>NC_133649.1:108031182-108384636 GCF_009905375.1 Apium graveolens | reverse complement strand
CTTTATAAATGAGATGTCATTGATTATTTGACGTGTTATGTGTTATATGTGACTTGTTCGTTGACTGTCGGTCTATATGTTCGGTGATTACTTGTTTATAGCGTAACTTTTAATCCGTTAATCGGATATGGGTAAAACGAAGGGTAGATAGAAGTGTATGTCGAATAGAATGGTATGAGTTAAATATTAATAGATACTTATGATGCCTAGTAGAGTAAGAAAGGCGTAAGAAAGAGAAGCAAGTGACCAGAGGATGGAAGCGAGGCATAGGAGAAGCAGACGAGTGATTGTTGAATGGGGTCATTAGACAAGTACAAGTGAAGTTGAAATCGATTATGATAAGGCAAGTATTTCTAAATCTTTCTCAAGATACAATGCAAATATTTCTAAATTCTCTTGTGACATATTGTTAATACCCAAAATAGTTCTCTTTTATACTGTACACATTTTGAATCCTTCAGCCTTGAACCTGAGCTACATCATTTGATCTTTGAGCCGTAAGCCTTATTCTTTGTAAACCATTTCTTGTTGATTTACCAGATACTAAACCACACCAATAAGATACTACTCCATAAATATATATCCATTATATATACCAAACACTGGAACAAAATTGTTTACACATACAGAAACTTTTATACTCAAACATACCTTGTGATATCAAAGTACTAAAACCTTATAAAAACACTATTCATCTAATATCCGATTATCCTACCGGCTGGAGGCCACTTCTTTTATGTATTTTGACATACCCTTTTTGGTAACTATGAATTTTTACCATGCTCTTTTACAAATGTTTTATGGTTATTGATTATGATCTGGTTTTATTGAACTCTATTGTTTATCATATTGAAATGCTTTAGAGTTGGATAGTTTTCTTTGTGTGGACCAGATTCGTGGTCAGACCATATCGATGGTCAAGTTAGGCCAACGTGTGCCTTGGATCCAGTAGTTAGAGCAGTGCTGTGTACTTTGCTCGGGGTTAGTGCGTGACTGATCAGCAGCCTAACCTTGGTTTTAAAAACTTAAAATGAATATCCAATTCTATTGACTGTTTAACAGGAAACTTGATTCTTTTGAATCACCTCGTTTATTATTGTTTAACCTCAGTTATTGATAATATGACTTGATGAGCTAGTTAGCTCACTCTTGTGAATCTTTTTATGTATTCTACAGTTAAGAAGGATACGGTTGATAGCGAGGTTTCCCAGTTCAATGTTCGAGCTAGGATTCCAGATTATGATTGATCGAGCTAGCAGGAGCTTAATGTAGTAGTGAGATAGTAAGGTTGTAAGAATAATTTCATATCAGTTGTAAATTAAATTAGTGGGATTTGGTACGTTGTAATAAAAGTTAAGGTTGTGGCTTGTTTTCATACTTTAACCTTTTGCGATCCGTGGTTAAGTAAAACAGGGTCCTTGCAAATAGTATTTTATATACAGGTTTATATTTTGTGTATGTGATGTGGACCCCAAACTTCTGACCCGGGTTTGGAGGACGCCACAGGTTGGTATCAGAGCTACAGGTTATAAGTCACTGAAACAAGCCTAGATAGTCGGCATTGGGTAGAGAGTTAGGATTAGGAATAGGAAATAGAAAGATAAGCCATCGTGAGGTTAAGTGCGACTGTATAGTAGGTCCCCAGCACGATTTGTGTTGCGATTCGGGATTCTTAACTCGCGACGTGATATCCAGGCAACGGCAATGACAGATCCTGATTTCCCTACATCAACTGATCATTTGGAGCTTTCCGTTTAATGATCGCCATCTTCTTCCTGATTCGATTTCCGCCTTGTTCTTCCATCAGTATTAGTGGTATTACCTTCTGTTATGACAGTTGCGCCTCTCCAAGTTATTCAACGCTATTCTATCATCTTTTGATATGAGACTACCTATTCAAGAATCTTCATTTGCTTCTTCTTGTTCTTTTGAACATTCAACTATGGATGTATCTTTTCTGTTTACTAAACACCATATTTTATATCCTCAGTTAAAAAAAAAAACCTTTCCAATGAAACAACAGCATTTGCGAGAAGGGACACGATAGCTGCAGTAAATGGTGAGTATTGAGATACAAATTGAGGTGAGAAGGAGTTTAGAAAGAAGATTTAAGTGTTTCAGAGGATAGCTGTTATCAGGTTACAAGAAGTTGTTAGTAATTAGGCCACTCATGACTAGCTTGTGAAATGGAGTAGATAAGTATTGAAGAGAGAAAGTTAGAGGAGATTAGGGATCTGAAGATTTCTTGAAATTAATGATGTTGTAATGATGTGATATATATTTAAACAAGATGATGTGACATTAGCTGACTTGTTGACTATTGGATAGTCTGTTCCACCTAATGATTGCAGAGTGGTTAGCGGGAGTACTACCAGTATGGGAGCCTTAATGTGAAGCTACGAATAAGATAACGTGCAACGGCAACGGAAGTTTTTATTGATTAAGGAAAGTAATAGACCCCAATAAAGGAGAGGAGATAAATGGAAGTGAATGGACCTTTGAGGGATCGTTCTTTAACTTGGTATTTGGTCATAAGAAGGACAACAACCAACTCATATAGTGAGAACAACCAGAGGTGTGATTTTCAAAATTTTCAAAATTTTTAACAAGTTTTCGAAAAAAAAAAAAGATTTTTCCTCACAAAATTTCTAAAAGCCTTTTTGAATAAAATAAGTTTTAAACCTTGGTTGCCAAATTATTACTTGAGTTTCTTGTTTGTTAAAAGACCCAAATTATCTGGAAGGATGTTGTTTCAGACTCGGTATTGTTAATTTGGAGAACGAGGTAACCTGTGATTATGAAGAAGTGGGTGCAAGTATTGTCTGATAGGATTAATAACGAAACCCGTGTACGGAGTAACTATTCATCCAATTACTGGGATTATTAGAGTTCAAAGAATTCATTAATTAAAAGGAAGCCTAAGCATGACCGAAAAAGATTGGGAAAATTTCCAGACTTTTCTAAAGGAAGAATATTGTTAATAAAATGATCGCTATGTTGAATGATTCATGGTTATTCCAAATTAAAAAAAGGAAACTCAAGGTTATTTGATAAGACCGCCATTTCGATCGAATTGTTAAAGTATTACATGTGTAGTTGCGACGTTACAAGTAAGAATCTACCATAATGCTTGGTTGCGAAGGCATTTTAGCATACTTCTAAAGTTGTTATACGATGCAATTGGGATATGATCGATCAAACTCGAAAGATGAATACAAGTGGAATATGGATGGTGACCAATGGTATCATTCTTGTCCTCAACATTACAGCATATATGCCTTTTTAATTCCTAAAAATGTATGAATTCCTTTTCTTAATAAATTCTTTCTGATGATATCAAAACGTAGGATTTTGCATTCCTTTCAAACTTAATTGTTCCCCTTGAGTTTTGTTTTCTGATTGAGACAAACAGTGTTATGATGAGACACTTGTCTGAATGATAAAGAGTCGGGTAGGACGCCACCTAATCATGTGCTGTATGACATACGGTATGAAAGACTGGCCATCTTAAGTACTATATGGTTGTCTCATTCATATTCAAATCATTACTTCTTCTTTCTTTTTAATTCTAAGTTTATTAAAATTGTGAATCCTTCTAATAGTTTCGTTGTACCATTGCTCTTTGCGAGAGCATTTTAAACAAAAGTCAACGTATTATACACCCAGCGGGCAAAGTCTCATTTATCTCTCATGCATGGAAAGGAAACAAGGGTATATGGTGAGAATTGTAAATCACTGGCCCTAGCCAGGGATGTACTAACAGTCAAAAGAATCTACTTTAATAAGAGATACGTCTTCGAGAACGAGAATTTGTGATACGATATTTAGAATATGGATGTGATGACGTGGAAGATTAATGCGAATACCTTATCCGTTAAAGTATTGAAAGATGTGGTAGCAACTTGATTGTATATCTCTCAAGGTTTTATTAATCAGATGAATTATCTTGTTGAATCAATAAGTTTATGACCAAAGGACTAGCAAGTTAAGAACGTGCAGTTATTGAATAAGTAAGTACCAATGGCGGAATCAATATTTCTGACAATTAGTTGCAAAGAATTAATATCATTTGAGATAAGAGGATTTGACATTATTCTAAGGAGTGGATTAACTATTCAAGTGTGATGCCCAGGTAGACTGTCGTGATGGAAGATAGTTTTAAAGATGCCAAATGAGAACATGAAGAAGTTTAAAGGATAAAGGAAAGTAAAGAACTTGTTAAGAATGATTTAGGATTACGGTAACCGAAATATACGTGCTATGGTGATTATGAATAAGAGTCAGGAGCAAACCGAACTTGAAGATTTTACAGTCTCAAGATATGTTTCCAGATGAGTTACCAATATTTCCTTTAGATAAAGAAAATGCGTTTATGATTGATTTAGCACCTGAAATGAAGCCAGTGTCCAAAGCCCCACACAGAATGACACCAGATAAAAATAAAGGAGTTACCAGAGCAAATGCAGGAGATAATTAGAAGAAAAAGCAACTGGACCTAGCGTACCCCCTAAAGTGCACCGACATAATGTGTTAATAAGAAAAATGAAAGTATGAGATTATGTGTTAGCGAAAGCTCAACGAGTTTACCCTCAAGAGCAAATATCGGTCACCTCGAACCAATGATTTGTTTAATTATATGAACGAAGCAAGGTATTTTTATAAGATTGATTTAAGACTAGGTATATCACCAAGTGAAGATTGAACTTATGGACATATCAAAGATAATTTCCAGAACTCAGTACTGTGGTTATAAAATTCTAGAATTGTTAGTTGGATGGTGTTACTTAAGAAGAACCATGCAACCTATACAATGATAGCTGAGGAGTTAAAGAAGAAAGAAGCGGTATAAAAGAGTTTACCAGGTGAAAACTTTAATGGCAGGAAGTATAATTCTTAGTATAAACAGTCAGTAAGGAGGAGACAAAAAGGGGATTCAGCAGAAAATTTAAAGATAATATGAATTAAGAAAGACCAGAAGCACCAACAAAAGTAAGAAGTTTTATCATGGGCTAGTTATTATTGGAAATTTGTGTAAGATTTCTTAAAAATTGCAATATTTTGGATGAAGCTAACCAGGAAAAGCAAGAAGGTTATGTGAAAGGGAGAAGGGTGGGGAAAGTTTTGCGAAGTTAAATGAAAGAATGATTATAACACCTATTTTATCACTTTGAAAGTATTAGGGAGATTTGGTAGCTTATAGTGATACTTCTCGTAAGGGAATAGGATGTGTGTTGACGCAAAATAATAAAGTTATTACATATGCATCCAGACAACTGAAACCTTATAAACAGAAGTACCCTACTCATAACTGGGAATTAAAAGCAACAATAATATTCGTTTGAAAGATTGGGAAATATTATAAGTATAGAGAAAGATGTGAAATATATACGGACCATAAGAGTTGAAGTATGAACTCTCGAGGAAAAGCAAATGTAGTGGCAAGAGATGAGCAAGAAGGAGAGAGAATAAACATAAAGACTATACCAGAAGAATTATCTATGGAATTCTAGAAGTTGGAATTGGAAGTCAGAGTGCATGATCCAAAAAGGAGTAAGAATGTATAAGTATAACTTTTCAGTCGGGATTGTTAGAGAAAATAAAGAAGTGTCAGGAAGAGGTAGTAGATCAGGATATAAATCATTTAGTATGGGAAGAATAGTGCACACAAAAAGGACGATCAAGGTATTCTTAGGTTTTCTTCTAGAACTTGGATTCCACCAGTGATGGAACTGAAGGATGAAATTTTACAGGCAGCTCATAATTCGAAGTATTCAATCCATTCAGGGAGTACCAAGATGTATAGAGATTTAAAGGAAATTACAGGTGGTTAGATATGAAGCGGGGAATTGCAGAATGAATTAGCAGATGTTATTTATGTCAACAGAGTTAAAGTAGAGCATCAGAGATCAAGTGGATTGCTACAGTCATTGAAAGTTCTAGAGTGGAAGTGGGAGCATATCACTATGGATTTCACAGGTGGGGTTACCAAGCACAAAAACTAATCATGATGCCATTTGGCTTATAGTGGATAGATTTACTAAGTCAGCTCATTTTCTGCCTATAAACGAAAGATTTTCGCTCGATAAGTTGATCCATAGATGCCTGAAGGAAAGTGTAGTTCGTCATGAAATCCCTTTGTCTATCATATCTGATCGAGATCCAAGATTTAATTCGAGATTTCGGAAGAGTTTTCAAGAATGTTTAGGAACAAGATTGAATATGAGTACAGATTATCACCCACAGACGGATGGCCAAAGTGAAAAAAAAATAATCCAGACAATATAAGACTTATTATGTGTTTGTGCTATTGATTTCAAAGAAAATTGGGGCGAGCATTTACCTCTGATAGAATTTGCTTGCAACAACAGTTATCACGCTAGTTTCGGGATGTCACCCTAAGAAGCCCTTTATGATCGCCAATACAGATCTCCAGTGTATTAAGACGGAGTAGTAGAGCGCAAAATACTTGGACATGAATTAGTACAGCAGACAAAGAAAGTTGTCGAAGTTATCCAGGAGAGATTGATAGCTGTACCAGACCGCCAAAGGAAATAAACAGATCAATCAAGGAAAGACATGAAATTCGAAGAAGGAAGCTTAGTACTACTGAAAGTATCGTAGTGGAAGGGATTAACGAGGTTCGGAAAGAAAGAAAAACCGAGCCTAAGATATGTCGGACCTTTTAAAATTTTAAAGCACGTTGGCAAAATAGCTTTCGAGTTAACGTTACCTCCGCACATGGAGCACATTCATAATATTTTTCATGTATCGATGCTTAAGAAGTATAATCTAGACTTCAGGTATGTAATAGAATATGGGTCGATAGAGCTTCAGGCAGATTTGTCATATGTAGAGAGTCCGATAGAGATTCTAGAGGAAAGAGAGAAAGTATTAAGAAATAAAGTGGTAAAGTTAGTAAGAGTATTATGGAGAAACCCAAAGGTTGAAGAGTCAACCTGGGAATTAGAAAGTGATATGAGAGCAAAGTGTCCTCATTTATTTTCTTAGGAGATTTTGAGGACAGAATCCTTTTAAGGGGGGAAGGATGTAATATCTGGGATATATCGTGCAATTATTTTTGCTAATAGATAATTATTATATGTATTCAGTATCTATTATGTGAATTATTTAAGTGTTAAATGTGTTTGAATGTTTAAAAATGTTATTAATTAAGTATTTCAATTTTTATATGTTCCAAATAAAATATAGATAATTGTCATATCTTCCTAATTATTTTTATGTTTATTTATGAATATATAGGAATCATATGAATTTTATAAAATCTTTTTCCGGGTATTTAAAATCTATTTTATAAAAACGGGAACCAACCGACGTCATCCGTTGTTACGTTTTTAGAACCCGAAACTCTTCCGAGAACTCCTTCCTAACCTAATTGTAATATTCTGAGCATATTCCGTGTTTTGACTTTTTCGATCCGGCGTACGGTTTGTCCTGCGCGGGTCCCGGCGCAACATTTTCGATACAATATTCGTTTCGGTAAATCAATAAAACTCGTATTTTCGATAAACAGGAGCTTTTTATTAAACTATTACAATTATCACTTCGTAATACGTGTAACCAGGCGCTGAGACCAAGACCGCAGTACAAATTGTACTGATTTGGATAATTATCACGAAAACCAATACCGTTTGGATCAGTTTTTATAAATAAACGTACCGTTTTATATCTGAAATGATCCAACGGGATACTAATTTTCCGTAATTATAAATAGCCTCTATCGTATTTTATTTTGTACCGGAAATCAATTGCAAACAGTATTTACAGAGTTTTTACAGAGAAAATACTATAATTATATTTTGTTCTTCATAATCAAACACAAATTCGAAGGCGTTATCGATGTCCGATTTTGGCGTACATATATTCAAAACGAAGCTACTGAAATCTAGAATCCAAATCTTCCATCAATTTCAACCCAGAAACATCAGGTGATTTCCTATTTAATTATTTATATTCGAATTTCTTGGTATTTAAATTATGAATTTTTGTACGGATGATGGTTTGAATGATTTGATGATGGTATATTGTAGAGCTTGTTTTCCTGATCATTTTGATATATTATACTTCAAATTTGGAGTTCAATAACATGTTTAATTTTGGGTTTAATTCTCGGAATTTAGAAATTAGGGTTTATATTACTTTGAATGTTTTCAATTCGATTTGGGGGTTTCTTATTTCGGAATTGATAGACGTTCTAGAGGGGTGGGTTTTGTTCCCCTTGAAATTTGTAATCGATTCATATAAGTTGTGCAAATCGACGAGGCCTGTAGAGGAGTGAGTTGTGATTTGAACTTCTCGCCGGTGTTCTTGAAGTTTTTGGCCGGATTTTTGTTTCCAGATATCATTTGGTTTGTTTGTGGTTTGATTTGAACTCCTGTCGTGATTTGGAACGAAAACCCCACCTGAATCATGTAAAACCATGCCGTTTTTGATCGAATCGGGGCTCGCCGGGGTTATTTTCCGGTCACCGGAAACTGGGTTCTTCGCGACCCGTTTATGTTCTTGGTGACCCGGAATTCCGACCCGGTTTGACCCGGTTTTGATCCAAAAGTTCCCTAAATCAGAAGTGTTTTGGCATTTTTGCAAGTTAGTACCTGAAGTTTCCAGAACTTTAAAAATTCTAGATTTCTGTTTTGAATTCTTTCAAATTTCGGATTTCTTTTTATAAATTATTTTTAAAATTATTTTTAATTTCAGAAAAATCCGAAAATGATTATTTTAATTTCAAAAATCATTATTTTAATTCCAAAAATTATTTTTAATCCAAAAATAAATCTGAATTAATTATTTAATTAATTTTAGTTAATTTTTAATTGATTAATTAGTTAATTAATTCGAAAATTAATTGATTAATTGATTTAATTAATTATTAATTGATTTTAATTAATTATTTAATTAGAGTTAATAATTTAAAAATGATTTAAAAATTCTAAAAAATAGTTTTGAGCTTTAAAATATTATTTTAAATTAGTTCCAAGGCTCGATAATTATTATAAAATTATTTCGAAGCCAGAATTGGCCAACCGAACCTTGTTTATTACTCTGAAATTGATCTAACGACCCGTTTTAATTCCGAAAAATGTTTTAAAAATCATTTTAAATACCCGAAAGCCTGTTTATGATCCGAGACTTCTTTATAAATGAGATGTCATTGATTATTTGACGTGTTATGTGTTATATGTGACTTGTTGGATGACTGTCGGTCTATATGTTCGGTGATTACTTGTTTATAGCGTAACTTTTAATCCGTTAATCGGATTTGGGTAAAACGAAGGGTAGATAGAAGTGTATGTCGAATAGAATGGTATGAGTTAAATATTAATAGATACTTATGATGCCTAGCAGAGTAAGAAAGGCGTAAGAAAGAGAAGCAAGTGATCAGAGGATAGAAGCGAGGCATAGGAGAAGCAGACGAGTGATTGTTGAGGGGTCATTAGACAAGTACAAGTGAAGTTGAAATCGATTATGATAAGGCAAGTATTTCTAAATCTTTCTCAAGATACAATGCAAATATTTCTAAATTCTCTTGTGACATATTGTTAATACCCAAAATAGTTCTGTTTTATACTGTACACATTTTGAATCCTTCAGTCTTGAATCTGAGCTACATCATTTGATCTTTGAGCCGTAAGCCTTATTCTTTGTAAACCATTTCTTGTTGATTTACCAGATACTAAACCACACCAATAAGATACTACTCCTTAAATATATATCCATCATATATACCAAACACTGGAACAGAATTGTTTACACATACATAAATTTTTATACTCAACCATACCTTGTGATATCAAAGTACTAAAACCTTGTAAAAACACTATTCATCTAATATCCGATTATCCTACCGGCTGGAGGCCACTTCTTTTATGTATTTTGACATACCCTTTTTGGTAACTATGAATTTTTACCATGCTCTTTTACAAATGTTTTATGGTTATTGATTATGATCTGGTTTTATTGAACTCTATTGTTTATCATATTGAAATGCTTTAGAGTTGGATAGTTTTCTTTGTGTGGACCAGATTCGTGGTCAGACCATATCGATGGTCAAGTTAGGCCAACGTGTGCCTTGGATCCAGTAGTTAGAGCAGTGATGTGTGCTTTGCTCGGGGTTAGTGCGTGACTGATCAGCAGCCTAACCTTGGTTTTAAAAACTTAAAATGAATATCCAATTCTATTGACTGTTTAACAGGAAACTTGATTCTTTTGAATCACCTCGTTTATTATTGTTTAACCTCAGTTATTGATAATATGACTTGCTGAGCTAGTTAGCTCACTCTTGCGAATCTTTTTATGTATTCTACAGTTAAGAAGGATACGGTTGATAGCGAGGTTTCCCAGTTCAATGTTCGAGCTAGGATTTCAGATTATGATTGATCGAGCTAGCAGGAGCTTAATACAGTAGTGAGATAGTAAGGTTGTAAGAATAATTTCATATCAGTTGTAAATTAAATTAGTGGGATTTGGTACGTTATAATAAAAGTTAAGGTTGTGGCTTGTTTTCATACTTTAACCTGTTGCGATCCGTGGTTAAGTAAAGCAGGGTCCTTGCAAATAATATTTTATATACAGGTTTATATTTTGTGTATGTGATGTGGACCCCAAACTTCTGACCCGGGTTTGGAGGGCGCCACAATTAATCCCAGCCATTAAATCTCAACCATTTTAATCTGGGTCATCCGTTTTAAAACCCTCCAAACGTCGCCCTTTTAAAATCTTTTTGGGCGCCTATATAAGGGCCATTGCAGATTTCTCTTCCTTTTTTAACACTTTCAATTTCTCTCCACAACAGCAATTATCGTCAAGTTCATAAGTCACGGGCAATAACAACTCGATTTTTCCAGATCACCCCATTACAATCCGGGAGCACCTTCAAATTAGTAAGTCCCCCTTTCTTTTCTCAATGTTCCTTGCATTTTCATGCAAGTTTTGAGTTTTTACGGGTTTTGTATGCGAGTCCAGTGGTTTTCTTTTTCGGTTTTTAAGTGTACATTGTTGTTGTGTTTTTGGGGTCTTTTTGTTTTATGGGGTACTTCTGGGTAGACATTGGGAGTTTTCTGGGTTATGGTAGTTTCTGGGGCCTTCCATGGGTTTAAAGATGGCATGCAAGGTGTTTTTTGGCCAAGAACTCTCTTCGGGGGTTCTTGGCTTAAGAACGTCCTTCGGGAGCCGACCCAGGGGGCAGATGCGCGGTTTGGAGTTTAAAGATGGCAGGCGAAGGGTTTTTGGGGGCTAGAACTTCTTTCGGGAGACTTTCCCTTTAGAACATCCTTCGGGAGCCGACTCCAGATTCTTTTTTCCAGTTCGCTCGGTCCTAGGACATGTACTCGGCCTTCTATCATTTTTCATTTTTCCTTTATCATATCCCGAGTACATGGACTAATGTCTCTCTGTTTCTGAATACAGGGACATGGACTGAGCGAATCGCCCTCCAGAGACTTGGGACCCACAGTCGGGTACTTTGGCGGGAACGTCTTCTACTCGCCCCGAGAGAACGGGTCGGGATCTCTTCGGATCAGTGGCGAATTATCCGGCGGTGAACAATCGGTCGGAGCTGTCGAATGAGAGGATAATTTATATGTATTCTGATTTTTTTGTCCCTCAGAACTTCTTCTGGCTCTATGACCCAAGAAGAATGAGCAGATCTATGATACTCCCGGGGTGCCGGAGGGGTATGGCGACTGTGCTATCGGGATATCGGAGGCGACGTTCAAGTACGGCTTCCGAGTGCCGACACGGAAGATAGTGAAGCATTTCTTCAAATAAATGGGGATTGCTCTGTGGTAGATGGATCCCAATGGGTTCATCCACATTAACTGCTTTCAGAACCGGTGCCTTCATGCCGGAGTTACTCCTACTCCGAGGCTATTCTAGTGGCATTACGACTTCTGAAAGAACCCGAAGAGCCCGGGGTTTTATACCATCGCTCGTCGGGCTGGCCAGGAAGATTAGACGGCCACCAATTCCAGCAACAAGAACACCCATACTCACTGATGCTTCGTGTGTGGGCGGAGGTTAGCCCCAATGTCTGTCTGGAGGGATGTGAATCCCTCGCTGCTCCTTGCGCCGAGCTTGACGGAGAGGGAGAAGGAGGACTATATGGCCCTGGTAGATGTCCGCATGAGTAAGCTGGGTCCTGAAGAGTTTCAGGACAGAGACTGGCTGTTAAGTTTGTGGGTGGGGGTAACAAAATTCTCCTTCATCCATCATAGTTTTTCTTTTATTATTCTAGCAACTTTCTTTTGTTCTTTCATTTTTTTCTTCATTCTATCTCCATTATCGGTCTGACGTATATTTGTTTTTCTTTCAGTGTCTTCCAGAGAGGCCTTGATCGAGAGGAAGAAGGATAAGGCGGTTGAGAAGTGGGCCGCACAAGAGGCGGCGAGGAAGAAGGCTGCTGATAGAAGGGCCACGCTGAGTCCTTCTGAGGAGACGGAGGAGAGGCCCGAGGCTGAGAGGTTCTCGCTGCTTCGCCAGGCCCCAACTGCTTCCGAAGAGGATGAGGAGGATGAGCTGTGGTGGTCAGGGAGGGGAACCCCTCCAAAAGGACCCATAGTCGGGAGGGGGTCGTTCAGTCTTATCTCCCTGGATGGGGTGTGCTGACGTCCGACCACACTGTCTACCCAGCGAGGCAGTCCAAGAAGGAGGAGGCTTCGAACTTGTGCCACGGCCTCCATCTCCCGGCCGATCTGCCGACCTTTGCTTCGGCTTCTCCGACCGAGGCTTGCACTGAGCTTTTGTCCTTTTTGTCCCTGGTATGTTTTTAATTTTTTTTCTACTTTCGCTCGTCTTTATCCTTCAGCACCTTTCTTTTTCTTTGTTTAATGCTTTTGCCTTGTCTTTTTTATAGGCTGCTCCTTGGGCTGCGGCCGTGGAGGACAAAGTGCGGGACATGGAAACTCGGATGACCAAGGTGAAGGAGCTGGAGAAGAGGGCCACAGAGGCCGAGGAGGAACTCAAAAGGGTAAAAACCGAGAGCGAGGTCCTGGACGGTCAGGCCACTGCGCTGAAGGGAGACAAGGCCACGCTGGAGGAGGCCCTCGAGAAGGAAAACCAGAGGATCTCCCACCAGAATGTTCAGCTGAAGAAGTCCCCTAAGGAGCTTCGGAAGAAGCAAAAATGGTTGGACCAGACGGAGGAGCGCTGCTTCCAGTTCGGCGCTGACTATGTCTTGGAGAAGGCCCATGGCCTGAACTGGGATTATAAGCAGCTGCTGGACGACATCCTGGAGGATCCTATCGGTCGGCTAGTAGTTGAAGCCCCTCCTGTCTCCTCCGACGAAGACGAAGAGCTCTCGGATGAAGACCCCCAGGCCTAAGCTTTCGGCACCGAGGTGCTTGACATGACTGAAGATGATCTTGTGGCAAAGTTTGCCGTTGGTGTTTCCATGGTCATACCCAACTCTTGTAGTGGCTTCCTTCATTCATCTTCTTATAATTTTATTTTTTGTAATTGATACTCCTGCTGCCTTTGAGCTTTTATAGTTTAACTAGCCTTCGGGCTTTTATATTTTAATGCATCTTTCGTCTTTTGTCAGAATTGTTTCTTTTATTTTAACCGTGTATTCGGCCTTACTCATTTTCCATAATGATTTTAATAAAACAAATTGTATCTTCGGCTTTATTTGCCTTAACAATTTTAATAAAACGAATCACATCTTCGGCTTTATTTATTCGCCTTAATGATTTTAATAAAACGAATTGTATCTTCAGCTTCATTTGCCTTAACAATTTTAATAAAACGAATCTCATCTTCGGCTTTATCCATTCTCCTTAACGATTTTAATAACTTTAATCGCATCTTCGGCTTTATCCATTCGCCTTAACAATTTTATTGCCTTACTACCCCTTATGGCCTCGAGTGTTAAAGGTCGAAGGTGACTTCGGGTTGTTAATGCTTTAAAAGGCTGTTGTTGGGCGAAGGAACAGGGATGCTGATCGTTCTGTGATTGCCCCTTGACCAGCATGACTTTGTTCATTCCGCCAATATGGAGGAGCGACCGGTCTTCTTCGGGATCGCCCCTACACTGGGCCGTCATCGTTCTGTATATGTTTTGAATATATGCGTGATCGAGGCCGAAGGATCATGTCTTTTTTGGGATTGCCCCTAGACAGGGTTTCCTTCAGACATCTTTAATATCATTAAATAGTAAGGGAAGGTCGAAGGAAAAGGTCTTATCTTAGGATGGCCCCCTAAGGTCCTTCATTCATCCTCACCATGTGCTCATTGCAAATTAAATAATAGTGGTGGAGTGAAGGATGTTTAATTTATGTGGGATTTCCCCTATGATCTTTGCTATACATGCTTTATTAATAAATTGGACAAAGGCGGCGATCGGAGAGTTTATCGTCTTCGAGATCGCCCCTAGATAATACTCCTGCGGCCGCGTCTTTGGTACTTAATAAAGAAATGTGACAAAAGAAAGTGCATCTTTATTTATGATTGAACTGCTTACACTCCTCATATAAAATTCAAGTACAAATAACTTTTAAAGAAATTTCTTACTGATAAAACTTTCGAAGGCGACTGGCATGCCAGGTGTTTTTTATTGCTTCGCCTGATAGTGTTTCAAGCTTGTATATTCCGGGATGAACGACCTCGATCACCTTATAAGGCCCTTCCCAGTTAGGCTGAAGCTTTCCTTGTTTGGTGGGCATAGATGCAGCCAGCTCCCTCAGGACTAGGTCTCCGACTCTGAACGACCTCTTCTTAATATTGGAGTCATAATGTTGTGTCGCTTGTAGAAAGTATTTCATGTTCCTTTGGTGAGCCGCTTCTCTTTCTTCCTCCAATAAGTCCACGTTCGCCCTTAGCCCAAAGCTGTTGGTTTCCATGTTGTAGACCTTATTTCGGTATGATTCCAATCCTACTTCGACTGGGATCAGGGCTTCGGTTCCATAGGCCATTCTGAAAGGAGTTTCCCCTGTTGAAGTCCTATGGGTCGTTCGGTAGGACTACAAGATCCAAGGGAGTTCTTCTGTCCATCTTCCTTTAGCCTTGCCCAACCTCTTTTTTATCCCTTGAAAGATTACTTTGTTAGCCGCTTCTTTTGCCCCATTCCCTTGTGGGTGGGCGACTGAGCTAAATCTTTGTTCGACTCCGAGGTGGTGCAGGAACTTACGAAATTTATTTCCAATAAACTGAGTTCCATTATCATAGATACAAATCTTCAGAATTCCGAATCGGAGAATAATCTGCTCTAGGAAGAACTTCTTTGCTGCTTCTTCGGTTATGGCCGACAAAGGTCGGGCTTCAACCCACTTGGTCATGTAATCAATGGCAATTATGCAGTACTTTGCTTGCCTCGTGCTTGTTGGGAGAATGCCAACTATATCCACGGCCCACACGGTGAACGGAATGGGACTTAGTACGAAGGTCATTTCTTCTGGGGGTTGCCTCGGGACAGTGGCGAATAATTGGCACTGTACACACTTCTTGGCATATTCGCTGGCATCGGCCTTCAGGGTTGGCCATAAGAAGCCCTGGAGAAGGATTTTAAAAGCGAGGGACCGACCAGCCAGATGCTCGCCGCAGATTCCTTCGTGCACTGCCTCAAGAGCTTGACGCTGTTCTTCGGTGTTTAGGCACCTCAGGAGGGGATGACTGACTGATCAGCGATACATCCTCCCGTTGATGATGTTGTAGCTCGATGCCCTGTACTTGATCTTTAGCGCCTTCCTTCGGTCCGGAGGTAGGATACCTTTTTCCAGAAAGTTCCTTAAGGGAGTCATCCAATCGTTCCCCTGGTAAATCTCCAGACATTCTTTCTTCTCGATCAAAGGAATCTTGGCTTCGGTGAGGTAGATAGAACCAGTTAGGCTCTGTGTCTCAGCCGAAGCTAGCCTGGAAAGGGCATCCGCCCGTCCATTGTTTTCCCTACCAATTTTACTTAGCTCAAAAGTTTCAAATGACAGAGAAGCATCTTTTACCATGGTGGCGTAGGCCTTCGTCCGGGGGTCTCTCTGCTCATATTCTCCAGAGAAGTGCTTTACCACCATCATAAAGTCGCTAAAGGCCCTTAGGTGCTTCGCCTCAAGGCTTCGGGCCAACTCCATCCATGCGAGGAGTGCTTCGTACTCTGCTTCATTGTTTGTCAGAGGGAAATCGAATCTTATAGCCTGGCATATCTCGAATCCTTCGGGGCTGGAGAGAATTAAGCCGACCCCACACCTTTTCCCAGCGACTGACCCATCTACAAAGAGTTTCCATTTTCCTGGAGTCCGAATGAGCTATTCGTCGGGCGTGAGATCCTACGGCCCTGTGAATGTGCACTCGACCACGAAGTCAGCTAGAGCTTTGGCCTTGATTGCCGTTCTGGGGACATACTCAAGATCAAATTCCCCAAGTTCGAAGGACCAGGCCACTACTCTTCCCGAGGCTTCGGGCCTTGTTAAAATCTTCTTCAAAGGTTGACTGGTGACAACTTGAATCATTCGGCCTTGGAAGTAATGTCGTAATTTTCGGGAGGCCATAACCAACCCATATGCAATTTTTTCGGCATTGGGGTACCTCGTCTCTGCATCCTTGAGGATATGGGACACGTAGAATACAGGGTGTTGATTGTCTTTATAGTTTTTCACAAGCACCACCCCTAGGGTTCTATCAGACTCGGCCATATAAAGCTGGAGAGTTTCCTTCGGATCAGGCCTCATTAAGAGGTGCTTTAGTAAGGTATTCTTTCACTTCTTCGAATGCCCTTTGGCACTCGGGCCCCCACTCAAAATTCTTTGACCCTTTGAGCACGATGAAGAAGGGGAGTGCCTTTTCGGCTAATCGGGAGATGAAACACCGAAGGGCGGCAAGCCGACCGATCAGCTTCTGGATGTCTCTGATGCATTTAGGGGCTTCCATATTAACGACTGCTTCGATTTTTTTGGGGTTTGCCTCTATTCCCCGGGCACTTACCATGTAGCCCAGGAACTTGCCGCTGGAGACTCCAAAGGTGCATTTCTTCGAATTGATCCTCATGTTATTTCTTCAGAGCGTCTCGAAGCACTCTTTCAAGTCTTTAACATGATCTTGGAACAGTGATTTTACAATCATGTCATCCATATATGCTTCCATATTTCGACCGATCTACTCTTTAAAGACCTTGTTTACCATTCGTTGGAATGTGGCTCCAGCGTTTTTTAGTCCGAAGGGCATTTTGATATAAGCATAAGTCCCCTTCGGAGTTATGAACGCTGTCTTGGGCACATACTTGTCATTCATAGCAATTTGATGATAACCAGAAAAAGCATCCAAAAAATTAAGTACCCATATCATGTCGTAACGTCTATTAGCTGGTCGATGTTGGGCAAGGGGTAGTGGTCCTTCAGACATGCTTTATTGAGGCCCGTATAGTCCACGCACATCCTCCGCTTCCCATTTGACTTCTTAACAACCACCACATTGGCTAGCCAGTCGGGGTATTCAATTTCCTCGATAATTTAGCTTCCAGCAGTTTTTCCACTTCAGCTTCTATAACTTTCTGTCGTTCGACTGCAAATGTCCTCTTCTTCTGCTTTACTGGTTTGGCCTCGGGCTGCACATTCAAGCAGTGCTTAGCCGACTTGGGATCCAAGCCGGGCATGTCTTCCGGCCCCCAGGCGAACATATCATGGTATCGCCGAATGACAGCTACTACCTTTTCCTCCAAATCTGCCCCCATGTTTTTCCCAATCCGAACCATTTTTCCCGAATGGCCTGCGTACAATTCTACCTCTTCGGTTTCCGCTGCGGGTTCGGCTATCGGGCTCGAGAGATCCGCTCCAAAATTTTCTAACTCAATATTCAATGTTTCACGGCTTCCGCTGGCACTACACCATATTTGGCCTCTAGCAACACCCAAAAAAAGTGTAAAAATGACCAAAAAGTGTTACCTAAAGCAAAAAATTGGGCTATGGTTACACTTTTTGAAAATTTCGTGGTGTTGGATTTGCTCGTGCTACAATAGGGGTCTATGGTAACATTTTTTGACCCTTTGGTAACATAGCTGTAAATGTAACAATAGATACCCAATGGTTACACTTTCAGTATCTATGGTTACAAAATAAAGGTGTAACCACAGATCTATTGCAACGTACGTAAACCTTTAGTAACACTACAAAACATGTTACAATAAACTCTTTTGCAACACCTTTTTTGCTATTGTAACACAATATTCTAAAATAACTAAATTCTTTTGGTAACAGGTTTGTAGCTTATTGTAACACCTTATTTAAAAACATTCTTGTATCTACTGTAACACTCTTTCATTTATTTTTATAATTTTCCATGTTTTTGCCAATATTTAAAATATCAATTGGTTGCACTTGTTAATTTTCAAAATTTAATAAAATCTGAATCAACTTGCAACATTAAGACTTGAATACATATTTGTACTTGAGAACCGTTGATAATAGTATAAGTTCATCCCAACAAATATAAAGTTTAAGCAATCAAAATAACCAAAGTTCTAATTGATTTCATCCAAAAGCCACCAATGTACTAGTTGTAGCTAACTGAAATAAGTGAAAGGTTCTAATATCCCACAGAAACTAGTTACTAAGTACCATGCATCAATTCATTCCCAAAAAATTACTTACGTACTTAAATAAAACATAGTTCTGCTAATTAAGATACATGTCGATCAAACATCAATATTGCCATTATCTCCACTGGAGTTGCCATTTCCAGTACTGGAGTTGCTGGAGTTGCCATTTCCACTGGAGTTTCCCACTAATCCCTTGAGACGGAGGACCTCCGCATACGACATCAACATCACCCTGTTTAATCATCATAATGTAAACATGAATGATTCTTTGAACACTTCTTTTACTATATAAAAGGGTAATGTGAAGAGACTAAAAGATTTTCTTTCCTTGTATGTATGCATAGGAAGGAAAAATAGAGAAATAAAAAAATGCCTTAAATGCAAAGGAGGCACACTAAACTGTTGCATGATATACTCTTTTACTCAACATAATGAATAGAAGAAAGGGAAATATACCAGTTCATGGATTATATCACAATGTAAGAGGTATAAAAATTGAAGATCAGATTACTAGGATGTTGATGCATTTTACTGCTAATTACGCATTACCCATACATCTAATAGTAGGACCATTGGTCTGCTCCATGTATTAAAATTACAGACAGATATAATGTTAGAAAAATGGATTATAATATTTTTATCTATTCTAAACTTACAAGTCAATGATCTATTAAACTTACAGGCAACGGAAGAATCTTGGAATTAAAACCATCCGAGACAAACTCCTGGAGCTTATCCTTAGCACCACTGGTACATAATGGTAAAAATAATGAATAACAGAGAAGAAAGATACAGGTAAATCTAGATTACAAAGAGATGTGAGAGTATTACCATAACCCTTCTTCTGGCTCGCAGGTGCCATCATCCTCCCCATAGCACTTCCAACGGATCTAAGCAGTTAATATTTAATTAAGTTCAGATCTTTTAATTTGTTAAGTGCATTATTCTCATGTTATCTTATACATTTTAGAGCACGACTATCCATTACAAACAACAAATATTAGATAAGAGGTTATGCTTGACAAAACATCTTTCACTAACTCGTATTGTTACCCCTATACATGACACCAGTCCAATAAAATAACCCTAAGTATTTGGTATACATCTATATCCAATAATGTTCTAGTTTTAAAAACAAACTATATTCCATAATGTTCTAGTTGAATGGACAAGGCACAAAGCCTTTTCCAATGCTTTAAAAGTTCTAAAAACTCGCCAGCTTTCTCATTTCTTATTGATATTATCATTAACAAGGGTAACAATTCAAGTTGTTAAATAACTGAAACTCTTGACATTTTTATAGAAAGTTACTAACTATATACCAAGTCAGGTTGGCTTAAGATTTCCATTAGAGCCCTACATTCAAATTTAAAGACCAGTACGACCTTTTGTGTACTTACACTTTGAGTGGATGATGGATACATAAATTACCCCTTTGAGTTATCTTCTCTTACTTTCTAAATTAAAAAGTTCTATAGTCTGTACTGTTTATAAGAAAGTACCCATGACTTCCCACTTAAGTTGAATATTCAGTTTACCTTTCATTTGGACTGTGACTCTGTGAAACACATCTTTTAGTCCCACTTAATTTTTTTACAGTAATAAAATCTATAGACTAATAAAACTTTAATCAGTTTTAAGATGATCAAATAGCATACCTTTCTAGGAGTAAATCTCCATAAACCAACTATTTCTATGTTAACAGTTCAATCCGTTTCGTTTTTTTTATGTTTTAACATTCAAGTTTTTAAAAAGAATGAGATATATTCTTTTTGAACTGCTCAACCACTTCCAAGATACCAAATATATATAAACCAGATAGAATATTAATTCATATAGAACTAAAACAATACAATAAACTAGTGCAAGAAAATGAAAAATTTACTACATATTCAAAAGACATGAAGGGAAACCTAAAAGAAGTAAGAACACGTAATATACATAACATACTTTAAGACCAACTCTGTGTGTTTGAGCCTATAGTAGAAAATTACTAAATCTTCATAACTTTTCATCATATCTGGGTTGTCAAGTCCAAGCTCTCTCTTATTGATATCTAGAGCTTTCTACTGATAAATGGTAGCCTATTTTATAAAAGTAAAAATAAGGGTGAATGACATTGAGTTGCACCAATTTAAAATTAGTACATAAGCACAAGCATCACCAGTGGTGAAACAAAAGGAACTTTTACCCTATCCAGGCAAAAAAAAATACCTGGTTAAAATCCCCAGTATAATAGAGCACTATAGCCAAAATGCTATATGCACATGCCGTCATTCAATGATAAGGGCCAAAAACTGCATCGAGTTTCGAAAGTTCCTACAAAAATTAAAAGATGATGTTGATCCAATATTTATCAGTTAAGTTAAATAGTATATAGGTCCAAGGTTAATGGGTAGTCTGTTACCTTAGTGCCATAATTGACAGCATCTTCCAATAATAATGGTACAATTATCAACCAAAATACACAGGATGTTACACCACTACACCTGCATTCATTTGTTTAAAATTATCGGGTAATCCAGTAACCTATGCACCCAATAATAATGGGTCCACAAGCACCACATTGAGAATTAAACAACATATAATCCATCTGCTTTTCTATATAGGAAGCTCAACCACAACTAGAGAAAGAAAGCTCAAACATAAAACTTAACCTGCAATTGCTTGAAGAATAATGAAATTATCCTTGAAGAATACATAATATAAGTCTAAGCAAGAAAATCCATGCCACATATAGGAATTTATTAACAAAGAGTAATTACCAATTCCATTCATTGTCGACGACGGAAAGAAATGTAGCAATTGCTTAAAATCTAAATCACTTCGTGTAGACGACAATTAGGGTTAAGAAAAAACATGCCAATTCCAGATACTCACAGATTTACAAAACAAGTTACACATAAAAATAAATAATCGAATTCCATAATCAGCTTAATCAAATAATTAGGTTCAATTAAACAAAAACCCAAAAAAGATACCAGAAATTAAAAGTAAGTTTTGTACCTGACTACAAACAAGCCTCAATTGAAAATCATGATTCAACCCTAATGCAACAATAATCTTCAAAACCCTCAATTAGATTCTTGTATCGAAGCCACAATTGAAAACCTAATTTGGCCCGAACTCGACTGGTATAGACCAAACACTACTGCTAACTATTGCTAACTATAACTGGTAGATTGTAGAGAGAATCCATAATTGGACCCAAATTCTACAAAACGAACCCTGTATAAATGAAGCATGTTTAGATTAAGATTCGTGTAGAAATCTTGGAGAGAAAAGTTGAGAGGGTGATTGTTGTATGAGAGAGAGAAAGAGAGTGAGAGAGTATGTTTATGTTGATAATTTAGTGTGAGCGGGTTGATTGACCGCCTAAATTTTGGGTGAAAATATTGAAGTACCGCCTATTTTTTTAAAGTTAGAAATTTTAAGGATCAATGATCACACATGAATTCATGTTACAACAGACATTGAATTATATTTAAGGTAACACCAGATACCATCAATGGTAACATTTTAAAAAAGTATTGCCTTATATTAATTTTTTGTCATCTAAGGTAACATTTTAGCTTGTAACAAAGAAAAAAGTGTTGGTAAAGGCCATATATGGTGTAGTGTGGGCTCGGATTCGGCCCGCTTTCTTTTTCCGATTTCGTCCGGTCCTTCGTATTCCTGATCCTTTTCCAGGTCCTCGAGCATTATGATTCTGGCAGTTTTTTGATCGCCCCTTATTTCTCCTACCCTTCTTTCAGTTGGGAACTTGAGTTTAAGTTGCGGTATAGACTCCACCGCTTCGAAGGTTGACATGAAAGGTCTTTCGAATATGGCATTATACGGGCTCTCAATCCGAACCACGTAGAATTTCACTGGCTTCTCAACAGTGTATGGCAATTTTCCCAGGAGGACAGGGAGCGTGATTGTTCCTTCAAACTAAATGGGATGTCCTCCAATGGCGTAAAGGGGAGCCTCATTGCAGGGTTCTAACTGCGCTCCGGCCAAGTTCATCTTGCAATAGGTTTTGTGGAACAGTTGGCCGAACTTCCAGTATCTACCATCACCTTCCATATTTTATTCTGCCTGATGATAGGATTTATAATAAGAAGGTCCTCGTGCGGGCGAATGACATCCTCATAGTCTTCAGTGCTGAAGGTCATGGGCATATGGGGTTTCGCCTGACCGAATTGATAGAGATTGTACACTTATCGGACGTACTTTTTCTTGGTTGTCTTGCTATCCTTATCCAGAATGCTGCCTCCAGATATAGTTTTTACTTCACCCCTTATCCTATCCCTTCGCTCTGGCTCCTCGGCCTCTTCCTCCTCCTCTCGATTCTCCTTCGGCCCAAGCCTGTCTCTCAGATCTCGGAAGAACTGATTAAGTTCGCCATCTTTGATCATTCGCTCAATGAGCTTTTTGAGGTGATAGCACTCATCGATGTTATACCCCTTGTCCCTGTGATAGTCGCAGTATTTGTCGGGGTTCTTTTTTATGGTTTGGGACCTTCATTTTAGTCCGACGGACGAATCCATGTTTGCCCTTGATCTCATGGAGAATCTTGGAGATCGGCGCATTCAAAGGGGTGAACACGGCCGAATCCCTATCTCATCACCGTTCACCCCCCAGTCCGTTTCTTTTCTTCCTTCTTTCCTACCATCCCTTCGGCCAGCGCCTGATCTTGAGCCTTCGTATCTGTAGGCTCGCTTTGATCGGTCATCCCTTCGAGAGTCCTTATATCCCCCAATACTTTCCATTTTTCGGCGAATGTTCTCGCCCCTCTCATATATATCATTCAGGGATTTCGGGGGAAAATTGTAAAGAGATGAGCGAAGCTTTTTACCTTTATAGGGGTCCAGCCCCGCCGTTAGGAAGCCCATTGCTTTGACCTTGTCCAAATTAGTAACCATTCCGGCTTCTCCTTAAACCGAGCGAGATAGTCCCCCAACTCTTCGTTCGCTCTTTGCCTGCAGTGGACCAGGGCTTCAGTGTCCTTCGCCTTTCGGCATAGGTGCGAGTAGTACTTCAGAAACTTCCTCTTCAGCTACTCGTAGGATATAATGGACCTGGGCTTGAGAGATTTGTACCACATCGAAGTTGACCCCTTCAGATAGGTCTTGAACATTTCGCATAACATGATATCAATGTGACCCATCCCAATCATCAGTAACTCATACTTTTCGCAGTGGTCTTCAGGATCTCTCTTCCCACTGAACTCACCCATCTTAGGGAACTGCCTTTCTTCACCTGGGGGGGTCGATATTGCTCAATTTCTTTGGTCACGACCGGTTCTCTATCGGCCCTTCTATCGCCGAACAGGGCCTTCTCTAGATGATTGAGCTTGAGGCGGGATCCATCGGGCTCTTCATCCGAATCAGAAGAAAAGGGTTGTTTGGTCCTTTTCCTTCGAAAATGTGAATCAGAGTCAGACTCATCTTCTTCGTCATGCACCCTACGTTCTCATCTATCCTTATTCGTTCTTCCGGGCTCGTCGACCTGCAACGCATCGCGCAAAGTTCGTTCTTGTAATTCAATCTCCTCTCTTTGCAGCTGCAGGGCCTTCAGCCGGAGCGCATCAGCCTCTCTTCGCTTCGCTCGGGCTTCTGCTTCCTTTTCAGCTTGATCAGTTTTGGCCTTACCCTTCTCCGCAGCCTTTTCTGCCTGGATCTTTAGGAGTAAGACCTCTTCCTCAGGAGTCAATGTGATGACCCCATCTTCGTCCACTAGGGTGGTTGGTTGTCCCTTGTCAAAAAAACCAGGGGCGGCGAATGCTCATGAATTATTCTGTCATGTTCTCATTATCTCGGCTTGTAACTCTCGTAATTCCCACAGACGGCGCCAAATGTTACGCCCAGATTCCTTCGGGTGTTTGAACAGACTTCGGCTGCCTGGAAGGTGGCTTCGGCTAATACCTGAAAGTGAAGAGAATGCGAGGGTTTGTACCCCCGATTCACCTTCGGTGTGAGAATAAGAATCTGGTTGTAGAGGTGGGTAAAGAATACAAGAAAAGTAGAGTGTTTGTGAGAATCTGTTTGTGTTTTGTCTTACTTCACAAGGGGTTTTATACCCAATTTTTCCATGATTGCTCTTCCGTTATGTATCATTAAACAGGGAGTGTAAAGGGGGCGTTATGTCCATTCTGTATTCCAACGTTCAGGGAGAAATGGGCCTCAGCCTGAGGCTCTTCGTGGGCCTTCGGCTTAAGGGCCTGGTGGACCTTCGGCCGAATGGTTAAGTCGTCTGATGGGCCTTCACTCAGTGGGCCGCATTGGGCCCATAGTCAACACATCCAAAAGAGAGTGATAATACAATATTTAGTCTTTAAACATTGAACTCGATAAACAAAAATAATGACACATTCTTTAAAAATGGAGGACTGATATTATAAACTACAGATAAATGAGCCTATCTATTAGGCCTGAACATATTCACAGTTATAAAATTAATAAATTAACGTGTAAATATATTTTTAATCGGGTTGGATTGGATCGGTTTAAGATTATCGAAACCCATATCCAACCCAATTAAATTGGGTTGACATTTATTCAACCCAAATATGTATCGGGTTGAAAAAAATCGGGTTGGATCAGCCGAAATAGGGTCGGTTCGGATTGGTTGGGTTGGGTTGTGTACACCCCTACCTCCAACTCCTACCTCCAACTGGTCAAAATACGAGATTGCAAAACAGCCTAAACAAATTCGCACACGGTCCTGACCCCTTCAGACTTTTTGTTATTGGTTTTTAACCTGTAGACAATTAAATGTGAGAAATGCTCCTTATTTAAACTTGATTATCAAAATGATTTTAAAATGTCACGTGATATGTTATGATTGACCATTAAATAATTAAGAAAGACCCTTTCAGACTTTTTGTTATTTGTTTTTAACCTTAGACAATTAAATGTGAGAAATGCTCCTTATTTAAACTTGATTATCAAAATAATTTTAAAATGTCACGTGACATGTTATGATTGACCATTAAATAATTAAGAAGATGATCCTATGTATTCACATTAATAATCATAAATTAAAATAGTCCATAATGACATATGACACATGACACATTATTTTAAAACTGTTTTCTTATATTTAATTTTGGATTTCTAGCATAGAGAGAAGTATCGAAGTTTCCAAAAAAAAAAGAACTATATTTGGCTTAAATAGTTTTTTTATCGTAAATATTACTTCCACTTATAATCACTTTATTTTAATTTCTTTCAACATAGTACCTTTAAAAAAGATATTTATCTATCAATCTATCCTTATCTTATAATATACGTAGCATTAAAAATTTAATTGATATAGTTCTTCGTTGAATTACTTAACTGTCTTTATTAATGATTTCAGTATTTTACTTAATTGTCTTATATTTTATATTTCCCTAATTAGGGCTTATATTTTTAACTATTCTAATTGGATTCTAATTTTAATTCATATTATTCTAATTAATTTATAAATCGAAGTAAATTAAGATGAAAAGAAGACTAAGTAATCAAATCAAGTGACTTCTATCACCCCTACGCCTCCGTATACTTTTCATCGATCCAAAAAATAAATATATTTTCTATAATCTATACTATACTATATTATAATAGTCGACATATTAATAATTTGGTTATAATGAAAATTTCGAGCAACAAATTAATATATACAAATTTGGTCGGTATAAAGATGTCGAACAAAAAATGATATTATATTATTCGTCTTGGCTAAGAAAATTATAAAATTGAACCAGGTGAAAATAAAAATAAAATATAATTTGTTGTTCGGTGTAATGGTTTTACGATAAAATAAAATAATATATACTATTCATCTCGACTAAATCAAAATTATACTATTGATCCAGACTCGCGATAAAACAAGATAATATATATTATTCATCTCGGCTGAAACAATATTATACTATTAATCTAACTAAATAAAATAAAAAAACTAAATATAATTAATGAGATTTTGTTAAAATAGTATAATGGGTCTTGAGTTAAAATAATCAAATAAATACAAATGATCCGACCAAAAAAGTTGTACTATTGAATTGGCCTATTCCAAAATTAAAATCGGAATATAAATCGTTGGTCGATATAATGACATCGGGTTAAAAAAATAATATATAATATTTATCCTGGCTAAAATATAATATTCAGTCAACTTAAAATAAATTTAAACTATTAAATTTATTGAGATACCGTACATCGCACATATTTTAAGTTAGTATTAATAATTTAAAAGACTGATGAAACATTTTAATCGGTAGTAACATAATTAAATAATTATAGAAGATGAATTTCTGAATTATATACATATAACTAATTTACATACATATAACTAATTAAAATTAATTTGACTTCATATTTTGGATAGCCAATGTATTAACAACATTCGAGCACAGAATTAAGCTGTATAGATATAGACAAGAATATTAGATAACCCGAGTATTCTATAAAATTCCAAAGTGCTATAGAGAACTTTAAGGTTTTTTAATAAATATCTTAGACTGCAAAGGACCAGTAGAAAACTAGAAATACTAAACCAGAAAGAAATATAATGTAGCGAGTTTACGGTGTGATAAAATAAGCATATTCCGAAGGGGATGAACTTTAGAAATGTTCGATTTGAATGATCCGTAGAATGCCTTATATATGAGGTTGATAAAGATGTTTGGGGTGGCCAAATAACACCACTCTGATCGTCTTTACACCTAATTTTCTGTATCTACGCAATCAATTCACGCCGAGTAGCATAGAATATGCTTTTAGTCTCCCACCGTTAACAAGTAGGTAACAGTAATTTCACGACACGCTACTTCCTTCTGGAACCACATATGAGCCAACACAGAATTCGTAGACCCCACTTGACTTGGATTTATGACGAACAAACGGATTAGCAAAATATTATCTGTTTTTTCTAATTTTAAATAACAAAAGATCTGCATTATCTACCTTATACTCAAATAAAGTACTCCCTCCGTCTCAATTTATCTGTTTTGTTTGACTTTTGATGATCAAATTGACTGAATTGATCGTAGATAAAAACTTATTCTTTCATTATTTTGAAAAACTGAAAAATACTTATTAAAATACATTAAACATCCTTTGAAATGATATAATTTTTATAAATACTTTCGATAATCCACTATTTGAAATTTCAATCAAAATTGGGTCAATTTGACCGTAAAAAGTCAAACAACACTGATAAATTGAGACAAAAGGAGTAGACTCACATCATTTAAGTTGATGTGTCAAATTCTCCTTTAATCACTGACATTATTAAATATTAAATTATAGGTGTCAAACTCTCACATCTTCCAATAATAGTTCTTTACTCATTCAACATACTTTCAAAATCTCACTCTCATTTATTAACTCTACTGATTCTCTCACTTCTTTATTGCTACTATTTCCTTTCCTCCTCACTTTTATATTCTTAAATTTATAATCGAGTTTTCTAATATGTGCCCAAGAGCACACAATAACCACTAATTTTCATGAGTCTGGTGCATTTTGATTGGTCCTCTAATCATAAATATTAATGGACCCAGCATTAACAATAACTACATCAATAAAAATACACCATACTCATAAAATTTAGTGTTTATTGTGTGCCCTTGGGCACATATTAGAAAGACCGATTTATAATTTACAATACTTCTCTTTAATTCACTAATTTTATCATTATCAAAATTTATTTTATTTACATCAATATTCATCAATTTATTTTTATATTTTAAATTTAATATAAAGTTGATAATCAATGTGTAGTTGTGTGCTACTATTTTTAAGTTTTATTCTATTACTCATTATTATATATTATACGTTTAATATTAATATATGCTTGAATTAAACTATTTCTAAAATATTCTTTTTATAATAATTATGAGGCAAACAGGGCCAATTCTATGATTTACTAGGCCTAAAATCAAAATCTAATTAAAGAGTCGCATCATACAAGCCCGTATGTATATAGTAAAGGCATCTTTACTTGGAAGTGACATAAGTTTATCCTGTATACAATATTTTCACATAATTTAAAATGGGCTGCTAATTAGAGCAAATAATTTTAAAGAAATGCATTATGCGAAAGGAAAAATAACTTGATTATGAAAAATATTTTAATGAAAAATGTTTATTTCAAAAATATTTTCTAGAAATTGTATTTCACGAAAACATAAATCCTTTTCTCGGTTTTTTGTTCCAAAAAAAATATTTTTCGGTAAAAAGTCTTCTCGAAAATGAGTTTTCGAAAAATAAATTCTCAAAAAAAGAAATTATACTGCAAAAAAATATTTTCAGAAAAATAGTTTCTAGAAAATGATTTTTCTAATTTTGCAATTCACAAAAATGCAAATTGAACACGTTTTCTAAGAAAACTTTTTCTGAAAAAATGCTCCTAAATGAACACATAAAAATACCAAAAAAGCCACAACACAAACCGCAGTTTAAAACAACATTATCCTTCCATAAAAATGGATTTGTATCCCTGACTTCTTTTGGTCCCTGACTTCTTTTGGTAGGGTTAGGTACTATTATCTGTAAAAATTGATCTACACGATCAAGTGAATGACAAATAATAGCCATGTCTCACGAAGCCCAAACCCGTTCCAGTAATCAGTTTAAAAATACTAGCTAAAAGTCGAGTAAATGAAAATATTCTGTAAATTTATTCTGCTAAAAGAAATACACTCTGCATTTTTGATAAATATTATTACCACTTAAACCAAGGCAAATTATTTGTTCTTTTCGTAGTTATCCCTGTAATTGTTATATCCACTTTTGGAGATGGACCCTAAATAGAACCTTATATTATATTGAGAAATTGAGCCTAAATAGTTAGATTAGTGCCAACTGGGCTGGTGGGCTCGCGCCTTGATCTCTCTGTTAGAAACATGGGTCATTCAAGGGATTCAGAGTCAATCTCCATGGGCTGGCCTCATTGTACAAGCTCGGCTCGCATCGTTTGAGCTGGGCTCGTGGATATATTGTCAGTATTGGGCTCATGGGCTCACATCAGCTTATAATCAGATATGGTGGGCTGCCCACCACATGATTTCCATCCCACATCGCGTATGAGCTAGAGGAGTCTACCCACATGCGAGCTGGGCTCGTGAGCTCGCATTGAATGGAATAATGAAGGAGATAGCTCACCTATTGGTTTGAGAAGAGCTGGTGCGAGCCGAGGTAATCAGGCCGGCTCGCATTAGGTGGATTTATCTGAAATATGGAAAATAACTCATAGATGATTGAGTTGTTTGTAAATTTCGGGGCCGACACGGGACATTCCTGCAATCACGGGAAGAAAATGCAGAGATGTCGCGAGATTTTAGGGAGCGTGTGGGGCCGATCGAGATTTACGTGACTAATTGTCTGAAGGCCTGACTTGGACATGAGCTTGGACTGCACGAGCTGAAAAAACCTAGCTCTAGCCTAGGTGACTTGTTCCCCAAGAACTACGTGGGGCTTGATCCCTATAAATAGGGTATGTATGCACTTGTAAGGGACATGAGTAGACACTTGACGAAGAATAAAGAAAACCGTATTCTTTCTTGAGAAGTCATCATACAAACTCATCCACCACCATACACAACTTTCCTCCACCCTAAAAAACGACCCTTATCTTTACCCCGACCATCAACCTCCAAAATACTGTTATACGAAATTATCCCTACAATATTTGGCGCTAAAAGGAGGGCTCGTTTATCAACTTAGGGAGAAAAGATGACCAAAGAGGGAAAATCAATGGTAACACCAGGAAGCGGAGGCAAGAAAAGAGACCAAAACGGGGTCAAGCAAACACCCTCGGAGAATCAGGCGCCGCCACCGCCACCCGCACCTATTAATGAGAAGGCGATTATGACATATCTCGAGGGGTTAGGAAATCAGATGCACGATCAACACTATGATGGCTAGGGTAGAAAGGGGCTCTACCTGGAACGCTAAGCGTAGGGCACGCTGCCTCAAGCTCTCTCAGTGTAATTGGAAAGACAAGGACCCTCAGAAATGACTCATTCACGAGTTCTATGATGTGGCAGCTGAGACAGAGCAAAAGAAGGAGGCATCGTTGGGGTGGGATGAGATACCTACAAGCCAGGGTAAGCGAGACAGCCAAATTCTGGAAGACCGTGGCCAAAGCCAGCTTCGTCCGAGGCAAGATCAACCAGTGTGCTTGACCGAGTGGGCAAGAAATTAAGTGAGCACGACCTTAGACTCAAATTAAATAATTGTAGAAAAGAAAGAGAGGAGAAGAAAACCAATGATCAAAGAACCCCGAAAAGAAAGCGTGCAGCGACTTTCCCACGAAGACATCAGCGCACCCCACCCAGAAGGATAGAACAACGAAGACGTGGGGCCGATCAGGAAGGAGAGTCCCAGGTGCGACCCGGGGGGGGGACGTCATGAGTGGCCATAGGGATCCCATCACTCAAGCAGTGCGAATGGTGACAATGAGAGAGAGATTTTTAGGGTTGGAGAATTAAGGAAGATTCTATATCAGATGGAGCAGGAGAAGAGGGGATCCCCGACCTCGACGGCCCCTTCTCGGTTCACGGCTACTATTCGGTCATCTCCCTTGCCTCAAGTGTTTCAGCACAACCCTAATCTCCTATTTAATGGTGAGACGGACCCGGCGTTATACCTTTTTCAGTTTAATACTGAGATGGAGGTTTATCTGGTGCCAAAACCAAACCGCTGCAGACTCTTTGTAGCATCACTCCGAGTGAGTGCCCAACAATGGTTTTCTAATTTAGGGCCAGCTAGCATAAAGACATGGCAGTAATTGGAGCATCTGTTCATCAGGCAAGTTCAGTCCACCCTCCACTACTCACCTCCAATGGCCACGCTGACCAATATCAAGTAGAGGGATGGGGAACCTATTGCAGAATACTTTCGCCGATTTAATGTTGAAGTTCCCAAAGTTAGAGGTTCCAGCGAGGAGACCATCAAGAATTTTTTGATTGCGGGGTTGAAAGAGGGGTCCAAATTTTGGAAGAGCCTCAAGGCCAGCGAGCCCAGAACCTTGGCATAATTTTATGAACAGGCCGAGCCCTTTAAGAGGGTGGATAAATCAATAAGGGAGCTAAAAATCATTAAAAACTATCGAGAAAGGAGAGACCGATCCTCGAGCACCGAGGAAAGGAGGAAGACATATGAGCGTAGCTCGAGCCCAAAAAAGACTGATATGGATAGAGAGACGGTCAAGGATTCAGGGAGTCCCTATACAAATAAATGGAAAACACACACACCCCTTGTGGCCTCCATTGATTATATATATGCTATTTATGCAGGAAATGAGGTATTTAGAAAGGCATCCCCCCTCACAGACTACAACAAGAGGGACACTTCTAAGTATTGTGCATACCATGAGGCTACGAGACACGATACGGCTGATTGCAGACAACTAAAGGATGAGATTGAGACGCTGATCCGTCAGGGAAAGCTTACGGAGTGGGTTGGAATGGATGCTTTACACGTGTCAGTGCGGGACTGGATGAGGAATATTCTTAGGATCCTCTGACACGTGCCCTGATTATTCCCATGATTGATGTGTGACAGTTGTCCCCATCATGTGTTTGAGCCAGTGTCTCACGTGCTGGGACTTATCAAGGTTGGGCTTGCGGGACTGGGACAGCCAGGACTGATAGTGTGCAGGACTAGTCCTTCTAGGAGCTGTATGGAGTTAGGAGTCTGGGAGAAGTCCTTCCAGGAACTATATGGAGTTAGGAGTCTAGGAGTGGTCCTTCCAGGAGCTATATGTACTATCATGTGCCCCCACTCCCTTATGCAGATTTTCTGGATGTGGGAGTAAATTTGGGCTTGTTTGTCGAACATGAGCTTTTGATTATTTTGTTTAGAAGAATTTGTGCTTTTCTTGCCCCCCGGTCCGTATTGCTGTGAGTTTGGCGAATCAGGACTGAGGTGGTTGTCTTTAGCAGGAGTTGAGCTTTTCTTGCCCCCAGTCCAGATTGCGCTGAGTTCGGCGAATCATGACTAAGGTGGTTGTCTTTAGCAGGAGTTGAGCTTTTCTTGGCCCCCAGTCCGGATTGCGCTAAGTTCGGCGAATCAGGACCAAGGTGATTTTCTTTAGGAGGAGTTGAGCTTTTCTTGCCCCCCAATCCAGATTGTGCTGAGTTCGGCTCAGGACTAAGGTGATTGTCTTTAGGAGGAGTTGAGCTTTTCTTGCCCCCCAGTCCGGATTGCGCTGAGTTCGGAGAATCAGGTCTGAGGTAGTTGTCTTTAGCAGGAGTTGAGCTTTTCTTGCCCCCAGTCCGGATTGCGCTGAGTTCGGCGTATCATGACTAAGGTGATTGTCTTTAGGAGGAGTTGAACATTTCTTGCCCCCCAGTTCGGATTGTGCTGAGTTCGGAGAATCAGGACTAAGGTGATTGTCTTTAGGAGGAGTTGAGCTTTTCTTGCCCGCCAGTCCGGATTGCGCTGAGTTCGGCGAATCAGGACCAAGGTGATTTTCTTTAGGAGTTGAGCTTTTCTTGCCCCCCAGTCCGGATTGCGCTGAGTTCGGCGAATCAGGGCTAAGGTGATTGTCTTTAGGAGGAGTTGAGTTTTTCTTGTCCCCAGTCCGGATTGCGCTGAGTTCGGCGAATCAGGACCAAGGTGATTTTCTTTAGGAGGAGTTGAGCTTTTCTTGCCCCTTTTCCGGATTGCGCTTAGTTCGGCGAATCTCGACTAAGGTGGTTGTCTTTGGAAGGAGTGGAGGTTTTCTTGCCCCCAGTCCGGATTGCGCGTAGTTCAGTGAATCAGGACTAAGGTGGTTGTCTTTGGAAGGAGTTGAGCTTTTCTTGCCCCCCAGTCCGGATTGCGCTGAGTTCGGCGAATCAGGACCAAGGTGATTTTCTTTAGGAGGAGTTGAGCTTTTCTTGCCCCTAGTCCGGATTGCGCTTAGTTCGGCGAATCAGGACTAAGGTGGTTGTCTTTGGAAGGAGTGGAGGATTTCTTGCCCCCCAGTCCGGATTACGCTTAGTTCGACGAATCAGGACTAAGGTGGTTGTCTTTGAAAGGAGTTGAGCTTTTTTTGACCCCAGGTCCGGATTAAATTGAGTGGTGTAGTCCGGACTTAGAAGTTGAAATGTTTTTGGTATTCCCCCCGAATGATTTGAATTATTACAGTTGTCTTTTATCCAAAGACGTGCTGTAATAATGACTCTTCAATAATGACCGCTTATGATGGGCGGCTAGGATCGTGCCACGTGGCGTGGCTGTTGGGATTTCACCGTGCCTATAAAAGGCACTCCTCCCCTCCTACTTTTTTTTACTTTCTCTTCTTTTCTTCTCTTGTTCTTTCTTTGTGCTTCCTTCTTTTTCTTACCGTCGCCGCCGTTTGGTCAGGAGAGTTCTTGGAGGTTCTTTGTTTTTGCTTGGTCGTCCCCAACCGCTCCTTAATCTCTGGTATTGTAAGCTTCCTCTTTCTCCATTTTGTTTACGTTTCTTGTAAATCTGTAGTATCATTAATATCTTTCGATATGTTTTGTGTTTTGTTGTTTTGGTTGATGCTGATTGTATGTATATTTGTATGTATATGGTTTTAGGCGTATTTTGGTGTTTTAATTTTGGTTGCTAGTGTTTCTGGAATGAGGGTTTTTTGTTTGGGTCCGGACTTGGTTGTTTAGTCCGGACTGTTGATTTTGTTTTTGGAATTTGTAATTGGTTACTGTTTTTGTGTTATTGTGGCCTCTAGGTTCGGAGTAATAGGCTAGGTTTGTAGTCCGGAGTGTTAGTCTAGTTTCAGGGTTTTGTAGTCCGGAGTGGTTGCTTTGTTTTGGTTTTTGTTTTGTCTTTTGGGCTTGGGTCTCCAGACTGTTTGCTTTTGACTTGTAATAAAATTGAACATAGGATAGTCCGGACCATGTAGCTTTCAAGATAAATAAATTGTAGGGTTTTAGACTAACCTTTATCACTTGTTTTAGGTTTATGGTCCGGACTAAAGTTCGTGCCAATGCATATATAACTTGCTATCTGGGGCCGTCTAGTTTGGATTTTGAGTCTTCTGGTGATTCTGAGCGAGCTGGGATGGGGAAGAAGGCTTCCACCTCGGACTCTGAAGCCATAACCAAGCTTTCTGTGGCTAAGATTTCTTCCAGAAAGGTACCTTGCAGTCCGGAGGGTCTATGGGTTGAGAATCTGGGGTACTTCGTTAGCAAGAGTGATGAGATCAAAAATAGCTTCTATTATAGGAGTATCAGGTCCGGGTATGTTAGGCATCCCAACGCAGGTCCCGGGCCTTACGATAGGGAAGCATTCGACAGGAAGTTTGCGGATGGTATAGTTGCTAAAGAGCATTATGAGCTGAAGGATGAGTACGCTTTTTTAGATCACGCGGCTCAGGATTCTTCAGTCCGGGCTTCTTTTCAGTTGGATCCCCAGCTCGAGTGGAGGTGGCCGGAGCCGGATGAGCGAATTTATCATAGGCCGGCTGATGGGTTTGTTCCGGTGTGGCTGGAGCATCTCCGGTCCAGATGGAATCCGCATTGGCACTTGTTTCTTAAGCACTTGTGTAAGTATGTGTATAAGATTTCTCCGATGCAGATAATGTCGAATGGTATAAAATAGATGACTTGGTTTATTGCTACTTGCAATCAGTTTAAAATGCAGCCCACCTTTAAGTTATGGCATCATATCTTTCATCTGGTCCGGTCCAGCCAGTTTCCTCTGTATGAGCTTCGGTTCCGGGCTCCGGAGTGTGGGTATGGCGGCTCCTACAGGCCTGTAATCCAGCAGTCTTCGTTGAAGTACTGGAATGGAGAGTTGATCATGCTTAGGGGTTTGGACTTGTACTATCTTCCCCACATTACTTCGGAGGGAGTCCGGACTCGGTTCCGTAGGGATGTACTCAGGGGTGAAGCTATCCGGTTGATGTTTGCATTTTGTGAATGTCTGGGTTTCCAAATGACCCGAGACACTTTCATGATTCATAGGACTATGCATAGGCTAGGCTTTAAGTGCTTTTCTTTGTGTCCGGATTGCTTATATGTTTTCTTGTTTGGACTCCTTAACTGTTTTCTTCTGCTGCGAGTCTTTATTGATTTTGACTTGTATTTTTGTTCTTTTTCAGGTTTGTCGCATTTTAATTCGGACATGTCTTCTTCGGCTTATAGTGATGCACTGAAAGGGTTGGGTAAAGCTTTTAAGTTGCCGAAGAAGGCTGCTGTTGCTGGATCCAGATCCAATACTTCCTTTGAGGAGTGGTCGCAGAGCAATGCTGCTTCGGGGCAAGAGGCTGATATTTGAGAGAAGGCTCCGGAGAGGGATGCTGAGTTGGAAGTTGGTGCTGAGTTCAAGAATCTTGAGGATTTTGGGCCTATTGGGGAAATTCCAGATGTTGAGTCCAGTCGGAGGAAGAAGAGGCTCCGGACTCTTGGAACAAAACCTCCCCGGGCTGAAAATTTTGAAGCTGGCTCTGGGTCCGGGGCTGGTAAAGGAAAGACTGTTGATGATGAGAGTCCGGATGCAAGTGGTCCGGGGCTAGAGAAGAAAGTTGCTCGTTTCATGGTTAGGATTACTACTCAAGCTGATTAGAGGAGGATGAATCAGTCCGGATTCGATGCAACTATGAAGGAGTGTTCCCGGCTCTGGGGTCATGTATGTTTTCTTCGTGTTCTCGTTTCTTGTGTTGATTTGCCTTAGAATGTTTTTCTAAGTTTCTCTATTTTTTGCAGCTTGGTGGGTATATGGCCGGATCATCTTCTCTAGCTACAATGAGCTCAAAGATTGCCGGACTGCCATTGCTGATAAGGACTCTGAGATTAGTCAGCTCCAGGACCAGATAATTGTGAAGGACAATTCTCTGTCCGAATTGAACAAGCACCTAAATGAAGTGACCATCCGGGCAGAAAGTGCTGAAAATGAGGTTTCTGACCTGAAGTCCAAGTTGGATGAGCTCCGGAGGCAGATGTTTGCTGTGCGTCCGGAAGCTGAAGTCATTGAAGAGTTCAAGAGGTTTGAGGAGTATGATAAGGCCTTGGTCAATGTTGGTGCTTCGGAGATCGGTCGTTGCTGGGATATCGTGGAGAGGCACATCAAGACTGATCCGGAAGCTAACTGGGATAGTTTTGTTGAAGAGTTCATAAAGGCTAAGCAGAACATTGAAGCTGGGCTCGGTGATCCGGAGCCCTTCAATGGTCCTTGCCCTAGCTTCCTTCCTCCCAATACTCCGGAGTTCTAATTTTTGCTGTATTGTAATTTTGTTTTGCCTCAAGACTTTTGATGTGTTTGTAATATTCGTACTTGCTCCGGGTTTGTCTACTTCGGCTACTATTTGAATGTTTACTTTTATTGCTGTAATTTTGCTTTGACGTTTTTGGTTGTTTTTGCCTTAAAAAAATTTTTCCAAGTAAAAATTGTTGTACTAGTCCTGACTAATAACTTGTCCGGACTAGTGGTTAGCTTCATCACTTGGAAAATTAGTTCCAAGTAAAATGGTTTCACTAGTCCAGACTAATAGCTTGTCCGGATTAGTGATTAGCTTTTTCACTTAGAAAATTAATTCTAAGTAAAATGGTTGCACTTGTCCGGACTAATAGCTTGTCCAGATTAGTGGTTAGCTTTTTCACTTAGAAGATTAATTCTAAGTAAACTGGTTGCACTTGTCCGGACTAATAGCTTGTCCGGATTAGTGGTTAGCTTTCTCACTTAGAAAATTAATTCTAAGTAAAATGGTTGCACTTGTCCGGACTAAAAGCTTGTCCGGATTAGTGGTTATCTTTCTCACTTAGAAAATTAATTCTAAGTAAAATGGTTGCACTAGTCCTGACTGATAGCTTGTCCGAACTATTTTTTGCTTTTTTAGTTAAAAAATTTGTTCTAAGTAAAAGTTGTTGCTCTAGTCCAGACTTAATAGCTTGTCCGGACTAGTGTTGGCGTTTTAGTTAGAAAATTAATTCTAAATATAAATGGTTGCACTAGTCCTGACTAATAGCTTGTCCGGACTAGTGGTTAGTTTTGGTAAGTATATAAAGGGGAAAATCTTTTCATTATTCATTCATACAAAACATAAGGGGAAACAAATTTGGTTGCTTGCCATATTGGCTACACGATTTTTGGTTGCTTTGTTTGTTCTCCTACTGGTAGAATTTTCTTAGCCTTAGTCCATGCCAAGTATTTGGGACTTCTGAGCCATCCATGTTCAGGAGCTTGTAGGTTCCTGGCCTCAGTACTTCTTTGATCTTGTATGGTCCTTCCAATTTGGGCATTAACTTTCCAGTGTTTGTGGGATCTGATGCTTCAGTGTCTCGAAGGACTAAATCTCCAACTTGGAAGTTTTTGACTCTAGCCTTCTTACTGAAGTGCTCTCTTGTTTTCTCCTTGTATTTTTCCATCCTTTCTATAGCTTGGTCCCGGACCTCATCAATTAGCTCCATGTTTGTTCTGAGTCCTTCTTCGTTTACTTCTTCTTCAAAGTTTATAGCTCTGTGAGAAGGAGATCCCACCTTAATATGAATCATTGCTTCTGTTCCATATGCTAGTTTGAATGGAGTTTCTCCGGTGCTTGTCCTGGGGCTTGTCCTGTAAGACCAAAGTACACTTGGTAGTTCTTCTGGCCATTTGCCTTTGCTTTCTTTGAGTCTCTTTTCGATACCTCGGAGTAGGATTCTGTTGGTGACTTCTACTTGGCCGTTTCCTTGGGGATATGCAACTGATGACTTTTTGTGCTTGATCCCGCGTTCTTGAAGGTAGGACTCGAATTCTGATCCGATGAATTGGGGTCCATTGTCTGATACTAGGACTCACGGTATCCCAAACCTCATCAAAATGTTGTCCATAAACTTTATGCAGTCTTGCTGATTGATTGTTCTCATTGCTTTCGCTTCAACTATTTTGGTCATGTAGTCAATTGAAACTAACAAGTACCTGAGATCTCCTTTGGCCCGGGGGAATGGTCCCATGATGTCAATACCCCAGACAGCGAAGGGCATAGGCGACAAGACTAAGGATGGTAAGATTGGGCCGATCCGGGACACATTGCTGAAAAGCTGGCATTCCTTGCACTTCTTGACGAACTCTATTGCATCCTGATGAATAGTTGGCCAGTAGTAGCCTTGTCTTATAATCTTATGAGCTAGGGCCTTTGCAGACATGTGGTCTCCGCATATCCCTTCATGCACTTCTGCCAAACGGTATTTTGCTTCTTCTGGGCCAATACATTTCAGGATAGGAGATGAGAAGGTCCTGCGGTAGAGTACTCATTCTTCGAGGAAGAACTTGGTTGCTTTTGCTTTCCGTCTTTGGGCTTTTCCTTTATCTTCTGGGAGCTCTCCTTTCTCCAAGTAGTTGATGAAGGGAGTCATCCAGTTGTGGTTGCTTTCGATCTCCAAGACCTCTTCGGATTCAATAGATGGTTTGTGAAGTTCTTCAAAGTAAACTGAGCAGTCCAGATCTGATGAGTTTCGGACTAATTTGGATAGAATATCCGCTTCTTCATTTTCTTCTCTACATATCTGAAGGACTTGATGTTTTGGTATTGAGGCTAAGTAGCTTTGAACCAGTGCTTGGTACTTAGCCAAGATAGGGTCTTTTGCTATATATTCTCCATTTGTTTGCTTGACCACTATCTGGGAATTGCTGTAGATTTTTAAGTCCTAGGTCCTTACAGTCGTGGAGAGCTTTAGTCCTGCGATCAACGCCTCATATTCTGCTTGGTTATTTGTTGCGGGGAAGCTGAAACATATAGCTGTTTGAATCGTGAATCCTTCAGGACTTTTGAGTATGAGTCCGGCTCCCGACCTCTCGCTTGTTGAAGAACCATCTACTTTCAAGGTCCAGGCTCCCGGACTTGTATCCTTTTCTAGCTCCTGATCCATGTCCATTGGTTCTGGCTCTTCTTCTGGAAAGTTGCATTCGATTATGAAATCTGCAAGTGCTTGAGCTTTGATGACAATCCTGGGAATGAAGCTCAAATTGAACTGGCTCAACTCCACTGCCCAATTGATAAGTCTTCCCGAGACATCCGGCTTGTGAATTATTTTTCTTAAGGGATGATTTGTCACCACTTTGATCTCTCTTCCTTGGAAGTAGTGCCTGAGTTTTTTGAAGTTGTGACTAAGGCAAAGGCAAACTTCTCCAATCTTGGGTATCTTTTTTCTGCATCTTTGAGTACTTGGCTTACATAGTAAACTGGTTGCTGTTTTCCGTTTTCTTCCCTGATTAGGGCAGCTCCTACGGCTTATGCTCCTGCTGACAAGTACAAGTAGAGAGGCTCTCCTGGTTGAGCTTTAGTTAGGACTGGTGACTCAGAGAGGTAGAACTTGATTTCCTCGAATGCCTTTTGGCAATCCGGACTCCAGTTCACCTCTTTCTTGTTGGTTGCTCCTTTGAGTAAATCAAAGAATGGTAGGCACCTCTCTGCTAGTTTTGAGATAAATCTCCTGAGTGCTGCTAGGGATCCTGCTAGCTTCTGCACATCTTTTTGGGTCCTGGGAGCTTTCATCTCCTGGATTGCTTTAATTTTCTCCGGATTGGCTTCTATGCCTCTATTGCTGATCATGAATCCTAGGAACTTGCCTGCTCCTACTCCGAAGGTGCATTTCTCCGGATTCAGCTTGCGTTGGTTCTTCCTTAGGTTGTCAAAGCATTCCTTCAGATCTTCGACATGCCCCGGTATAGTTGTTAATTTGGAAATCATGTCATCGACATAGCACTTCAAGTTCCTCCCAATCTGGGACTTGAATATTTTGTTCATGGCTCTTTGGTAAGTGGATCCTGCGCTTGTAAGTCCGAAGGGTAGCATCACATAAGCATAGACTGCTCTGTGAGTTATGAATGTTGTCTTAGGAATATCCTTCGGGTTCATCTTTATCTGGTTGTATCTAGAGAAGGCGTCCATGAAACTTAACATGATGTGTCCGGAGGTGGCATCTATCAGTGGATCAATATTTGGGAGAGGGTATGGATCCTTCGGGCATGCATCATTCAGATCAGTGTAGTCCACACACATTCTCCATTTGCCGTTGGACTTCTTCACCATGACCACATTAACTAGCCACTCCGGATATTTTTTTTCTTTGATGATTCCTGCTTTGAGTAGCTTTTCTACTTCTTCGTCAATGGCTTTTTGCCTCTCCGGGGCAAAGTTTCTTCTCTTCTGTTTGACTGGTTTTCTGTTGGGGTTGACATCCAAGCTGTGCATTGCTATGGACTCATGTAATCCAGACATGTCTCTTGGACTCCAGGAAAAAAACATCTTTGTACTCCTGGAGTAGGGACACTAATCTTTCCTTGAAGGACTCCTCGAGTCCTGACCCAACTTTCACCTTTTTGCTAGAATTGCTTTCATCTACCTGAACTTCTTCTGTTTCTACTGCAGGTTCAATTTTTGCTTGTTCTTTGTTTGAAACCATCTGATGAATTTGGGCTTCAGAGTTCTTCTTCGGATAAAAGTTTGCTAGTTTAGATTCTTTGGTTGCTTGCATGGTGGGACTAGCTTGGTCTGGGACCTGATTTACTTTTTCGACTACCATGACTTGGTTGCTTGCCGGTCCTTTCGGACTTGTTACATTTCCTTTTTTCTCCAGACTTGATTTAATGAGTTGTACTTCTTTTGTTGCTTCTTCCCTTGTCCGGGGTCGGTGCTTCTTCATGCTTTGTTTCTTGCGAAGGACTGTGCCTTCCTTTTATTGTCTTGATGGGTTTCTGCCATGACTAATCCCTGGTTGTAGCATGTTTCAGCAACTCCATAATCTCCTTTTATCTCCCCGACTCCTGTCGGGGTTGGGAACTTAATTTTGAGATGGGAGATTGAAGTTATTGCTTGCATCATTGTTAGAGCTGATCTGCCAATGATCCCGTTGTATAATGAAGGAGCATTGATCACATAAAACTTGATTACATGAGTTACCTGGTTAGGAGCAGTTCCAAAAATGACTGACAGATATAAAGTTCCTTGGATCGGGACTAAGTTGCGGCCAAACCCATAAAGTGGGTCCTCCCGGCACTCGTTTGAGCGGACGCTCCCCTAACTGCATTCGATCCACTGTGTGCTTGAAGAGAATATTTACTGAGGAACTATTGTTTATGAGCATTCTCCTTACTTCATTATCAAAGATGTCCAGAGTGACAACCAAAGCTGCATTGTGATTCGGGTTGACTCCTTCGTAGTCCTTACTGCTGAAGGATATCACTAGGTCTGGGAGTGACTGGATTGAGAGCACTTCTTCGCCGAAGTCCGGGATCCGAGGTGGGGAGTGGGAACCTCCTAGGACTACATTAACTACATTTTTCCTCTCTTCAGCGCTCCCCCCTGTTGTTGCTATCCCGGACTAAGTACTTGTTCATATTCCCCTTCTTCACTTGGTCCTCAATGAAGTACTTGAGTGATAAGCAGTTCTCAGTCTTGTGGCCATGGGTCTCGTGATAATCACATTGCCTATTGTAAGGCCTGCTCTCCGGAGGAGTTTGCATTGGTTTCGGAGGATAATAGAAAGGCTTGTCTTTTACCTCTTTCAAGATTTCCTCCCGGGTCATGTTGAGAGGAGTCCAGTCCGGCTCCTGCTTCGGCTCCTGGGGTTGCTTCGCGGGTCCTGGGTCGCTGCTTGATCTCTTCTTAGGACCAAGTCTCTGGAAAACTGGAGTAGTTTGTCTTTCTTGGTTTTGGTTGCTTTGCTTGAATTTCTTATCCTTATGGTAACCCTCTTTCGGTCGGTCATCAGTGTTTTTACTCCTGGACCCCCCATTCCGGGTCATCCTTATTGCCTGGAGCACATCTGTTTCCTGAATGAATCTGGCAGCCATGGAGTAAGCCGCTGCCAGACTCTGCGGCTCCTTATTAATTAGCTCCACTATATATCTTTTATTATGTTCTGGGTCTAGGTTTCTCCTGAAAATGCTCAAAGCTTCCCTCTCATCCAAGCTTGAAACTTTGTTGATTGCTTCCTGGAACCGGCGCATGTATGTAGAGAGGGATTCATTGTCATGCTGCCGGATTGTCTCCAGGTGACACATATGCATTTCGTGCATTTTATTTGCCCGAAATCTTCTGAGGAAGGAGGCTTGGAATTTCTTCCAAGTATGGATGGTGCGGGAGGGAATACTGCTGAACCATCTCTGGGCCCCTCCCTTAAGAGTTGAAGCGAAGAACCTTGATTTCGTCAAGTCATTGTAGTAATATATCTGCGCTATCTGCTCAAAGTAGTTGAGGTGCTCCTCCGGGTCTCCTAGACCATCAAATGAGTCAAAGTTGTAATGCTTCAAGTTCCGCTGTCGGGGAATGGCTTCCAAGGAGTAACTGAAAGGAGTTAACGTTTCTCCAATTTCTACTCCTCAATCTCTGTCCATCTTTCTCTGCAATTCATAGATCATATCTTTCAGGTCCTTCTGTTTTTTTTCTTCTTCATCATCAGAAATCAGCTCCGGAGTAGAGTCTCTCCGGGTTCTCTTGCTTCTGGACTTAGCCAGTAGCTTTTCTTCTTCTAGCTGCATTCTCTTTTGGATCTTCAGCTCAAGCTTTGCTTCTTCCTCTTTCCCGATTTGCTCCCGTATTTCTTCCAACTTTCTCTGCTTGGCAGCTTCTGCTTCTTTCTTGTTGCTTTGATCTTTTTTTGCATTTCTTTCCCTTGGCTCCAATTCGGTCGAAAACATATCTCTTAGATTGCTGGGAGTCCCCGGACTCCTCCGGTTCCTCCTCGAGTTCGGCTTCTTCTTGAAGCCGTGTTTGCTCCTGTCTATAGAGTCTGATTGCTTCCACTAGTTCATCACTTGTGAGATTGGCCATGTGCTCTTCGGCCACCGGGACATTGGTGTACTTGTATTGGTTCAGCTCTATGAGGGTCCTGGCATCCCTAGTGTTTATAATTCTCTCCACTACGGGAGTGTGTAGTGGTTGCTCCTGGAATGTTTCTCTCTCGGCTCCTGGATCAAGGGCCTGGGAGTGGTCCGGCTCCTGGATCTGAGTACTAGAAGATGGTCTCCCAGATGTGTGCTTTCCTGGTCTTGCCATTTCTCAACAATAGCAACAACAACTAACAACAATATGCTACACAAAGTATCGATCTAAGGTTGCTTTCTGAAAATTGCAAAAACTACCCAGAATAACAACAAACACCAATAATTAGCTTCCTGGGAGTAGTTTAAACAATCTTCTGGGACTACTCAACAAGTTGGTAGTAAACACAAAGGCAATATGCAAACTAAAGCAAAATCGGGGTTCTAAAATGATCGAAACCAACAATAGCACACACAAACGTGGCTTAAATCAACGAAACGGGCTCACACAAACGTGGCCTAAAATAACGAGCACACACAAACGTGGCTTAAATAAACAATATTCATGCATATGGAAGAGGTTGGTTACTTGGGTTCTTACAAGTTGAATAAAAGGACTCTTTCAAGAGCTTGCTGATGAAGGTGAATCCAGGGGCACCGAGACCCAAGGATGGAGAGCCTCTCCTTCTAGCGCCAAATGATAACTCCTGGTGGCGGGGCCGCTCCTTCGACGCCGTTCCTGGATCCTTCGCTGCTGTAGAGGTGTAGTTATGGTAGGGTTCCTACAAAACAATACTGGAAGGGGGGTTTGGGTCCCGCAGCGCCTCCGGTGTGAGAGTAAGAACTCGGTTTTGGGGAAGATGAAGATAGATATGGATGCAAGTTGGCTGTGTGTGTATATGAGTGTGAGAAAGTGATTAACCCCAAAACCTCACCTTCTTGGGCTATTTATAGCCCAAGGGTAGGGTTTTGGGGTTGGTAACTTTAAATCGCAGCCATTGGTTCTGGGAGCGGAGGATGTCTGGCTGGAGTGGATGCTTTACACGTGTCGGTGCTGGACTGGCTGAGGAATGTTCTGAGGATCCTCTGACACGTGCTCTAATTATTCCCATGATTGATGTGTGACAGTTGTCCCCATCATGTGCTTGGGCCAGTGTCTCATGTGCTGGGACTTATCAAGGTTGGGCTTGCGGGACTGGGACAGTCAGGACTGGTAGTGTGCAGGACTAGTCCTTCCAGGAGCTGCGTGGAGTTAGGAGCCTCGGACTAGTCCCTCTAGGAGCTGTATGGAGTTAGGACTCTGGGAGAAGTCCTTCCAGGAGCTATATGGAATTAGGAGTCTAGGAGTGGTCCTTCCAGGAGCTATATGTACTATCAGCCCTGAGGGGCACGAGACTTGTAATATGATCTCAATCGAGGAATTGCCAGAGGGCTATTTCGAGCAACTGGGGAATCTGGTGGAGCCACGCCCTGGGGTCTTGCTAATGGAGACCTCTCAGCCTATCATGATGGTGCAGGAGGGGATTGTAGAGGAAGCAAGTGATGATGAAGACAGCTCAGAGCAAGTAGCTGCGAGACTCGGGAAAGGGATGTGGGTACATAAAGAGACGATGATAATCATAGCTCTGCCCAATGAAATCACTCGTAAGGTCACCATGAATTTTGAGGGTTTGGTGAGTCTGGTTCGAGCTCACCAGCCTGAGCTCGAGGGGACAGAAGGCTTAAAAACCATAGAAGTGTGGGAAACTAGTGAGGCTCGGGCAGATTAGACCCGAGAATGCCCCCGATGGTTGAATGAGTTGGATCCGCAGAAGACACTATCCCTATCTTGGCAGACCTGAATGATCCTTCCAAGGTGCTATGAATTGGCTCTAACTTGAGCCCCGAGCTTAGAGAAGACATGGCTCAGTTCTTGAGGGAGAATTTAGATATCTTTGCATGGTCACATTCTGATATGGTGAGAATTGATCCTAGTGTCATATTTTACCGGCTCAACTTAGATCCAAGAAAGAAGAAGTGGATAGGCTGATGGAGACAGGGTTTTTGAGGGAAGCTTTTTACCAAATGTGGCTCACCAACCCTGAGCTCGTCAAGAAACTAAATGGTAAATCGAGGACATGCATGGACTTCACTGACCTCAATAAAGCATTCCATAAGGATAGTTTTTTTTGCCCCAGACTGATCCGCTGGTTGATTCTACAGCCGGACACGCGTTACTCAGTTTCATGGACGCTTACTCGGGATATAACCAAATCCCAATGTATGGGCCAGATCAGGATCATACCTCCTTCATCAATGATCAGGGTCTCTATTGTTACATCAGGATTCCCTTCGGGCTCCTTAATGCTGGGGAAACCTACCAAAGGTTGGTGAACAAGATGTTCAAACATCAACTGGGAAAAACTATGGAGGCGTATGTGGATAATATGCTTGTGAAGTCGAAGGAGGCAAAGGATCACGTTTATCACCTATCAGAAATGTTCCAAATCCTAAGTTATGGGTTTTATTGTCAACCATAGGTGTATTAAGGCCAACCCCGCGAAGATACAAGCCCTACTCGAGATGAAGTCTTCGCGATGGGTGAAAGATGTGCAGAGCTTGACAGGGCGAGTGGCTGCTCTAAACCGCTTCATCTCAAGGTTTTTCGACAAATTCTAGGAGTTCTTTAAAGCTATCAAAATAGTGGGGAAGAACTTTGAGTTGACAGAGGAGTGTGAAGATGCTTTTTAGAACATAAAAAACACATCAGAAGCCCTTCTTTGCTTTCCAACCCGAAGGCAGGGAAAGTTTTGGTCCTTTACTTGGACGTCTCCTACTTTTCGGTCAGTGTTGTGTTGGTCTGGGAGGAAGATGATGTTCAACTCCCGGTATATTATGTAAGTAAAAGACTAGCCGATGTAGAGACTCGGTATGCAAGTCTCGAGAAGTTGGCATATGCTTTAATCCTGGCCTTACGGAAGCTCAAACCCAATTTTCAGACCCAAAAAATAGAAGTAGGAACTTCTTCTCCCCTCAGACAGGTGATGCACAAGCCCGAGGCTTCTGGTTGAATGTTGAACTGGATAGTGGAGCTCGGTCAATTTGAGGTGGATTATAAGCCTAGGACCGCGATCAAAGGCCAGGCCTTGGATGATTTTTGCAACTCCCCCAAATCCGGGGTCAGGAATCTGGGTCGTCACGCAATCCTTCACTCATGTGTAACCTGTATTAATTTACTAATCCAACAGACCCCAATGTCACACACACACACACAAGTTATAGCTTTAGAAACGATGTAAAAAATGTAATTTTCTTTTATTACAACTCAAATATATTTTATAGGATCATTCAATAAATATTTAAAAATAATATTTATGGTTCAAGTAATAAATAAGGTTGAGGGAATACGATCTTTAGAAATCGTTTTAAATAAATTCGAGGTAATTAATAAATCGTAAGAGGACATCGAACCCTTTGGAATAAAATAGATACGGATTTTACTCGTCCAAAACATCTTCGGAATGCTTCTGGGTTCTTAAATAAATTATACCGACCGACTCTCGGTCTATAATATATATTCCACGCCACTCGCTAGCGTTAATATTCTTAAATAAAACACCTCCAGAATACTTCCGGGTTTTCATCAACTTATACTGATTGATCCTCGGTCTAAAATATACACCTCATATATACAATGCTACTCTCTAGCGTTATCGACTGAAATCCGGTAAAATGTAGCACTCGACGGATAAGGATTATAGTCCTGACGTATGACTCAATATAGTCCCGACGGATGATGATTTAGTATCCATCGAGTGAGTAGCTTGCGTAACAATAAGTCTGCAACACATTTCTGCATACACATTGTTTAGATTCTATAGTAGTACTCAAGTCATGTTGACTTTAACTAGATATGCAGAATAGGTTGATTAATTATACATAGATGATGTCTTGTAATTCTGTATAAATGAAATGAAGTCAAGTGCCAGAAAGCTACCCCACGGATAAACAACAATTCCACTCGACGGATGATCAACAAGGCAACCCAACGGATGATCATGAACCCGGCAGATAAAGAATTCAAACATCTGTTGACAATGACAACACAATTACATGCGTTGAGTGTATGCAAATGGAATGTGGAAGCCTATTCAACTGGGTTTTAGAGAACAAAGAAGCATTATTATTTCTATGCTATTATGAAGATATTCAAAGATGCTGGAAAAGAGTAATGAAGTAGCATAATATTAGACTTGAAAGTTTTTGTTTTATTATCCTGTCTTATTACTTTGTAATCTTGGTGTTATATAAACCAAGGAGTAGCAAATAGAACAACTAACTAAGCAACCAAGAGAGAAACATTTGTAAGCTGTATTCTTAGCATTTCTCTGCAATCTTAGTTGTTAAAATTTGTAAGCAGATGTGAGCTAATTGCTACACAGAGTTCTATTGATATATTATATATCTCTGGTGGATACATTCAAATCCACCAGAAAGTTTTTAAAGACTTGTGTTTTGATTCATTTCAAGTTACTATTCCGCACTCTGCAAATCAATTCACACTGATATATATTTAAGTTAGAACACTTTTTATTTTTGAAAAAGTTTCAAGAATTCCATTCAACCCCCCTTCTGTAATTCTTGTTGCATTGTTAAGGACTAACAATTGGTATCAGAGCAAGCTCTTGAAGAACAAAGAGTTTAAAGATCATAACAAAACAACAAGATGAACAAGAAAAATGTTGGAGTCAAGATTCCTTTTCTGAATAAAGATAATTACCATCACTGGAAGGTAAAGATGCATCTTCATTTACTTTCTCAAGATGAGGCCTATATAGATTGCATAGAGAGAGGCCCTCATATACCAATGAGAGCTGCAACTAGAAATGAGCCATCTGTCCCCAAGCCAAGGCATGAATGGTCTGATCCTGATATTGAACAAGTCATGAAAGATAAGAAGGCCATGAATATCTTGTTCAATGGAGTTGATGGTGACATGTTTGACAACATCATCAATTACAAAACTGCCAAGGAAGTTTGGGATACAATACAAATTATCTGTGATGGCACTGAGCAAGTTAGAAAAAACAAGATGCAGCTACTGATTCAACAATATGAGCATTTTCATAGTGAAGAAAGTGAGTCTCTCACAGACATTTTTAGTAGGTTTCAAAAACTACTAAATGCTCTAAAGTTACATGGAAGGGTCTATCAGATAAAAGACTCCAATCTGAAGTTCCTTAGATCTCTTCCAAAGGAATGGAAACCAATGGCAGTCTCATTGAGAAACTCTCAAGATTATAAGGAGTTTACTTTGGAGAGACTGTATGACATCCTGAAGACTTATGAGCTTGAAATAGAGCAAGATGAGAGGATGGAGAGAGGAAAGAAGAAAGGAGGGTCCATTGCACTAGTTGCTGAGTTAGAGAAAGAGAAGGAGATGAAAATGGAAGCTGTTGAATGAACTTCAAAGGTCTGTGAAAATAAGGCCAAGGGGCTGGTAGCAGAAAATGAAGATACCTTGAGCCAAGATGACATGGAGGATATTGATGAACATCTAGCATTTCTTTCCAGAAGAATTGCCAAGCTCAAGTTCAAGAAGAACTTTGAAGCAGCCAAGCCAAAGAGAAACATGGTGGATAAATCTAAATTCAAATGTTTCAAATGTGGCTTGGCAGGGCACTTTGCCAGTGAGTGTAAAAAGTCAGATTCCAGCAAGAAAAAGTTTGAGCCTCTGGATTATAAATAGAAATACTTTGAGCTGCTCAAATAAAAGGAAAGGTCTTTCATTACACAAGAAAATGACTAGGCAGCAGATGGTCTGGATGAAGATGAAGATGTCAGCTATGTCAATCTAGCCCTAATGGCCAAGTCTGATGAAACAGAGACAAGTTCTTCGAGTAATCAGGTAATCACTACAAACCTTGCACATTTATCTAAAGCTGAGTGTAATGACGCTATAAATGACATGTCTACAGAATTATATCATTTGTGTGTTACACTTAAGTCTCTTACTAAGGAAAATGCTAAAATCAAAGAAAACAATTTATTTGTAAGTGAGATGAATAATGTGCTAGAGTCTCAGTTCATTGATTTTGAAAAATTAAGAATTGAGTGTAAGATTGCCATGGAGGAATTAATTGAGTCCTTGAAGAAAGAAGAGATTTTGAAGAAGCAGCTTGAATGAGAACATGAGGTGATTAAGGCATGGAAAACATCTAGAGATGTTCATGCTCAAATCACCAAAGTTCAAGTTATTGAGTCTTTTTGTGATGCAGCCTGGAAGAAGGATAAGGAGAAGCTGGAATCCAATTTGGTTGAAGGATTGCTAACAGATGTAGACTCGACAGATGATGAGGGTATCCGTCGGATAACAAAAAGGGTTATCCGTCGAGTGACATAAATCCTCATCCGTCGACTGTGAGCAAGCCTGTGAGTAAATCCAAGCTTGTCAAGTTAAATGAGAAATATGGATCAGTTTGCAATAATTTTGTTCCAGGAGAATCTAGTCAAGTAAAGAAGGAGAAGAAGGCTAATGTTGGTCATATGACTGTCAAGTAATTGAGTGACAGACTTGAAAAGATTGAGGTTAAAACAGAGGCTAAAAAGAAAAATAATAGAAATGGTAAAGTAGGGATTAACAAGCACAATAACTACACACCTGATAAATATGCTCCTAGAAACATCTGTGTCAAGTGTGGTATTGTAAATCATTTGTCTGTTAATTGCAAATCTGTCACGCCTACTTCCATATCTGTGCCACCTCACTTTCCCAACATGAATGCCATGCCTTCTATGCCTATGAATGCTATGTCTACACAGAATATGAATGCATAGTTTGCTAATATGCTATTTGCACCTAATCCTTATTATGTTGCATTTAGTATGCCACAAATGCCATTTAGCATGCCTTACTGGAATAACATGTTTAATAATAGCATGCCATTCCCTGTTAATCAAAATATGTATGATAATTCTGCTGTAATGAATGGTTTCAAAGGTTCAACTCAAATGACTAAGAATGAATCTGATATCCCCAAGTCAAATGAGATCAAACCTAAGAAACAGAAAAAGAAAGCTAACAAGGCAGGACCCAAGGAAACTTGGGTACCAAAATTAACTTGATTTGATTTTGATGTGTGCAGGGAAATAGAAAGAATCTATGGTACTTGGATAGTGGTTGTTCAAGACACATGACTGGTGATTTTACCCTGCTCACAGAGTTCAAGGAGAGAGCTGTGTTAGTGTATACTGAAAATATTTATTTGAAGTATGTACATTTATTTCTGGCCAGTTTATTTGAGAATCATTTGAATGTTTACATGTTGTCTAATATTATATATTGTGAACAATCTAGTATCAAATAGGATACAGAATATTAGATTGTTAAATACGGTTATATAATATAATAAGGTTCACAGCACAGGTGGTGTTGGACAATCCACTGGTATGGCTGTAGTATTATTTAGATTAGTTTATATTGACTAATAAATAATGCTAGTATACTTTGTGTATATTGAACATGATCAAATTTAGAATTGTTCCCTTAATACTGATTAAGAAGGAGAACTAAGATTCTATGTTATTATTAATGCTTAGATTCTTAATCCGGAAATAGTAATTGACACATGTATATTATTTACATGCTTTGATTTATATATTAAATAATTCTTTTGAATTATATCATTATATTTTGGGTGATGGAATTATATACATGGTGGATATTATTTATTGAAGGAATCCATGTCCTGATAATATTCGGGTTAATGATGTCCCCTTGAAAGCTCAAAAAGATTTAATTATGTGAAACCCTGCAGGTGGAATTTATTCTGGCATAATTAAATAAAGGTTGAGTGGATGATCAAGGATAAAAGATATTAATTAAATAAATTATCAGTAATTTATTTAATTAATGGACATATGATATTTTAAACATAGGGAATTTAATAAGCAAATAATACTGGAACCGAATTAATTAAATTACGGTATTAGGAAAGGTAGTGCAAATATTAATTCTTTAGTGGATTGAATTAATATTTAATTACATTGGGCTAGGCTCAAGATGTAATTAGAAGGCCCAACCTAATTATCCATGGTCCCTATTATAGCCTATATATATTCTTATTCTCTTCTTGCTTGGGATTGTGTGAAAACATATTGTAGCCACCAAGGAGCAAGAAGAGAGGATAACTTGAGAAGACGGAGGCCACACTTCACTCAAGGAAATTTGGGAATACAATATAAGAGCGTGGAATCAACCATTAACAAGGTAATCCTCTTTTCGTAATCTTTATCGTAAAACGTAGTAACACCCTAAGTCCGTGGTTCCCAACAAGCTAGCCCTAGTATTACTTTTGGAGATGACAACAAGGGTTATACTGTGGGATATGGCTTGATTTCAAAAGACAATGTCATCATTGAGGAGGTTACCTTAGTGGATGGTCTCAAGCATAATTTGCTGAGCATCAGCCAACTTTGTGATAAAGGCAATTCAGTAACCTTCAATTCAGAAGCCTGTGTTGTGACTAACAAGAGGAGCAACAAAGTGCTTCTCACTGGTGTGAGAAAAGGAAATGTGTACCTAGCTGACTTCAACTCATCAAATGCAGAATCTGTTACTTGTCTTCTCAGCAAAGCAAGTCAGGATGAAAGTTGGTTTTGGCACAAGAAGCTATCCCATCTAAACTTCAAGACCATGAATGAGCTAGTAAAGAAAGAACTGGTTGGAGGCATTCCTCAAGTGGAGTTTTCTAAGGATGGATTGTGTGATGCCTGCCAAAAAGGAAAGCATATCAAAGCATCATTCAGGAAGAAGCTTGATTCAACAATTGAAGAACCTTTACAACTGCTACACATGGATTTGTTTGGACCAGTCAATGTGTTGTCCATGTCAAGGAAAAGATTTTGCCTAGTAATTGTAGATGATTTCTCAAAGTTCTCTTGGACATATTTCCTAAAGTCTAAAGATGAGGCCAGTGAAATCATCATCAATCACATAAGGCAAGTTAATAATCATCCTGATTTTAAAGTTAGAAGAATCAGGAGTGACAATGGAACTGAGTTCAAGAATTCTGTCATGAGAGCATTTTGTGAAGAAAATGGGATTTTGCATGAGTTTTCAGTAACAAGAACTCCACAACAAAATGGAGTAGTAGAAAGGAAAAGCAGATCACTTATAGAAGCTGCAAGGACAATGCTTGAAGAGTCTAAGTTACCAACATATTTCTGGGCTGAAGCTGTAAATACTGCATGCTACACTCAGAATATTTCTCTAGTTAATCAAGCAAAATGCATGACTCCCTATCAATTGTTCAAGAACAAGAAGCCAACTCTGAATTTTCTTCATGAGAAATCAAACTGATCAGAATGGGAAGTTTGATGCTAAAGCAGATGAAGTAATTTTTGTTGGATATGCTGTTGGTAAAGCATATAGAGTCTACAATCTAAGAACCAACATTATTGTGGAATCAATACATGTTGTGTTTGGTGATAAAAAGATTGAAGGACTACAAGATGGAGATTACCATGAGAGCCTCAAATTTGACAATGTGGAGATGGTTAGTGATGACAGTGATGATGAAAGTGATCAAGAAACAGTATCAAATGATAATGCAGAAAAATCTCCTACCAATGAAGCACATAATTCAACATCTGTCGAGTTGCAAAATGCTTCATCCGTCGGGAGACAATCTGCTTTATCCGCGGGAGACAACCAGCTTCATCTGTTGGTACTCAAGATTCTCCATCCGTCGGGTCATCAAAAGAAGCTGGAAGTCAGAATAGATCACTTACAGAAAACTCCCCTTTCTCAAATCAAAGATCCATTAACTCAGGGGGAGTTTCTAACAATCAAAACTCAATCACATATCAAGACAACAATGAGGCCTCTTCATCTAGAGCTAATCTACCTCAATAAATAAAATGGACAAATGATCACCCCTTTGAGCTCATCATTGGTGATGTATCTTCTAGAGTTCAAACAAGGAGAGCAACTCAAGAAGAGTGTCTATACAACAGCTTTCTTTCCAAGGAAGAACCAAAGAAGGTAGAAGAAGCTTTGTTGGATCCTGATTGGATTTTAGCTATGCAGGAGGAGCTAAACCAATTTGAGAGGAATAAGGTATGGAAGCTGGTGCCCAAGCCTAGAGGAAAGAATCCAATAGACACCAAATGGGTATTCAGAAATAAGATGGATGAAAATGGCATAGTAGTCAGGAACAAAGACAGATTGGTTGCTAAGGGCTACTGTCAACAAGAAGGAATAGATTTTGATGAAACATTTACTCCATGCCAATTTCAAGGTCTATCAAATGGATGTCAAAAGTGCCCTTCTAAATGGAGACTTGGAGGAGGAAGTCTATGTCAGTCAGCCTCCTGGTTTTGAAGATTCAAATTTTCTAGAATATGTCTACTATCTTTTGAAAGCACTTTATGGACTGAAGCAAGCACCTAGAGCCTGGTATGACACCTTATCAAAGTTCCTTTTGGAAAATCACTTCACAAGAGGTACTGTAGATAAAACTTTATTCTTTAGAAATGTTAATGGCTCTAGTATACTTGTTCAAATTTATGTAGATGACATTATTTTTGGCTCTACAGATGAGAAACTTTGCAAAAAGTTTGCCAAATTGATGCATAGTATGTATGAAATGAGTATGATGGGAGAACTAACTTACTTTCTTGGTTTGCAAGTTAAGCAAGTTAGTGATGGAATATTCATTAGTCAAACTAAATACATTTATGATCTTTTAAAAAAGTTTGATCTAATGGATTGCACATCTGCAAAAACTCCCATGGCCACTGCAACTAAGCTTGAATTAAACACTACTGAAAAGTCTGTGGATATTTCAAGTTATAGGGGCATGGTTGGCTCACTCTTGTACTTGACAGCTATTAAGCCAGATATAATGTTTGCTATATATTTGTGTGCTAGATTTCAGGCTGATCCTAGAGAATCTCACTTAGTAGCTATTAAGAGAATTTTCAGATATCTCAAGGGAACACCAAAACTTGGCATTTGGTACCCTAGAGACTCTGGTTTTGTTCTAACTGGTTATTCAGATGCATATTATGCAGGTTGTAGAATTGATAGAAAAAGTACAACAGGAACCTGTCAATTTCTAGGAAACAAGCTTGTGTCCTAGTTCAGTAAAAAGCAAAATTCAGTTTCTACTTCTACAGCTGAAGTTGAATATATTGCTACTGGCAGTTGCTGTGAACAAATTTTGTGGATGAAAAATCAATTGCTAGACTATGGTTTGCAAGTTGAAAGAATTCCTATTTTCTGTGATAATACAATTGCAATTGCCATCACTGAAAATCCAGTACAACATTCAAGGATGAAGCACATAGACATCAAGTACCACTTCATAAGGGAACATGTAATGAATGGTACTGCGGAACTATATTTTGTTCCAATTGAGAAGCAGCTTGCAAATATTTTTATCAAGCCATTGGATGAATCCACCTTTTCAAGGTTGGTAAGTGAGTTAGGTATGCTCAATTTTTCTTAAATCTTTTCAGATAATTTGCAAGTTGTAATGCAGCCAGAAATTTAATTGGTTTTACAGTCTTGGATGAAATTTTGGCTAAGTCAAAATTTACATCTCGACGGATGATCCGTGTCCATCGAGTTTGATTATCCGTCGGTATACATTTTATTAATAAAATCAATTACTTTTCTGGAATATTTTATAACTCGACGGATAACTGACTTACTCTCATCCGTCGAATTGTCTGAAACTTAGCCGTTAATTCCCTGAACCTTATCCATCGAGTATACTTACAGTTTGTAAGCATAACACGACGGATAATTGGTGGAATTTTTACAGTTTATTTTTAAACGGCTATTTTGGGCAATTTTCATTGGTTACTTTATTTTACTTTATTATTTTTGACAATTATTTTTGAGATAGTATAAAAGCTTAATTCATTTTCATTAATTTTCTTTTATCATTCTCAAATCATCTGCTCTAAATTCTCTCTTTCTCAAAAGCAACTATCATCTCAATCTCTGCAATTTCCACTCTCTAATAATGGCACCAATAGTCAAGATCATGTCACAAACTGGATACATCTATGAGAAGAACAACTTCACGGCTCTGGTAAACAAGGGGATTCAACATTCAAGTGACTACCACAAAATGATGGATTTCGTGAAGAACTGCAAACTCAGCTATGCAATGCTAGAATCACCCACCATTTTCTGTGAGGTTATTGAAGAGATGTGGACTACTGCTTCATACAACTCGACAGATAAGACCATCACACTCATCATTAAAGGTAAGGAATTCTGTATTAATAGTGATGTTATCAAAGCATGTTTCAAGATTCCTGATAATACTGTGACTTCACCACACATATACACCGATATAGGTAATATGCTTAATTCCATGAACTATGCACTCTCTACTTCTAAGTTAAGTGACATTAGGAGATTGGGTCTTAGGAAGGAATGGAGTTTCATGTGTGATGTAGTGACCAAGTTCTTTTCTGGTAAAATCAGTAATATTGATTCTGTCAATATTTCCATGCTTAACATGCTTTACATGCTAGTTACAGATAAGTTCTTTAATTTTAGTGATCTTGTTTTGTTTGAGTTGGGGTTTAAATTAGGGGAGTTAAATAAGAGGGGTAAAAATGTTTATTATGCTAGATTTTTCATGATGTTAGCTAACCACCTCTCTGAGGAAATTGTGCTTGAGAACCCAAATAACAAATTAGATTGTTGGGTTCAAGAGAGGAGAATTATTGCAGATTTGAACAGGGCAAATCATCACAAGGAGAGGCCACTCTTCTATTTCATTGTAATGGAAGCACCTCAGGTAAGTGAGGTAAGTTCATTTGTCCCTACTCTTCCAACCTCACAGATTTCTTTGAATTCTAGTGTAACTATGGTAACTATGCCAATGACCCAATAGTTGCCTACCCAAGCTACCAAACCATCAAAAGTTTCACAATCCAAATCAAAGAAAGCCCCCTCTGGTATCTCTCAAAAGATGCTAGTTGTAAAATCCACCAAAACCAAAGAGGGGAGTGTGAAGGTGGGAAAGGTAGGTGAGGGACAGGGTGAATATAAAAGAAACCCTAAGGATAAGGATGGAGAGTTGAGTGGTTCCTAGCCTAGCCACACTGCAGTTTCCCAACAAACTGTAGTGATTAATAAGGATAAAAGCTCATTTCTAGTTGCATCCTCCCAAAAGGATGTGACTATTGAACAAAGCTCCTAACCAAGAGCACATGTCAAAAGGGTAAGGGACACTAGCTCACCTCAAACTTATGCCAGAAAGAAGAAATCCAAAACCTTTGGGGATGCACAGGGTTCATACACTGTGCAAACTGGTGCTAAAGACACAGTCACTACACCTTCACAAATTCAGCTTGATGTGGCTCCAATAAATGTGGAGTCACAGCCAAAATCAATAGTTATAGAAGCACCTCAAACACCAAATTCTCCCTCAAACTCTCTGGATGTGGATATGATCAACACATCAATTCCTGATTCCCCTTCTTTAACTTTGTTGGGGAAGCCAAAATCTAGTGCAAGTGAGCATCATCTTTTAGATTATTTGTTGGCTTACTTGCCAATTCTTTCAGGAACTGTTGAAACATCTGTGCCCAAAATCTCATCAATCAGCACAGAGTCCATAATAGTTTCAATTCCAAGTTCATTCATTTCTACTCTCTCGATGGATATTGCTCATCCGTCAAGTAGTGATTATATCCCGACGGATAAGCTTAACAACATTTATCCGTCGGATAGTCAAACTGCTAACCCGATGGATATTCCTCATCCGTCGGGTGTCTCTACACAACTTCAAATTTCATCTATTATCTCTAGTGCAGAAGACTTAGTGGTTGTACAGTCACTCTTAGGATTGAGGGAAGAGAGTATTATGAGTGAGAGTCTGGGTTGCTCCCAGGAAAAAGGAGAGGAAAAGAGTGAAAATAAGCAATCCAGTTCTTCAGGATTGGCAAAAGAGAGTGAGATGAGTCCCACCTTAGATGGTGAAGGTGAAGGTGTGAGGGTGGGAAGCCAGGGTGAGACCCTGATGTAACAAAAGAGAGAACAAGAGAGAAATGCAGGTACAGGAGCTATAAGGATGGATGTCATTGCTAGTGAGTTAATGAATGTCCAGGATGCAGGCAGGGAGGGACTATCTCATCAATCTCAAGCTGTTATAGATTCCACCTCCCTTTATGCTGAGGCATTTACTCATCCTGTTCCATATTATCAACTTCTAGCTGAACAGGGCAATGACAATGTATAAAGGATGCTCAATTTGGTGCATACCACTCAGTCAATGCTAAGAGTTAAGGATGCCATCACAGCTATTCCCTCTACAGCTGGTGATGTTGATTATGAGACTGGTGGTTCAGCATATTTCTTTGGAGATGAAGGTGGAGATAGTGAAGAAGAGCCATTGGACATAGGGGGAGAAGTAGGTTCCAGTTCAAGATCAGGCATGCCATCATGAGCATTTTCAAAACATTGTGATGAACACTACTTCAAGATAACCCTGATCCAACTCATAAATCAGAAAAATTCAGCTCTTCAAACCACTACAAATGCCAACACCAAGAAGCTCCTTCAAGCACATCTTGCTTCTCTGTAACTACAACAGATTCAAGGCTTCCAACATGCTAGTGATGTCAACACCATCAAGGGTGATATTGATGAAATGAAAAAGGCTATTTCTGACAAGATGGACTCTAAGCTTCCAGAAGCTATAATGTTTGACATCAAGAGACAACTCAGGAAAAATTATGATCTTTCCATAAAGATAGATGCCTTAGATACAAGAATGTCAGCTATGGAAGCATCTCTAACAGCCATTCATCTGCATAAAGCTCAACAGACAGACTTGCTTTTAAAACTGGTGGCTGCATAAACCTCCTCGTCTACTCAGCTTGATGATAAAAAAGGGGGATAAAGGACCAAGTGAGGGGGAGAAGCTTCACATTCAAATCAGTAAAGTAATTGGTCCTACAATTACTTTCACCATGCCACCAGTAACAGACAGTATTGATCCGATCAATAAAGCAGCAGCCAACATAAGAGCAGCTGAAAAGAAGAAGTTGAGTCCAATCAACTGGGAGAGAATTGATGAGGAGATATAAAAGAAGTTTGGGCTAGTACAGAAGCCAGAAAAGTCATCCATTCATCACTCTCAAGTCAAGCAGATTTCTGTGAATGAAATGAGCATGAACTATCTGGAAAGAGGATAACCATCCTGCATCAAATCTCCAAAGGCTGAAATAATTCTGAAGCCAAGGGTGAACTATCCAAAATCATCATTAAAGAACCCTTTGGATACAATGTATGAGACACCTAAGCCTGATGAGAAGAAGCTTTTATCAAGATCAATTGCCTTCTACAAGGATCCAGCTGATTCAGTTTTAAAAAGGAGAATTGCTAAAGTTTTCAGAAATGGTAAAAAAATTTGTGTGGTGGCTGGACATCCTCAATTTTCTCAAGCAAAGAGAGAAGAAAAGGCAAGACTAAAGCAAGAAAAGAAGCAAGCTGCTCTAGATGCCAAAAAGGCTAAGCAAAAGAAAGAGCAAGCTGCTATCTTGGCCAAACTACAAGATGTAAAACCAACACAACAAATTCTTGCTCAGCCATCTGAAATCACTGAATCTCAAGATCAAAAGAAGCAAGTTGAAACACAACAGAAGAAAGCTCCAAGATACAAGGAATTGGCCAAAAGAACCAAAAGGAAATTGGACTTTGTTGATAAGGAATTGGAGTATCAGTTTTCCAAGGAATCCACTCCAACTACAACTCAAGCATCAAAACCCTCTGTGGTATTTGAAGACATCAAGGTGGTGGATCCTTACATGAACATTCATGGTGAACTTATTGTGCCTAAGGATGAACCAATAGACTGGGAGAGTCTACCAATTCCTGACTTCAATCTGCCAATCCTTAGCAAGCCAAAAAGAACAAAGTCAAGAGCAGTCAAGAAAGTGAAGTTATCACTTCTCAAATTCAAATCTCTAACTAAAGCTCAATCCAAAGTCAACAAGGGAAATTATATGTACTTATATGACATCAAGGAATTCTCTGATCTAAATCTCTATCTAGATGAACTAGAAGAAGTGTGAGGAATTGATGCCTACAGAAATCTACCTGAAAGGTTGGTTTTCAAGTACAAGGGAGGAAAGGAGATCCAATGGCCACTTCACAGGATCCTTCAAGAAAGCCAAGTTGTGTTGATAAAGGTTTATTCATCATTCAAGAAGAACTTTGGATTCAATGTAACTGCAAGAAGACTGGTTCTAAAGAAGATTGAAGAACTGAGGAGTATTAGAGCTAAAGATGCACTCCCAAAGACTCTAATTATTCCTTACACAGGGAGAATAGTGCATCTAAGGCCCTACTGGCTGATGGAGTTCATGGATGACAAAGGAGTGAGAAGATTTTTCAGATTAGAAGACCAATTGAGCATCTCTAGCAATGAGACTCTTTTGGAAATGCAAGAAAAGCTAAATCTCTCAGAATCTGATGAACTGGAATTCCACAGATAGCTCCAAAATCAGATAGAAGAAAATAACAGAAAGCTTGGAAAGAGATCCAAATCTTCAAGAAAATAGGTTAATCTGCTCAGGCTAGAGGAGCACCTTGAAAATGACTGTGAGAAAATCTTTGTACATTTTGTTAATTGAAGCACTTTACAGTATTATCTACTTTCTTTTAAGGTTGTATTTTTAGGGTGTTTTGTTATCATCATGTTTCTCTTAATTTATGGCTACAATTCCAGTAGACATAAATTGGGGGAAATTGTTGTGAATATGTTGTGAACTTGATGATTTCATTAGCAAAACACCTTAGTAGATTTTACTAAGTGAAAAATGTAGCACTCGACGGATAAGGATTGTAGTCCCGACGGATGACTCAATATAGTCCCGACGGATGATGATTTATTATTCATCAAGTGAGTAGCTTGTGTAACAATAAGTCTGTAGCACATTTCTGCATACACATTGTTTAGATTCTGTAGTAGTACTCAAGTCATGTTTACTTTAACTAGATATGCAGAATAGGTTGATTAATTGTACATAGATGATGTCTTGTAATTCTGCATAAATGAAATGAAGTCAAGTTCCAGAAAGCTACCCCACGGATAAACAACAATGCCACTCGACGGATGATCAACAAGGCAACCCGACGGATGATCATGAACTCGATGGATAAAGAATTCAAACATCTGTTGACAGTGACAACACAGTCACATGCGTCGAGTGTATGCAAATGGAATGTGGAAGCCTATTCAACTGGGTTTTAGAGAACAAAGAAGCATTGCCATTTCCATGCTATTATGAAGATATTCAAAGATGCTGGAAAAGAGTAATGAAGTAGCATAGTATTAGACTTGATAGTTTTTGTTTTATTATCCTGTCTTATTACTTTGTAATCTTGGTGTTATATAAACCAAGGAGTAGGAAATAGAACAACTAACTAAGCAACCAAGAGAGAAACATTTGTAAGCTGTATTCTTAGCATTTCTCTGTAATCTTAGTTGTTAAAATTTGTAAGCAGCTGTGAGCTAATTGCTACACAGAGTTCTCTTGATATATTATATATCTCTGGTGGATACATTCAAATCTACCAGAAAGTTTTTAAAGACTTGTGTTTTTAATTACTTGTGTTTTGATTCATTTCAAGTTATTATTCCGCACTCTGCAAATCAATTCACACTGATATATATATATATATTTAAGTTAGAACACTTTTTATTTTTGAAAAAGTTTCAAGAATTCCATTCAACCCCCCCTTCTGTAATTCTTGTTGCATTGTTAAGGACTAACAATTTTTGAATACTTCTAAGTCGATCATTTATATTTCCAAAGTTCGTAATTTGTTGCCGTTTTTGTCGCGTATATCATTTTCACTAAAACAGACCTAACTTTTGAACCGTAAATCTAAATCAAGCGATTCAAGCGCCTTAACGATCCTTACAACATTATATATCATTATCAAGTATTATTTTTTAAGAATTCACACGTTCTGTATTTATACAGAAACTTAAGATTACGATTCGCTCAATTTTTCGATGTTACGCTCACGATTCGAGTTTCGTTTTTGCTCTTAAACTACTAATAATTAACCAACAATCATCATACCATCATATTAATACTTAATCCTCTCAATAACATCAAGTTCTTGAGGCCACAACATCAACCTTAGTATCTAACTAACAACATCAACCTTAGTATCTAACTAACTAATCATTCAAGAAATCAACATAACAACACTCATCTCAGCCTCAATCACAAAATCCTTCCAAGAAATCTTTATGAGTAAGAGTTTATACCTTCTTGAGTACAAGGGATGCTAGAACTATGTTTTCTAGGACTTTTATAGCTTGGATGATGCTTATAGTGGGTAGATTCTTCAAAACCTAAGCCAAGAAAACCAAGTTAATTGTTCGGATTTACTATTCATTCCCAACTTTGAGAAAGGATTTGACTATTCTATAATAATCCAATGGCCATGAAATTTTTAACTTACCTTGTACATGATATAGGAATCTTTGGTTAAAATTTGGTGATTGTTTAATGCCTATAACTTGAGATATGGATTTTTCTTTCTGGGTGGTTTTTGCTGGGCAGTTTCCATACCTCTCTGTAAAGATCTGGAAAAGTGAGGGCTTTATACTGCTTAAATGGAAAGGTCGTGTGAGATAATAAGTGTAGATCGTCTCAAGACCTTTCTAATAATACAACCTTTCTAAGTTGTTGTTCCTAGTTTGGCCGACTTGAAAAATGAAATGAGGGGGAGAGAGTTTTTGATTTGATTGCTAGTTGCTTCTTGTAGAAGTGATATATCTTTGTGTATATAATCTTTAGATATCCAAATCTCATCATATCTTGCTATCTTGGCTATTTTCAAAGCCTAAAACCTATCCAAGTAATATGATTACTATTCTTGCTACTATTTACCATACTAGGTTACTATTCTCCCTAGCTATGTTACTATTCTCCTTAGCTAGGTCACTATTTGATTGCCAATCATTGGTTATATTCTTACTGATTAGTTTGCATGGCTTGATATGTTTTATTTATTCACTTACGTATTCGCTTGGTCGTTTATTTGTTTTCGTAATAAATCTTCATAAGTGATTCACGGGGTAAATCCTTTCTTATAAATCCTTTATGCTTTGAAACCTTGTACTTGGATTTTAATTTATAGAATTCTAAATTCTTAATCGTAATATGATTCTCGTATTCCTTCATAATCCATAAGTGTTGGGAATATGTTGTGAACTTGATGATTTCATTAACAAAACACCTTAATAGATTCAACTTAGAGAATTATGTAGCACTCGACGGATAAACAAATATAGTCCCGACAGATGACTCATTACAGTCCCGACGGATGATGATTTGACATCCATCGAGTGAGTAGCTTATGTAACAATAAGTCATGTAGCACATTTCTGCAAACACCTTTGTATAGATTCTGTAGTAGCATATAAGTTATGTTGACTTTAATTAGATATGCAGAATAGGTTGATTAATTGTACATAGATGATGTCTTGTAATTCTACATAAATGAAATGAAGTCAAGTGCTAAATAGCTACCGGACGGATGATTAGCAAAGCTACCCGACTGATGATAAACAAGGCAATCCAAAAATGACTAAGTTTAATGACTTTACCAGTCACTCGCTCTCGTATTAGAAGATTCTCTCACCCTGTGGTCGACATTCCATTCCCCTTAGTCGTAGGTGTTCGTTCTATTTTTATTTGAATGGGCCGGGTCTCCCAAATGATCATAGTACGACCGCTTATCTAGGATGATAATCATTTACCCGACGGATGATCAATTCAAACATTTTATTGACAGTGACAACACAGTCAAATGCGTCGAGTGTTTGCAAAAGGAATGTGGCAGCCTATTCAACTGGGTTTTTGAGAACAAAGAAGCATTGCCATTTCCATGCTATTATGAAGATATTCAAAGATGCTGGAATAGAGTAATGAAGCATCATAGTATTAGACTTGATAGGTTTTGTTTTATTATCTTGTCTTATTACTGTGTAATCTTGGTGATATATATAAACCAAGAGTAGCAAGTAGATGAACAATAAGACTAAGCAAGTATTTTCTCAGTGAAACAATTGTAAGCTGAATCCTTAGCATTTCTATGTAAGTTCAGTTGTTCTTATTTCTAAGCAGCTGTGAGTTATTCAAGCTTCACAGAGTTCTCTCAATATATATATATATATCTGGTGGATACATTCAAATCCACCAAAAAGTTTTAAAGACTTGTGTTTTTATTACTTTGTGTTTTGATTCATATTTAACTTGTCATTCCGCACTTTGCAAATCAAAACACTGACATATATATTTTATGTTAGAACATTTTATAATTCAGAAATTTTTTCAAGAATTCCATTCAACCCCCCTTCTGTAATTCTTGTTGCATTGTTAGGGACTAAAAATTGGTATCGGAGCAAGCTCTTGAAGAACAAAGAGTTTAAAGATCACAACAAACAACAAGATGAACAAGAAGGATGTTGGAGTCAAGATTCCTTTTCTGGACAAAGATAATTACCATCACTGGAAGGTAAAGATGCATCTTCATTTACTTTCTCAAGATGAGGCCCATGTGGATTGCATAGAGAGAGGCCCCCATGTACCAATGAGAGCTGCAACTGGAAATGAGCCATCAGTTCCCAAGCCAAGGCATGAATGGTCAGATCCTAATATTGAACAAGTCAGGAAAGACAAGAAGGCCATGAATATTCTGTTCAATGGAGTTGATGGTGACATGTTTGACAACATCATTAATTGCAAAACTGCCAAGGAAGTTTGGGATACAATTCAGATTATCTGTGATGGCATTGAACAAGTTAGGGAAGAAAAGATGCAGCTGCTAATTCAGCAATCTGAGCACTTTCATTGTGAAGATAGTGAGTCTCTCACTGACATTTTTAGTAGATTTCAAAAACTACTAAATGCTCTGAAGTTCCATGGAAGAGTCTATCAGAAAAAAGACTCCAATCTTAAGTTTCTTAGATCCCTTCCAAAGGAATGGAAACCAATGACAATCTCATTGAGAAACTCTCAAGATTATAAGGAGTTTACTTTGGAGAGACTGTATGGCATCCTGAAAACTTATGAGCTTGAAATAGAGCAAGATGAAAGGATGGATGAAGGAAAAAAGAAAGGAGGGTCCATTGCACTGGTTGCTGAGTTAGAGAAAGAGAAGGAGATGAAGATAGAAGCTGTTGAGTCTACTTCAAAGGTCTGTGAAAACAAGGGCAAGGGGTTGGTAGCAGAAAATGAAGATTCTTTGAGCCAAGATGATATGGATGACATTGATGAACATCTGGCATTTTTTTCCAGAAGATTTTCCAAGCTCAAGTTCAAGAAAAACTTTGGAGCAGCTAAGCCAAATAGAAACATGGTGGATAAATCAAAATTCAAATATTTCAAATATGGCTTGGCAAGGCACTTTGCCAGTGAGTGTAGAAAGTCAGATTCCAGCAAGAAGAAGTTTGAGCCTGTGGATTATAAACAGAAATATTTTGAGTTGCTCAAATAAAAGGAAAGAGCTTTCATTACACAAGAAAATGACTGGGCAGCAGATGGCCTGGATGAGGATGAGGATGTCAGCTATGTCAATCTAGCCCTAATGGCCAAGTCTGATGAAACAAAGACAAGTTCTTCAAGTAATCAGGTAATCACCACTAACCTTGCACATTTATCTAAAGCTGAGTGTAATGATGCAATAAATGACATGTCTACAGAATTATATCATTTGCGTGTTACACTTAAGTCCCTCACTAAGGAAAATGCTAAAATTAAAGAAAACAATTTATTTTTAAGTGAGAGAAATAATATGCTAGAGTCTTAGTAAATTGAATTTGAAAAACTGTGAATTGAGTGTAAGATTGCTAAGGATAAATTAACCGAGTCCTTGAAGAAAAAAGAGGTTTTGAAGAAGCAGCTTGAACGAGAACATAAGGTGATTAAGGCATGGAAAACATCTAGAGATGTTCATGCTCAAATCACCAAAGTTCAAGATATTGAGTCCTTTTGTGATGCATCCTGGAAGAAGAATAAGGAGAAGCTGGAATCTAATTTAGTTGAAGAATTGCTAACATATGTGGACTCGATGGATCATGAGAGCCATCCGTCGGATAACCAAAAGGATTATCCGTCGAGTGACATAAATCCTCATCCGTCGGCTGTGAGCAAACCTGTGAGTAAAGCCAAACTTGCCAAGTTAAATGAAAAATATGGATCAGTTTCCAAAAACTTCATTTCAGGAGAATCTAGTCAAGTGGAGAAGGAAAAGAAAGTGAATGTTGGTCATTTGTCTATCAAGAAATTGAATGACAGACTAGAAAAGATTGAGGTTAAAACAGAGGCTAAAAGGAAAAACAATAGAAATGGTAAAGTAGAGATTAACAAACATAACAAATACACATCTGATAAGTATGCTCCAAGAAAAATCTGTGTTAAGTGTGGTAGTGTAAATCATCTGTCTGTTAATTACAAAACTGCCATGCCTACATCCATATCTGTGCCACCTCCTTTTCCCAACATGAATGCCATGCCTTCTATGCCTATGAATGCTATGTCTACACGGAATATGAATGCACAATTTGTTAATATGCCATTTGCACCTAAGCCTTATTATGCTGTATTTAGTATGCCTTAAATGCCATTTAGCATGCCCTACTGGAATAACATGTTTGCTAATAGCATGCCATTTCCTGTTAATCAAAATGTGCATGATAATTCTGTTTTAATGAATGGTTTCAAGGGTCCAACTCAGATGACTAAGGATGAATCTGACATCCCCAAGCCAAATGAGATCAAACCTAAGAAACAGAAGAAGAAAGCTAACAAGGCAGAACCCAAGGAAACTTGGGTAACAAAATCAACTTGATTTAATTTTAATGTGTGCAGGGAAACATAAAGAATCTGTGGTACTTGGATAGTGATTGTTCAAGACACATGACTGATGATTCTACCCTGCTCACAGAGTTTAAAGAGAGAGCTGGCCCAAGTATTACTTTTAGAGATGACATCAAGGGTTATACTATGGGATATGGCTTGATGTTGGTGAGACTGCGTAGCTGTATGAACAGTTACGTGATAACTCAACACAATAACAACACTAGAACATGATAGGTTAATAATACTACGTCTATACAAGAAATCAGGAAGAATGAAGATAAGGCAAATACGAAGAATCAGAAGATTAGAAGAAAGCCTGAAGTCTGTCTACAGGTCACTGAAAGAAGTTCATTAATATGATCATGCCTTAGTGAAGAACAAAGGTTAAAGACTTTCAGGGTTTCAGAAAGGTTGAAGATTCAGTATACAAGTGCTACCGGAAGATTTCAGTGTATTGGCATTGATTGATGATAGACAGTGTTCGAAGCATAGGAATCTGAAGAATTGAAGACAGGGTATAGACAGAGGTTAATGAAGACGTTGTCTAAAGTACCAGAAAGGATTCCAGTGAAAGTACAATTGTTTATTGACATTCAGTGTTTGAAGCAATAAATTTGAGGCAAGCTTAACAATGTAATCAAGGCTATAATACGAAGACCTGAATCGTGGTTAGTCGTCTGTGAACCAGACCAGTTGCACTAGGCGTCAACAGCTCGTGAAAGGAATCTGGGTATTATTTATTGAAGGATTGTTAAGTTGAGGAACATACTTGGATTAAACGTTTATATGTTAAAGTACGAGAAGAGGTGCGCGGGGTATACAGCTAAATAACTCAGGGGACTGGCGAAGCTCAAAGTTTAATTGTTAAATTAAATAAATTTATTTAATGGACTTTAATATTATTTATTTAATAAACTTAAAATGATTTATCTTATAAACTTTAAATAAGTTTATTTTATAAATCTAAATTAATTTATTTATATAAGTTATGTTTAAGTTTATTTTATAAATTAATTTTATTACAATTTAAACTTAAAAAGAAAAGAAACAAACAAGAAAAGAAAATAGCAAAAGAAAAAGAAAATAACAAAACAAAAAGAAAAAAAAGGAAAATCAAAAAAAGAAAAGAAAAAGCAACCTAGGTGGCATTGGTTGCCACAGGAGTTAGTAGTTTAGGTTATAAAAGTTAAGTTAGTTTACAAGTAAAAACATGTACTTGTTGTTTTAAGTAACATGATGTCGCCATAGAGAAAATGTCACACCCCCAACTTAACAATACATAATATAAAACTATTACAAATTTTAAAAGAAAGTAAAAACAACTGAATCCAAGATCTTACAGTTCAGGGTTTGGAACAGCCCAACACTATTAACTATTACAACTGGTTTTGAAATCGAGTCCTCACACAAAACTATCTCTTATTCTACCTGAGTTCGAACATACGCATCGGCATCACAAGTTTTACGCGCGGTCTGCTCGAATCTAACCATATCTGCTAGCTGTAATATCAGGGTGAAAGCAAGTAGTGAGCCAAATGCTCAACAAGTGCTAAACAATACTGTACAGAACATAAATCGAGATATATATTAAAGAATGACAATGTGAAGATATAACTAATAATAACAAGAGATGAACTTTTGGGTGATGGCATCATTTGCTTGTATCAAAAACTTTTTCAAAATCATATCTTAATCAAAAACCATTTTATGACGCTAGGGATTACAGACGGTGATTAGCCGCGAAGTAATCCCGAACCTCGTTGGGTTCTAAAACATTAATGGGATCCCTAGGCAACTTTTAAGCCTACAATATCAGTGTGGAAAGGACTTGCGTCTCAGTCCAGATCCACTATTTAAAGAAAACATTTATCCACCTTTGGGAGTGAAAATCCAAATTTTAATCATTTCAAAAACTGATGCCGATTGATAATAAAATTTCTTAAATAGTAAACATCTTTATCAAGGGATTGTAGATTGACTTGAAACACTGGAATTATGTTCACTAAATCTTAGGGCCATGATCCACTAGACTTTACTCTATCAGGGTAATTGAAAGGTTTCCATTTACAAGAATTTTGACAAGGAGATTTAATAGGGTTATTGGATAATATGAAAGAGTAATGCCAAACTAGGCTTAAAGTAATGGTTTTAGACAAGGTATAGGTATTAGAACATCAAGAAGATAAGCATTACTGGATACAAGTATGACAGATGGTGTTAAGATATAAAGAAAGTGATCATTAGCTCAAGGTATATCAGGATGTCAAGCTTTAGGGTAAGGATAGGGTTATCAAACAATCTTGAACGATTTTAAAGAATATCTGGCTTTTAGGTATCAAGATAAAGTTTCTATCGGGGTTATGACAAGAGTTAAATCAAGCATCAGGGTATAAAATCAAGATTTCTCAGTAATCAATAGCATGTTAATCAAAAGGATCAATCAGGTATTATAACAATTCTCTATTTTATCAAGGCATCCCGATTACTTTGGTATACTAGCATGGTATGATTTTTGATCTACTTGCAATAAGTACTTGAGGGTTCATGGCATTTATATGTAATACAAAGATAGATTTGAGAATCACTTGGTCCGGGTATAACAAGGTAAATCAGGATACTCGCATCATATATATAAGAACTAGTTATCACACATTCGCAGTGTAAACTAAAAAGTAGGTTGAATCACTTGCCTTGATAAGGCTGGACTGGACTGGACTGGAAAATAGGAGAAACTGGAAGCTTGACTTGACCTTTATGGAAAGTTTACCCTTGTCTCGAGATCCTACACAATTAATAATATCCTCATTATAATATATTCTCACCAACGCAACCTATTTACAACCCGAAATTAAACACAAATGGCACTTAGGCCTATATGCACGCAATTTATAATCACCTTATAAACATAATAGTACACATGGCCACATATACTCACATACCATATTTTAAATACCAAAAAATATCACACACATACCATATTGCAACACTAGGCTTGGATGATCTCGTTCCACAACTTAAGTCACTTGATCGCTAAACTAGACAAAGTCTCCAAATTTTGGCCTCCTAACTCGATGTGCCTTTACTAAACTATCCAAACCCTATTGACCCTCACTTGGGCCTTTCACTCTACTGGCTTTATTCTATCTTGCAACTATAGTGGTCAACCTAGGCCTCACTCATAAATGCTTTAAAACTATGTGGTAAGTGAAGGTGCTTACTAAGGTAAATTTCAGAATGACATCTATGGTTTCTTGAGTGCATTAGACACTCTTACACTACAATTTTACCTCCAAAACTTCTACACTAGACTCTTCCGATCATAAGACAACTCTTAAACTTGATGTGGCTCACGGGCCTAGCTTGGGCCTCCCTAGGCCTAAGCTTAAAGTCCATGATTCCCCTGTTTTTCTGGGCAGAAAAGGTCCTGACTTGAACTAACTTGTGACACATTATTATAACTCAAATACTATGAACTATGGCTGGAAAAACTTCTCTGACACTCCCTCTAACTAAGGCCCAACATGGCCTAATGAGGGCCTACCTATGACATGGTCAAAACTTCCTATTTCTAAGTTGCAACAAAACTGTCCCCTGCTGGACAGATTTTGTGATTCCACTCGTGCACCTAACCAAACGTCTTACATACCTCCAACAAACACCTAAAACCTATTATATACTCCTAGTTCTAGCTTCTGGTGGCTTGGGCCTCAAAGTGCACAACAAATGCTCATTCAAAACTTCCCCATAAACTAGTGCATCAAATCTGGAAAATTGCAAACACCAACTAATCCCTTTCCACCTTGACTCCCACTTATTAACCAAACATCCAACCTTTACCAAAGAAAACCTAGTTCATCAACATCCTAAAATAGTGCCTCGACAGGAGTGGAGATCATACATGCCCTAGAACACCAACATGCAAATAAAAATATAACATGCAACTCATGGAAAACACTTAACAAGATTTCGGCTAAAACATAGAGTTTAAATTCTTGTAAATTCGACTTGTACCTATTAATCAACCTTAATAATCATGAAATATATCTTCTCTTAACTATTATTAAGGAATATATCATGGAAACAATCTATTTCAAGCACAAAAAATTCGAATTTATAGATTTTTAAACATGAAAACATGATTTCGAGAAGAGTAGCATACACAACATGGTTGATCATCATATTAACATCTTAAAACTAGCATGCATGGCTAAACATGATTATATAGTGAAATTTCAGTAGCATGCAAAGGTTTTTAAAGCATGATTTCTCCATAAAACACTTAGTTAAAACATATATAAAATGTATCTCATAGAGAGCTCTTCAATTCACAAGAATCAAGAGTTTCTCTTTGGAGATCAGACAAAAGCTACACATGCAACCATGAAACTTCATCTCCCAAATCACAAAACTCTTGGGAAGTATATAAAATAAATGTAGGTGGAATAATTATACTAGGGAAGATGATAAATGAGATGGAAAAATGGAAGGGAGTGGGAGAGGGGGTTCTCGGCCGAGAGCAAGGAGAGGGAGGGGGAGGAGAGAAAAAGAGAGGTGAGTTGGAGTGTGGAGTGAGTGAAATGATTTCTCACATTTTGTTTTTGGTTTTATGTCTTTGATTGACTAAAAGAAATGAATGGAAATGAGAATGTACAAGAATACCCTCTAGTTAAAGTTAGGCCATTTTGCATGCAAGATTAATATGGTAATTTGGTTAACAACAAGTGAGTTAGTGGGGTTGGAAAGGTCTCCTTTTCCCTTTAATAGAATGGAAGAGTGATTTGCATGCAAGGGTTTCCATGTAATTTGCTAATTATAACAAATAAATTTTTAAAGATTTATTTTTATAAAATAAAATACAAGTTCAAAAATTATAAAATTTATACCATAAAATAACTTGGATTTTTAGAAATTTTATAAGATCACTTTTGAAATTTGTGAATGAAATAACTTTTAAAAGAAAATTTTTCCAAGGTTTAGAATATTCCTTATAAATCAAAAATAAGGGAAATAAATAAATTTTTGCTTTGAAAAATCATATTCTACATAAAGTAATTTATAATGCAGAAATTTTCATTCACACAATGTACAATCATTAAGTATATTTACATTCAGATCTAATATTATACAAAGTTCACAAATAATATTACACAAAATGCCGGTCGTAACATCCTCTCCCCCTTAAGGGATTCTGTCCCCGGAATCTAAGAGAACAGATGAGGATACCGGGAACACATATCAGATTCTAACTCCCAAGTTGATTCTTCGACCTTGGGGTTCGGCCAAAGTACTTTCACTAACTTTACCAACTTATTCCTAAGACTCTTTCCTTGCCAGTCGAGTAATTTGACAGGTTGCTCCATAAATGACAGGTCTGCTTGAATTTCTACAGGTTCATATTCTATCACATAGTTGACATCAGGATTGTACTTCTTAAGCAATGACACATGGAACACATTATGCACATGCTAATACTGAGGTGATAAGGCTAACTCGTAGGTCACCTTCCCCACTTGACTCAAAATTTCAAAAGGACCTATATATCTAGGTGCTAACTTCCCTTTCTTGCCAAATCTAGACAACCCTTTCCTTGGTGACACCTTCAGCAAAATGGCTTCGCCTACTTGGAATCTAACATCCTTACGCGCTGGATCCGCATACTTTCTCTGTCTATCTTGAGCAGCAAGCAACCTTTTCTGAATTAACTTGACTATCTCATGCAACTGTTGTACCAATTCTGAGCCTGGAATCTTTCCTTCTCTTGCTTCATCCCAACTTTTTGGTGATCTACATCTCTGTCCGTACAAAGTTTCGTATGGTGGCATGCCAATACTGGAGTGATAGCTGTTATTATAGGAGAATTCTACTAATGGCAAGTGGTCATCCCAACTTCCTGCAAAATCGATTGCACAACTGCGCAACATGTCTTCGATTGTTTGAATTGTCCTTTCGCTCTGACCATAAGTCTGCGGGTGATACGCCGTACTCATGTTCAACTTCGTGCCAAGACTCTCTTGAAATTGCTTTCAGAATCTCGAGTTAAATCGGGGATCTGTGTCTGAAACTATCGATACGGGTACTCCATGTCTTAGTACGATTTCACGCACATACAGATGAACCAATCTGTCCAATGATGACTTCTCATTAATTGGAAGGAAATGCGCCGACTTCGTAAGGCGATCAACTATAACCCATATAACGTCATGTCCGGATTTCGTTTGCGGTAGTCCCACTATAAAGTCCATAGCAATATTTTCCCATTTCCATTCTGGAATCTTTAGGGGCTGAATTAATCCGCTTGGTCGTTGATGTTCTGCCTTCATTTTCTGACAAGTATAACACTTCGTAACCCATTCTGCCACCTCTCGCTTCATATTTGGCCACCAAAAGTTCTGCTTCAAGTCTCGATACATCTTGGTGCTTCTCGGATGGATTGAAAATCTTGAATTGTGGGCTTCTTGCAAAATCTCATTCTTCAATTCAGGTACATGAGGAATCCAAATTCTTGAGGAAAACCTTAGTATACCTTGCTCATCCTTTTGAGTACCAATCTCTTCTCCTGTTAGCTGATTCTTCTCTTTCTCCATTACTTCTTCCTGACATTTCCTTATCTTTTCCACTAGTGTTGGCTAAAAAGTCATTGCACGACAAACTTCTTCAACTATTCCACAATCACAAAGTTCCAATCCAAATCTCTTAATCTCTTCAGACAATTCTTTTGGTGTTACTATCATATTCAATCTTTCCTTCCTACTCAAAGCATCGGCTACAACGTTCGCCTTTCCAGGATGATAATTTATCGAGCAATCATAGTCCTTAATCAATTCCAACCATCTCCTTTGCCTCATATTGAGTTCCTTCTGAGTGAAAATGTACTTTAAACTCTTGTGATCCGTGTAGATTTCACACTTTTCCCCGTAGAGGTAATGTCTCTAAATCTTAAGTGTGAACACTATGGCAGTTAGTTCCAAGTCATGCGTCGGGTACTTCAATTCATACGGTTTTAACTGTCTTGACGCATACACGATCACCTTATTGTGTTGCATTAGCACACAGCCCAATCCTTTATGTGAAGCATCGCTGAAAATCACAAAGTTTCCTTGGTCGTCTGGTAGTACTAACACCGGAGCTGTTACCAATCTCTGTTTCAACTCTTAAAAGCTATCCTCACATTCTGCATTCCATTCGTACTTCTAATTCTTCCTGGTTAACTTAGTCAATGGCATGGCAATTTTCAAAAAATCCTTGACAAATCTTCTATAATACCCTGCCAATCCTGGAAAACTTCGCACTTCCGTAGGTGTCTTTGGCCTCTCCCAACTCATAATCGCCTCAATCTTTGCCGGATCTACTTTAACTCCTTCATCTCCAATGACGTGCCCCAAAAATTGAACTTCCTTTAACCAAAACTCACATTTAGAAAACTTGGAATACAACTTCTCTTATCGGAGTATCTCCAATGCTATCCACAGATGCTGCTTATGTTCTTCTTCCGACTTTGAATAAATAAGGATGTCATCAATGAAGACCACTAAGAACTTGTCCAAATACTTTTTAAATACCCAATTCATCAGATCCATAAATGATGCCGGGGCGTTAGTCAATCCAAAAGACATTACTAAGAATTCATAATGTCCGTATCTTGTCCTGAATGTTGTCTTTGGGATATCTTCTTCTTTGATCTTTAATTGATGGTATCCTGATCTTAAGTCAATCTTTGAAAAGCACTTTGCTCCTTTTAGCTGATCAAATAGGTCATCTATTCTTGGTAGCGAGTATCGATTCTTAATCGTCACCTTATTCAACTCCCGATAATCTATACATAACCGCATACTTCCATCTTTCTTCTTTATGAACAAGACAGGTGCTCCCCATGGCGATGTACTTGGCCGTATCACTCCTCTTTCCAACAATTCTTGTAGCTGGCTCACCAACTCTTTCATTTCTGCTGGTGCCATCCTATATGGGGCCTTCGAAACTGCTTCTGTGCCCGGAGCAAGGTTGATCTCGAACTCGATTTGTCGATCTGGTGGTAAGCCTAGTAGTTCATCTGGAAACACATCTGGAAATTCGTTAACTACGGGAATACCTTCTATGCTGGGGTTGCCCTTTTCTGAATCCACTACACAAGCAAGGAACGACTCACAACCTTTTCTAAGTAACTTCTTAGCCTGAACGATTATAAAAAATAGTTGCTCTTGCCTCTGTCCCTTAAATACTACTTTCTCTCCACTCTTCATCTTTAAATACACTTTCTTGGTCTTACAATTATTCTGGGCGTTATTCTTCCCTAACCAATCCATACCTAAAATTATATCGAAATCTCCCAACTTGAAGAGTATCAAGTTGGCTGAAAACTTATACTTCGAAATATCAATCTCACACTTCGGACATAGTTGACTCACATGAACCTTCTCTTGTTCGCAATTACCATATTTACTACCTCGTTCATAACCATTTTATCACATTGAAGTTTATCAACAAAAGTTTCTGATATGAAAGATCTTGTTACTCCCGAATCAATCAATACTTTAGCTTCGACATTATTTAGTAAAAGTGAACCTGCTATCACCTCAGAGTTCTGAACAGTGTCCTTCATTTTCAAATCGAATGTCCTTACTGTTGCTTGTGGAGTTGTTGTAGATGGTGGAGGTAATGCCAATACCTCAGCTGGCACGTTTGCACTGGTACTTGCCACATTCATCAGAGCTTTAACTGGTCTGGTTGTCTTGCACTCCCTAGCTATGTGTCCAGTCATTCCACACTTGTAACATGTAACTCCTGGCTTTGGCATCTTACACTCGTTTGCCAAATGTCCCTTCTGGTTGCACCTATAGCATGTCATGCTCAGCTTATTACACACTCCTGAAAGAGATATGTCCCAAGTCCAATCATGTATAAGGATTTAGGAATAACTTTTATGTAATCTGTTTTGATTTCATTGATATTAATAAAAGACTTGTTTTGTTTTTATTGCGGGCTCTATCTATTTAAATATTTAAATAAGATATACCACAGTTTAGAGTAAAGCTTTTTATGGATTGTGATGAGATCATAATAATGAGACCTAAAAGATGATAACTCTAAACTTAAATAGTTCCTGGTCGTAGGATTACTAACTGGTAATTAATAATCCGCAAAGATCGGTACATAATATGCTTGCTTCATTATGAAGGATGTCTGTTCTCATAGACATTTGTATGGTGACACTATAGCTAGTATGTAGGTGCTTATTATAGAATAAGTTCACTGAACATGACTCACACAGCTGAACAACTGATGGAGTTCACTCACATGTCAGCAGTTGTTCACATAGTGATAGTTGTACAAGTATCCTTAGACTTGAGGTTATCATAGTCATCTTGTGTACACTGAACTATGCTTTGGTTTAGTTCTTAGTCTCAAGGGACAATTATAAGGGCTCTACTGGGTATAGGAATTTGTACACGAAGATAGTGTATGATCAATGAAGGATCTGCCCCTTCCAGTGAAGGAAGAGAATGTTCAATGCTAATCCACTTATGCTAGTTCAGGAATCTCTGGCCAGAGTGAATGAAATTAGAAAGGAGTTTCTAATTTACATTAAATAGAACTAAGCATAGTGAATGGGAAAGCAAGTGATTAAATAAGATGGGCTTGACACAAGTTCCATGCCTTGTATTTAATCGTGACATTGCAGGGTAGAAGGAATTGATTGTACGGTAACTACTCACTTAATAGGTTCTTGGTTTTCTAAGCAGTGAATTCGTATTATCCGGATAGTCGCGATATGCTGAGAAGTATCCCTCACGATGTAGAATAAATATGATTAATTAATTAATCATATTTAATGAATTAGAGAATTTATGTAAATAATGATAAAATAGTTTTATTATTATTTATTTCTACTACCGGCTTAATATTGAACCTACAGGGTCACACCATAAAAGAGAATGATTTAATGGTGGAGGAATTAATTAATAATGGTTGATAATTATTTATTTATGAGATAAATAATTAATTGACAAATTTAATTTGATTAAATGAGATTTAATTGATTATAAATTAATTAAGAAAAGGTTCTTAATATTATTAATTACGAATTTAATTTTTGGAATTTAAATCAAGTGAGAGAATTATTTCTAAAGAGTTTAGAAAAAGGATTAATAATTAAAAGGTGTTTTAATTATTAATGAGAATAATAAAGGGTTAATAATAATATTTTATGGGAAAATTTTCATCTGAAAATTTTGCCTATAAATATACTATTATAAACCCTATTTTTGCCTCAACCAAAAAGATTTACAAAACCCTAATTCTCTCCATTTCCTCCTCCTTCATTACATCGTTTTCTTGGTGGATACCGGTGGAGTGCTTCACACTTGAGGAGCAGCTGCTAAGGATCTCCGTTCATCATTTTTGGATCGCCATTAAAGACCTCCATCTTTCCATTAACGTAAAGCTTCTTAAGGTAAACATACTGAACTACGAATTAAATATTATTTTTCGCATGGATCCTGCGGAGGGTTTCGGTTTTTTTAAGATTTAAATTTACGTTTTCGCTGCGTTTATATGCTAAAAACCCTTCAACTCCGAGGTGCCTTCTTCCATAATGCTTGCATTCCGGTCTCTGAAATCTGTTTTCTCCAACTTGTCCTTGGCTTGCCTGGTTCTTCCCCTTTGATTCTTGTCTTTTGCTCAAATTTCCCGTCTTTTGAAAATTTCACCCTTATGAAATCCAATCCTCTTTACATTCCGATCTTGTGAATTTCCGGCTTCGGACTTTTCTCCATAAAATGGAACCTTTCTCTTCTTGTTATCCCTTTTCTTTCTTGACTGCATCCCATTATTCTCAATCAGAGCAGCTTTCTATACTACGCATGCATAAGTATCAAGCTCAAACATAGCCACTCTATCTCTGATCCAAGGCTCTAATCCTTGTTGAAATCTTTTTGCTTTTTCCTCCTCACTGCTGGTATACTTTGTCACAAACCTTGACAATTCTGTGAACTTGTTCTCATACTCCAGTACATACATATTCCTTTGCTTGAATTCAAGAAATTTAAGCTCCATCTGATTCTGCATGTACTTAGGGTAATAATTTTCCAGAAATAACTTCTTAAATCTTTCCCAAGAAACTTGCTGATTTGCTTCCATAGCTTTTACTGATTCCCACCAATAGATGACTTCGCCCTTGAAGAAGTAAGTAGCATATGGTGTCATCTGATCGTCCCCTAACTGTACCAACTCAAAAGCCCTTTCCATTTCCTTAATCCATGTGTTAGCTATTATTGGATCATTGGTATCATGAAATACAGGTGGGTTCACATTTTGAAAAGCCCTGAAAGTAACAACTTGTCGAGGTGGTACTGGTGGATCAGGTGGTTGGTGTGGTTCACGGTTATCTTGGTTTTCAAATCGTTGTTGAAGAGTTAGTTGTTGTTGAGCTATAGCGTTTGTTTGCTGTTGTAAGGTTTCCAGTAATCGAAGAATATTTGGATCTGTGGTAGATGTGGTTGTTGGGTTCTTCTTTTTGGGTGGCATGATCCTAAAATAAGAGTTACGTTAAAATAGGTATGAATAATGAAATAATTCAAGGGTGTCGCATGGCATTCTTATTTACATATGAGGTCAAGTTTCAAATTAATCAAATATGGTGATGCATATAAAGGCGTAAGATAACAGTTGAAAGCATATGAAATGATAGAGCATAATAATTGAAATTTAAAGGTCACAATACATCAAGATTAGGATAAAGTCTGATTCTAGGAATAACATGCTTATTTAAAGGAAACAACTGGGAGTTCTACAAAGTCCGAGAATACAACAACATGAAAGGTAGATAATGGAAAGAACTAAGGCTCCACTCCATCGGAACGGGGCTTGGTAGTCTTCTCCTCTCGAAGCGTCTTCACAATGCTCTAGAGCTCATCCGCCACCATCTGGATGATATACTGACCGGTACAGTCTCGGTGTGATGGCATTTCCTCAAGCTTAGTATTGACGTACTGAACCAAAGTCTCAAGTCTCGCAGTCATCTGCTCCTTAGGCTTTCCTTCATAGTTTCGGCTGTCCGGATACACGTTCTTCAATCGGTCTATCAGTCGGTCGTACTTGCCCTGAATCATATCAAACTCGCGCCTCAACTCAGCATACACGGAGAAAGCAATAGTGTCGTCCGACCCAGAGGATGACGAGGAGTGCGCCCTTTGCTGACAAACCAATAAGAGGAGTATTAATAATAAATTTACTTAACCTACTCTCTCGCATATTATCTATAACCTATACATATATCCTATAACCTATTTGGCTGTCCAGGGACTCTAAACTGTACCTCTGATACCAAAACCTGTCACACCCCCAACTTAACAATACATAATGTAAAACTATTAAAAATTGTAAAAGAAAGTAAATACAACCGAATCCAAGATCTTACAGTTCAGGGTTTGGAACAGCCCAACACTATTAACTATTACAACCGGTTTTAAAATCGAGTCCTCACACAAAACTATCTCTTATTCTACCTGAGCTCGAACATACGCATCGGCATCACAAGTCTTACGCGCGGTCTGCTACAATCTAACCATATCTGCTAGCTGTAATATCAGGGTGAAAGCAAGTAGTGAGCCAAATGCTCAACAAGTGCTAAACAATACTGTACAGATATATATTAAAGAATGACAATGTGAAGATATAACTAATAATAACAAGAGATGAACTTTTCGGTGATGGCATCATTTGCTTGTATAAAAAACTTTTTCAAAATCATATCTTAATCAAAAACCATTTTATGATGCTACGGATTACAGCCAGTGATCAGCCGCGAAGTAATCCCGAACCTCTCTGGGTTCTAAAACATTAATGGGATCCCTAGGCAACTTTTAAGCCTACAATATCAGTGTGGAAAGGACTTACGTCTCAGTCCAGATCCACTATTTAAAGAAAACATTTATCCCCCTTTGGGACTGAAAATCCAAATTTTAATCATTTCAAAAACTGATGCCGATTGATAATAAAATTTCTTAAACATTAAACATCTTTATCAAGGGATTGTAGATTGACTTGAAACACTGAAATTATGTTCACTAAATCATAGGGCCATGATCCACTAGACTTTACTCTATCAAGGTAATTGAAAGGTTTTCATTTACAAGAATTTTGATAAGGTGAGTTAGTAGGGTTATTGGATAATATGAAAGAGTAATGCCAAACTAGGCTTAAAGCAATGGTTTTAGACAAGGTATAGGTATTAGAACATCAAGAAGATAAGCATTACTGGTTACAAGTATGATAGAGGTGTTAAGATATAAAGAAAGTGATCATTAGCTCAAGGTATATCAGGATGTCAAGCTTTAGGGTAAGGATAGGGTTATCAAACAATCGTGAACGACTTTAAAGAATATCTGGCTTTTAGGTATCAAGATAAAGTTTCTATCGGGGTTCTTACAAGAGTTAAATCAAGCATCAGGGTGTAAAATCAAGATTTCTCAGTAATCAATAGCATGTTAATCAAAAGGATCAATCAGGTATTATAACAATTCTCTATTTTATCATGGCATCCCGATTACTTTGGTATACTAGCATGGTATGATTTTTGATCTACTTGCAATAAGTACTTGAGGGTTCATGGCATTTCTATATAATACAAATATAGATCCAACCTTTACCAAAGTAAACTTAGTGCATCAACATCCTAAAATAGTGCCTCAATAGGAGTGGAGATCATCCATGCCCTAGAACACCAACATGCAAATAAAAATATAACATGCAACTCATGAAAAACACTTAACAAGATTTCGGCTAAAACATAGAGTTTAAATTCTTGTAAATTCAACTTGTACCTATTACTCAACCTTAATAATCATGAAAAATATATTCTCTTAACTATTATTAAGAAATATATCATGAAAACAATCTATTTCAAGCACAAATAATTTGAATTTATAGTTTTTTAAACACGAAAACATGATTTCGAGAAGAGTAGCATACACAACATGGTTCATCATATTATTAACATCTTAAAACTAGCATACATGGCTAAACATGATTATATAGTGAAATTTCAGTAGCAAGAAAAGGTTTTTAAATCATGGTTTCTCCATAAAACACTTAGTTAACACATATATAAAATATATCTCATAGAGATCTCTTGAATTCACAAGAATCAAGAGTTTCTCTTTGGAGATCAGACAAAAGCTACACATGCAACCATGAAACTTCATCTCCCAAATCACAAAACTCTTGGGAAGTATATAAAATAAATGTAGGTGGAAGAATTATACTAGGGAAGATGAGAAATGGGATGGAAAAATGGAAGGGAGTGGGGGAGGGGGTTCTCAGCCGAGAGCAGGGAGAGGGAGGGGGAGGAGAGAAAAAGAGAGGTGAGTTGGAGTATGGAATGAGTGAAATGATTTCTCACATTTTGTTTTCGGTTTTATGTCTTTTATTGACTAAAAGAAATGAGTGGAAATGAGAATGTACAAGAATACCCTCTAGCTAAAGTTAGGCCATTTTGCATGCAAGGGTAATGTGGTAATTTGGTTAACAACAAGTGAGTTAGTGGGGTTGGAAAAGTCTCCTTTGCCCTTTAATAGAATGGAAGAGTGATTTGAATGCAAGGGTTTCCATGTAATTTGCTAATTATAACAAATAAATTTTTAAAGATTTATTTTTATAAAATAAAATACAAGTTCAAAAATTATAAAATTTATACCATAAAATAACATGGATTTTTAGACATTTTATAAGATCACTTTTGAAATTTGTGAATGAAATAACTTTTAAAAGAAACTTTTTCCAAGGTTTAGAATATTCCTTATAAATCAAAAATAAGGGAAATAAATAAACTTTTGCTTTGAAAAATCATATTCTACATAAAGCAATTTATAATGCAAAAATTTTCATTCACACAACGTACAATCATTAAGTATATTTACATTCGGTTCTAATATTATATAAAGTTCACAAATAATATTACACAAAATGCCGGTCGTAACAGGAAACTTCCCCCTTGTCGCCACAGAGGAATGCAGTAAAATGTACTAAGGCAAGAACATCCTGCACTCCTTGTCGCCATAGAAAGCTTAGTCGCCAGAGAAACCTTTGCCACATATTTTATTGATAAAGTCTACACTTTGCAGCAGAAGAATAAAAACCATTCATTTTATTTTATGTTCATCTTCTCTCCCAAGAGAGTAATGAAAATGGCAGCGGAGATTTACAGAGGAGTTCAAGCTACTTGAATATCCATTTAACTTGTCACTGGAGTAACGTTATAATGCCCGATTTAACTCTTGTATATTCTTAAGGGCATTATAATCGTTACCCGGTAATTAAATCTTAGTACAAACAAAAGCTAGATTATTGTATAGGATTTGATTTGTAAATCTTTGTAGTAGTAGTTAGGAACTTTATTGTTCTTAGATTGTAGCCGGTTAATTTATTTACCGGAGTGTAGCAACACCCTCGAGGATTTATATACGAACATATATTTCCCCGAATATCTTGTGTTTCTTGTTTTTATCGTTCCAAATACTATTCCTCTCAAGAACACGAAACCATTAACCGAGCACTAAATATTTTATCCGCTAAAGATTCGATATAATTTTTAATTTAGTGATTATCGTATTCAACCCCCCCTCTCCGATAATTCGGGACCTAACAATTGGTATCAGAACTGACTGATTGATACACAAATCAGGATCCTTAAATAAATTTATGTTATTAATTTGATTTTACATAAATTTATTTTATGAATTTGATTTAGTAAATTTATTTTATAAATTTAATTTAACCGGGTTTATTATTTAAACTTGAATAAGTTTATTTTATGAACTGAATTTAAATAAATTTATTTTATAAATTTGACTTAAATAAATTTAATATTTAAATTTAAGTAAATAAAATTATTAATTTAAATTATTTTTGTGGTACATTTCCAAGTCAGATTGGGTGCCAGATTATTTGGATTTTGGCTACCAATTGCTATTAACAGGGTTCACGAACTGTATTTGTTTTGGCAGCTAATTGCCTGGTCTATTTCACGCGCGGAAAACCCTCTTGGAAATAGAACGCGTTGGAACAATCAGCCGGGTTGTCTGTTCATCAAGCGCATGTGGACAGAGTGTGTTCCACACGCGAAATCAAGGCAGCCAAGCGGAATTGTGGTGGCCACGCGCGGGAGGAACACGTGTGCGTTGACTTCTTTGTATATTAGTTGCCGCCTGATTACACGCGCAAAATAAAAAAAGGGGAAAGGAAACACAGTTGAGTTGGAGACCACGCGCTTGGAATTAAACGGAAACAGAAGGTGCAGAACAACGGGCGTTTCACGGGACCCTCCAGGAAGCTTTGTTGTGAAAACATTAAGTGCTTGTACTGCATTCCTGGTCGCCACAGCCGCTTGTGTCGCAACACAGCCGTTAACAAAACAAAGTTTGCAGCTCCTGTTGGTAATCAGGAGTCTCGTCGCCACATGGAGTAATTAAGCTAATGTTTTTTGTTGTCCCTTGTCGCCAGAGAATAGATCACCACAGGGAGTATAATAATTCTAAGGCAGCCTGTACTTTACCTTCTTAGTCGCCATAGGAGTAAGTCGCCACAACCGAAAAGCCGGCGCAATAACGGCGCAGAAGGTGCACAGGAAATTCCGAGTTGCAATAGAATTTGGTTACCTTAATTAATTATTTTTAATTTATTTAATTTTTTCATAAAATTTAAATTTCTTAAATTTAAATTTTTCTTAAATAATAATTTACGCTTGATTTAATTTTTAAGAAAATTCGAAATTCTTGAAAATTAATTTTCTCGTAATTTATTTTCTAAGAAAATTAAAAATACTGGAAATTTAAATTTCTCTTAAATATTAAATTAAGGGTACTAAAAGGATTGGTAGACTCAGGATTCCTCGGGCTTTTAAAGTGGATTTTAATCTTTCGAAGAAAACGAAGACCATATGCTATTCAGACGGAAAATTCCCAAATACAGAAATTGAAGATAATGGTTTTCTTACTCCGACAAAATTGATTTCAAGACCTACATACGAAAATTGTGGATCTTCCTCAAAGGCTTACTCCATAGGATACCACTGGATTTTCAGACGCAGGAAATGAATGAAATTTCTACGGGTACAATTTTTCTCGGAGATTTTAAGACAACTCTATGATTCCAGATTATACAGTCACACAGTGGTTTGAACCAATGCTACATTTATCAGGGAATCAATGAGATCAAACAGGCAGGAATTGTGGAGGTCAGAGAGAATAGTGGGGACAGACAAACATCTCAGTTACATGCAGTAAAGTTGAAACCTTGGGACAGAATGTAAGAGTCACTGATAGTTGAATCAGAAGAAGCTCAGGTAGAAGTACTTGAGGGACTGGACGTCAGGGCAGTGTTTCAATTGTCAGGGAAGTTTGGTCACATTGGATTCAGATAGAATACATAAGCTACATCCAAGGATCAAGCCTATCTATTCCGAAGCAGAGACTTTTACAGATTCAGTTCAAGAGGTGATTACAAGACTGAGATTGGGACAGATACAAGATTTGATAGCTACAGTTATGACAAACAATAAGTGTCAAGTAACTATCAGGGGTTTTGCTACAACAGAACAAGAAGGTTGATAAACAAGGATAAGTAGGGATTCAGTTGAAGAGTTGAGACAAAGGTGGAATGTTTTCTTAGGGAAGCAGCCAGTCAAAACTTATAGTGCACGGGAAAGAGTTGGGATGGATCAGTTGACGAGAATAATGAATATCTTGCTTTTACAGCAATCTATGAAGATGGTCCAACTCACATATCTCAGGTTTTAAATTCTTGAACCCCTGCAATATCTTGTTCTCAATATTCAATGCATGATAAAGATCTTAGTGTTTAAATGTTTAACACTCGCACAAGCATGAGAGCATCATACATATATAATGCTGAACTAGTTCACTAAATTATGTTTCTGGTAACTAGGATTGGTGTTTAACTTGTGCATGTTACTTTAGATGATCTTAAATATGTGTTTGAATATTTGTTGAACATGATTAATTGCTTTAGTGAGATAAATGTTTTCCTGCATATAAGACCTTTGTCTATGCTTATCTCCTGTATCATAATATAATGTGATTTATCCATTTAATCTGAATTGTTTGTTAAGATGTATTAGTTTATATTTGGATTGAGATAGTTAGATGAGATTTATCAACAGGATTGAACTAGATAGAATTAGTGATTTATTTGTTAATTCTATTTGTTCCAGATCATGCCTATATTGTTTAATTCTTATGTGTCATGTTTCTGAATGAATGCCATGTATTCTTTATACAATGCTTGTCTATTTCAATGCCATGAATGCATCTCTTAGTGCTTGCATTAATTATAGAAAAAGCATGATTAGGATTATAATAGGGCAAAGACTGCTAGTCCTCCTTATGTAAGGTTGGAACCATTTTCCCCTAGCCTAGAGACAAATCTGTCAAGGGTATGAAAATGGAGAAAATGGTCAGTCAAAGATAAGAATTAGCATGATAATATTGCAGCTGTTGTTATCTGTGTTTATAATAAAATCTCTAATCCAACTGGACCCAAACTGATAAGTTGGGTACCAAGAACTGTTAATCCATTTGTTAGTGCAGGACATAACAGGTTAATTGATTCATATGTATTCTTGGTAATTCATACAAAAGGCATATGATCAAAGAAAGAGCCTCACAATCAAATATGATTGACAAAAGCTATTCCGTCAATAATCTTTGGAGATGACAGCAAAGGTTTTCATTACGGGACAAGCTATACAGAAGAAGGGATGTCATCATGAATTGAACAGTTGGTATCACTGATAACAACTAATCATTGGTGTCACTGATAAAAAATGAAGCAACTTCCTTGCTGGAGAATCAAGGCACAAATCCTCTTATCAGACAACTCTGCATCAAAGGACAAAATGTCAATTCAATGAAGGATTAGTGTCTCATCTGAAGCAGGAAGATTGAGAAGCTTGCTCTTCTTAGAGTAAGGAAAGGATATGCTCATGGCTAGACTATCAGGAAAGGTGAAGTCAATGGTTTCTACTGTAAAACTTCATCTGAAAAAAGTTTAGCTATGGCATTAGAAACTCTCACCCTGCAACATCAACAGTAGGAACTCTTTTGTGAAAAAGGGGTTTAGTGAGAGGACTGCCTCATCTAGAAGTCAGAAGATGATAGATCTGAGGCATGTCAGAAAGAGGAGTCGAAGACAACATCACATCAAAGCAAAGACATACCTTAGTGATGGTAGTTGACTACTCTTATGAAACAAAGTTGTTGTTCGTGCGTTCTCAAGACAAGACATCACATATGGTGATTGATCACATCAAAGAAGATCAAGCTGGAAGCAACTGTAAAAGAAATGATCTTGTGATCAGATAATGGGACTGAATTCAAGGAGCAGTTCTGATTAATATCTGTAACATCAAGAATATTTTGAGACATATTCAACACTGTGAGCTCCGTGTCAGAATGGAGTGGTACAAAGAAAGAACCGGAACTTGATTAAAGCTACAAGGGAAATATCAAGCTAATCAAGACTTTCTAAATATCAAAGGGCTGGAGTAGTCAAAACAGTTTGCAACAAGTAAGATCAAGCCTTGATCTGGATGTATACATAAAGACCACTAATGATTTAATGGCCAACAGAAGCAAACAACAAAATGTTTTTAGTTGTTTGAAGATCTTGGCATTTGCAGCTAAGACCTATAAGGATATTCTTCATGGGTACTCAGTGGAGTTTACAACCTACAGGGCGTTTGTGGTTGATCAACAGAAAGTGATAGAAAGTCTAAGTGCACAGTTCAACAACTCAATGCTCCAAGCTGTTACAGGAGAAAATTAATGGTTTTGATGATTCATATCCAAGCAGTGAAATGACAGTGTATAACACAACTCATTATTTCAATGAAGCCAGTCAGCAAGGGTAAGGATTTTCAGAAAATCCCAGCAACAGCTTAGGGGGAGCAATAGAAGGATCAACTAGTTAGATACAACACCACATTGAAAATCAAGAGGACACTAAAGAACATATCTGCTGAGACAAAGGGTTTGATGTCAATATTATTCCCAGAGTCTAGTTCTTAAGTGATCCAGATCGTGGAGTAATGATTAGCAGGGCTACTGAGTGTGAATGATTATTTCTCTAGTTTTCTATCTGAAGAAGAAACTAAAAAAGTTACAGAAGCTCTGATAGATCCGGATTGATTGGGTGATTGTAAAGCAAGATGAACTCAATCAGTCAGCAAGCCGATTGTAGGGAAGCTGGTATCCAAACCAAATGACAATATTATGATTGGTACAAGGATAACCAGAAGTCAAACTGGATGACAATGGCATTGTTACGAGGGACAAGGACAAACTGGATGCTAGGTTATTATCAGGAAGCCGTATCTAACAGATAGCACCAGTGACGAGACTTGAGGATATTACGACATATCAGGCACCTGATGCACATTACACTTGGAATAGGACTCTAGTATGTTGGATTTTAATCGCAGCGGGGGCATGGTAAAACACTTTTACACATATAAAATCCAAATAAAAGCATGTAAATCGTGAATAAAAATTCGAGGGATCGAATCTAACCTTTTAAAATAATTCGGAGACAACGATCAGAGATCCATAGCAGTTGCTCCTCAAGTGTGAAGCACTCCACCGGTATCCACCAAGAAAATGATGTTAAGGAGGAGGAAGGAGGTGGAGAGAATTGAGTTTTCCAAACTTTTTGGGTTTTCGGGTTTGATGTGGGTTAGAATAAAATAGGGTCTATAATAGTGTATTTATAGGCAAAATTTTCAGCTGAAATTTTCCCATAAATAATATTATTATTATCCCATTTATTATTCTCATTAATAATTAAAACACCTTATAATTATTAATCCTTTTTCTAAATACTTTAGAAATAATTCTCTCTCTTGATTTAATTTCCAAAAATTAAATCCTTAATTAATAATATTAAGAACTTTTCTTAATTAATTTATAATCAATTAAATCTCATTTAATCAATTATTAAATTTGCCAATTATTTATTTATTTCATAAATAAATAATTATTAGCCATTATTAATTAATTCCTCCACCATTAAATCATTCTCTTTTTATGGTGTGACCCTGTAGGTTCAATATTAAGCCGGTAGTAGAAATAAATAATAATAAAGCTATTTTATCATTATTTATATAAATTCTCTAATTTATTAAATATGATTAATTAATTAATCACATTTATTCTACATCGTGAGGGATACTTCTCAGCATATCGCGACTATCCGGATAATATGAATTCACTGCTTAAAATACCAAGAACCTATTCAGTGAATAATTACCGTACAATAAACTCCTTCTACCCTACAATGTCCCGATTAAATACAAGGCATGGATCTCGTGTCAAGCCTATCTAATTCAATCACTTTGCTTACCATTTACTATGCGTAGTTCTATGCAAATTAGAAACTCCTTTCTAATTTCATTTACTCTGGCCAGAGATTCCTGAACTAGCATAAGTGGATCAGCCTTGAACATTCGCTTCCTTCACTGGAAGGGGTAGATCCTTTATTGATCATACACTATCTTCGTGTACAAATTTCTATACCCAGAAGAGCCCTAATAATTGTCCCTGGAGACTAAGAACTAAACCAAAGCATAGTTCAGTGTACACAAGATGACTATGATGACCTCAAGTCTAAGGATACTTGTACAACTATCACTATATGAACAACTGCTGACACGTGAGTGAACTCCATCAGTTGTTCAGCTGTGCGAGTCATGTTCAGTGAACTTATTCCATAATAAGCACCTACATACTGGCTATAGTGTCACCACACAAATGTCTATGAGAACATACATCCTTCATAATGAAGCAAGCATAGTATGTACCGATCTTTGCTGATTATTAATTACCAGTTAGTAATCCTATGACCAGGAACTATTTAAGTTTAGAGTTATCATCTTTTTAGGTCTCACTATTATGATCTCATCATAATCCATAAAAAGCTTTACTCTAAACTATGGTATATCTTATTTAAACACTTAAATAGATAAAGCCCGTAATAAAAAGAAAACAACTCTTTATTAATATCAATGAAATCAAAACAGATTACATAAAAGTTATTCCTAAATCCTAATACATGATTGGACTTAAGACATATTCCTTTTAATCTCCCACTTGTACTAAAGCCAATCACTCTGGTATCTAATGTTGGATTTTTAACGCAGCGGGGGCATGACAAAACACTTTTACACATACAAAATCCAAATAAAAGCATACAGATCATGAATAAAAATTCGAGGGATCGAATCTAACCTTTTAAAATAATTCGGAGACAACGATCAGAGATCCTTAGCAGTTGCTCCTCAAGTGTGAAGTACTCCACCGGTATCCACCAAGAAAACGATGTTAAGGAGGAGAAAGGAGGTGGAGAGAATTGGGTTTTCCAAACTTTTTTGGGTTTTCGGGTTTGATGTGGGTTAGAATAAAATAGGGTCTATAATAGTGTATTTATAGGCAAAATTTTCAGCTGAAATTTTCCCATAAATAATATTATTATTATTCCATTTATTATTCTCATTAATAATTAAAACACCTTTTAATTATTAATCCGTTTTCTAAACACTTTAGAAATAATTCTCTCTCTTAATTTAATTTCCAAAAATTAAATCCTTAATTAATAATATTAAGAACTTTTCTTAATTAATTTATAATCAATTAAATCTCATTTAATCAATTATTAAATTTGCCAATTAATTAATTATTTCATAAATAAATAATTATTAGCCATTATTAATTAATTCCTCCACCATTAAATCATTCTCCTTTTATGGTGTGACCCTGTAGGTTCAATATTAAGCCAGTAGTAGAAATACATAATAATAAAACTATTTTATCATTATTTATATAAATTCTCTAATTTATTAAATATGATTAATTAATTAATCACATTTATTCTACATCGTGAGGGATACTTCTCAGCATATCGCGACTATCCGGATAATATGAATTCACTGCTTAGAATACCAAGAACCTATTCAGTGAATAGTTACCGTACAATAAACTCCTTCTACCCTACAATATCCCGATTAAATACAAGACATGGATCTCGTGTCAAGCCTATCTAATTTAATCACTTGCTTACCATTTACTATGCGTAGTTCTATGCAAATTAGAAACTCCTTTCTAATTTCATTCACTCTGGCCAGAGATTCCTGAACTAGCATAAGTGGATCAGCCTTGAACATTCGCTTCCTTCACTAGAAGGGGTAGATCCTTTATTGATCATACACTATCTTCGTGTACAAATTCCTATACCCAGAAGAGCCCTAATAATTGTCCCTGGAGACTAAGAACTAAACCAAAGCATAGTTCAGTGTACACAAGATGACAATGATGACCTCAAGTCTAAGGATACTTGTACAACTATCACTATGTGAACAACTGCTGACACGTGAGTGAACTCCATCAGTTGTTCAGCTGTGCGAGTCATGTTCAGTGAACTTATTCTATAATAAGCACCTACATACTAGCTACAGTGTCACCACATAAATGTCTATGAGAACAGACATCCTTCATAATGAAGCAAGCATAGTATGTACCGATCTTTGCGGATTATTAATTACCAGTTAGTAATCCTATGACCAGGAACTATTTAAGTTTAGAGTTATCATCTTTTCAGGTCTCACTATTATGATCTCATCATAATCCATAAAAAGCTTTACTCTAAACTATGGTATATCTTATTTAAACACTTAAATAGATAGAGCCCGTAATAAAAACAAAACAAGTCTTTTATTAAAATCAGTGATATCAAAACAGATTATATAAAAAGTTATTCCTAAATCCTAATACCTGATTGGACTTAGGACATATTCCTTTCATCTAATACCCATCTTGTCTTTATGACGATCAAAGTGACTTTCATAAAGTAGCTTTGTGAGTGGGTCTGCTATGTTGTTATGTGTATTAACTCTATTTCAATAAAATATAAGAAATGTTACCGCGCTCCCACTAACCCTTTTGTAGACGCATGGTTCATCTTCGTTTTTGATAAAATCAAACTCTTTGATTGTCTCATCAAAACGAATGTTCCATCTTTCGAGAAGCCTGCTTTAAACCACATATGGTTCGCAGCAGCTTACACACTAGGTTTTCATTTCTCTTGGAAAGAAAACCATCTGGCTAATTTCCAGATCTCATAGTCGTAGTAAGTAGCATTCGCAAGTAAAATCCGAACTGATTTTAACAGGGCTACAGGTAAAAGGTTTCATCAAAGTCAATCCATTGCCTTTGTTTGAATTCTTTTGCCACAAGCCTGGCCTTAAAGGTCTCCACCTGGCCATCTGCTCTAATCTTTCTTTTATATCCCGTATACATAGATTTCTTTCTGGATTTCATGGCACTATGCCATTTCTCTGAGTCAACACTACTCATAGCCTCATTATAGGTCACAGGGTCGTCATCATCAATGATCGACAACTCATTGTCATTCTCAATGACAAGGCCATAATACCTCTCAGGTTGGCAAGACACTCTCCCTGATCTATGAATGGGTTGTTCCACAAAAGGTTGTTCAGTCAGAACAGGTGTTTCCACTTGATCCGTAGTAGTTTGTGCTTCTTGAACTTCATCATGTTCAATTTTGCTCCCACTGTTTCCTTCAAGGATAAACTCCTTTTCCAAGAAGGTAGCATGTCTGGATACAAACACCCGATGATCGGTGTAAAAGTAATACCCTAAAGTCTCTTTAGGATATCCCACAAAACTATATTTTACGGATCGATATTCCAACTTATTTGGGTCAACTTACTTGACATAAGCTGGACATCCCCAAATCTTAACGTGTTTAAGACTCGGTTTCCTTTCTTTCCATATCTCATACAGAGTTTGAGGAACAGATTTGGAAAGCACCTTATTCTGTAAATATGCTGAGGTTTCCAATGCATAACCCCATAGGAATACTGGAAGATTTGCATAGCTCATCATGGACCGAACTATGTCTAACAAAGTTCGATTTCTCCTTTCAGATACCAATCTGGAGGCGTCCACTGGGAGACTATACCATTTACTTTGAGATAATCTAGAAACACTCCATTAAAGTATTCACCACCTCGATCTGATCGAAGAGTTATAATACTATGTTTGGTTGTTTCTCCACTTCATACTTATATTCTTTGAACTTTTCAAAGGCCTCAGACTTGTGTTTCATCAAACACATATCCGAATCCAGATCTATCATCTATGAAAGTAATGAAGTGTGAAAATCCACCCATGGCTTGCGTAGACATTGGTCCACATACATCTGTGTGTACCATTCCTAGCAAATCTGCAGCCCTCTCTCCATGTCCACTAAATGGAGACTGCAGTGCCACTATGAAGTGAGATTTTCATCATCCTTTTTCTTTTATTAGTTTGTTCAATCTGAAGTAAATTATGTCACATTTATACAGACCATTATTTAAAGTACCACGTCCATAAAGAATATTATCTCTAAGAATAGAACATTCATTATTCTCAATAATAAATGAAAATCCAGCCAAGTCTAACATGGGAATAATATTCCTCACAATCGAGGGAAAAAAATAACAATTATTTCAAACAATAGTCTTGCCCGTAGGCATATATAAATGAAATGATTCTACATCTTCAGCAGCAACTCTTGCTCCATTTCCCATCAGTAGAATCACCTCCTCTTCTTCAAGAGTCCTACTTCTCCTTGGTCCCTGCAACAATTGCAGATATGAGAACCACAGGCGGTATCTAATACCCAAGTAGAAATTTGATTTAATGACATATTCACTTCTATCATGAACATACCTGAATCAGAAGCGGTAGTCTCACTACCCTTCTTCTTCTTCAATTCTGCAAGGTAAACCTTGCAGTTCCTCTTCCAGTGCCCCACCGTGTTACAGTGAAAGCAAACAACTTTGCTCTTGGGGTCTTCAGCTTTTGGTGGAACCGGCGTTTTCTCACCTACTTTCTTCTTCTTGGAAGGGTTCCTCTTCCTTTTCTTAGGATTGGAACCTTCACCAATTAGAAGAACATAACTCTTCTTAGGGGGAAAATTCGATTCCGCAGTTTTCAACATGTTGTGGAGTTCAGGCAGGCTGACATCCAACTTATTCATGAGAAAGTTCACAACAAACTGCGAGAACGAACTCAGAAGCGATTGCAAGACCAAGTCTTGGCTCAGCTCCCCATCCATGGCAAAACCAAGTTGTCCAAGACGTTCAATCAAATTTATCATCTTAAGTACATGGTCATTCACAGATGATCCCTCAGACATCCTACAACCGAACAGCTCCTTCGATATCTCATATCGAGCTGTCCTCCCCGCCACATCATACAACTCTTGTAGATGCATGAGGATAGTGTGAGCATCCATATGCTCATGTTGCTTCTGTAGCTCAATGTTCATGGAAGCTAGCATGATGCATTGAGCAACATTTGCATCATCTATCCACTTACGATACACAACATGTTCATCGTTATGCGCATCACTAGCAGGTTCAGTAGGCTTAGGTGAGTCAATCACGTATTCCAGCTTCTCAATCCTGAGAACAATTCTCAAGTTTCGAAGCCAGTCAACATAATTAGGACCAGTCAATTTGTGAGCATCTAGTATGCTCCTGAGTGATATTGCAGAAGACATAATGTATATTGTAAATCTGTAAATGATAAACACATAACAACACTTAGCAAATATTCGATTTCATTTTAAAACACTATATGAATCGGGTCTTTATTCATAAGTGGCTCCCACTAGTTTTCCTAATTTATTCAACCCCCTACGTGAAAAATTAAGCATTCATAATGCTAGTGGAAATAGGGGTCCTATATTCCATTACACGACCCCGGCTGTAGCACGAACCGCCATGTAATGTTCAATAGGCAGACAACTCTTGTCAATTACATCTCATGTTATTCCCTAATCAAACTTTAGCCTCTTGAATAATTGAGTCTCGGCTGTAGCACGACCAACTCAATATTCTAAGTCAAGTCTAACCCAACATTCCGTACAGTTGAATCAGTCCCCAAAGGCCCACGGCTGTAGCACGTACCGACCTTTAGATTCTTATTCAATGTACACATCTCTATGTAATAGACAAGTATTTCTTATTTCGAAATCAAAGCCCTCGGCTGTAGCACGAACCGACAATGATTCAAAAATAAGAACTACTTTTCTATCATGTTGGAAGGCTATGACCGACACAAGCCCGTTGTGTCATTGGCCAATTACTACTTGATATTATTTAATTTTAGAGGGATTATATTACGTTACAATCATAATCATATTATAAAGAAATTCTTCCTTTTAAATTAAATATTTCAAATCAATAATCAAAAATCAGATGATTCCCAGATCGGGTGGAGCATTGTCAAGAGGCGTCACTTAATAACCCTTTCTTACAGATAGAAATCTGTTGTTGATAGAATCATCCTTTCTCTCATATCGAAAATTCATATTCAATTACGTGTTTCACAAACACAAGAATCTCATGATTGTATTCATAATATTGTTATTAAGGTTATGAAACAATTTCACTATACTAGGTTGTCTAATAAACGCCTTATGTTCATTTAAGTTCACCTAAATCTATCATCGCATGATAAACTAAGCATATATCACATATATCAACATGAATAAACATCAAGGTAGGCATGTTATATCATCTAGCACATTAGTCTAAGCATTATACATCTCTATGTATCACATAAAGCATTTAAAAGCAATTAAAAACAGTCAAAAACAGCTTTAAAACACTTTATGGAAATATAAACAGTTCAAAACTTTTATATAAACTAAAATTGATCACTCCATTAGATCCGCCTCGGAAAAACGAATCCAACGGTATATTGCACGCCTAAAACGGAGTTACGAAACTCCCAGAAAATCAATTTTAAAATCAACAGACGGGCTGTAACGCCTGACAGTTTTCTTTCTCGGTTGTCGTGATGCACCAGACTTCTCTTTATCTTTGTCAGAATCAGTACATCAGTCCCAACACAGCAGATGCATAGACAATACAAACATATATATATATATATATATATATATACTATATATACATATATTTATACTTATTTAATTACGAATTTAATTACAAGAATTTCAAAAATTCATAATAAAAAATCTATACATCATAAAATAATGAAAAAAATACCCAGACGATCTACAACACTTATAGAACCCAGATCAATATTCAAAATTATTCTCAGAAATGATTTCTTATAAGACAAAATTAATCCATGATATAACTTGTAAAAATCATAATTAATTCATACAAGCACATAAAATTCTGAAATTTTTACCACAGATCTATATGCATACAACCTATGCTCTGATACCAATGTTGGATTTTAATCGCAACGGGGGTATGGTAAAAGACTTTTACACATATAAAATCCAAATAAAAGCATATAAATCGTGAATAAAAATTTGAGGGATCGAATCTAACCTTTTAAAATAATTCGAAGACAACGATCAGAGATCCATAGCAGTTGCTCCTCAAGTGTGAAGCACTCCACCGGTATCCACCAAGAAAACGATGTTAAGGAGGAGGAAGGAGGTGGAGAGAATTGGGTTTTCCAAACTTTTTGGGTTTTCGGGTTTGATGTGGGTTAGAATAAAATAGGGTCTATAATAATGTATTTATAGGCAAAATTTTCAGCTAAAATTTTCCCATAAATAATATTATTATTATCCCATTTATTATTCTCATTAATAATTAAAACACCTTTTAATTATTAATCCTTTTTCTAAACACTTTAGAAATAATTCTCTCTCTTGATTTAATTTCCAAAAATTAAATCCTTAATTAATAATATTAAGAACTTTTCTTAATTAATTTATAATCAATTAAATCTCATTTAATCAATTATTAAATTTGCCAATTAATTATTTATTTCATAAATAAATAATTATTAGCCATTATTAATTAATTCCTCCACCATTAAATCATTCTCTTTTTATGGTGTGACCCTGTAGGTTCAATATTAAGCCGGTAGTAGAAATAAATAATAATAAAACTATTTTATCATTATTTATATAAATTCTCTAATTTATTAAATATGATTAATTAATTAATCACATTTATTCTACATCGTGAGGGATACTTCTCAGCATATCGCGACTATCCGGATAATATGAATTCACTGTTTAAAATACCAAGAACCTATTCAGTGAATAATTACCGTACAATAAACTCCTTCTACCCTACAATGTCCCGATTAAATACAAGGCATGGATCTCATGTCAAGCCTATCTAATTCAATCACTTTGCTTACCATTTACTATGCGTAGTTCTATGCAAATTAGAAACTCCTTTCTAATTTCATTTACTCTGGCCAGAGATTCCTGAACTAGCATAAGTGGATCAGCCTTGAACATTCGCTTCCTTCACTGGAAGGGGTAGATCCTTTATTGATCATACACTATCTTCGTGTACAAATTCCTATACCTAGAAGAGCCCAAATAATTGTCCCTGGAGACTAAGAACTAAACCAAAGCATAGTTCAGTGTACACAAGATGACTATGATGACCTCAAATCTAAGGATACTTGTACAACTATCACTATGTGAACAACTGCTGACACGTGAGTGAACTCCATCAGTTGTTCAGCTGTGCGAGTCATGTTCAGTGAACTTATTCCATAATAAGCACCTACATACTAGCTATAGTGTCACCACACAAATGCCTATGAGAACAGACATCCTTCATAATGAAGCAAGCATAGTATGTACCGATCTTTGCGGATTATTAATTACCAGTTAGTAATCCTATGACCAGGAACTATTTAAGTTTAGAGTTATCATCTTTTTAGGTCTCACTATTATGATCTCATCATAATCCATAAAAAGCTTTACTCTAAACTATGGTATATCTTATTTAAACACTTTAATAGATAAAGCCCGTAATAAAAACAAAACAAGTCTTTATTAATATCAATGAAATCAAAACAGATTACATAAAAGTTATTCCTAAATCCTAATACATGATTAGACTTAGGACATATTCCTTTCATAGTAGATGTGTACAAGTGCACTCCTGGTTGGTGAGTCAAAAGAGGAAGTCAATGCAAAACAATTCATGGACTTTGCAGTTGCAGATCTATTGGACTATGTATATCTCTTCTTCATAATCTCACTTCAGGTTGGTATGAACTGGTATACTACTCAAGCAATCGTCAAGGACATGGTATGGCACTCTAACTGAAGTTACAGTCTAATATGAACTAGTAGAGTCGTCATATTAATAACTCTCTTATCACTAGGCACAAACATAATGTTATGTATGTGCTCTGATATAAAGATAATGTTATATGTTGGTCTACTAACAAAAACTTGTGCAAGATTATTTGCTAAGTAATTGCAGAGTAGGTATGGAGGAGCATGTTGGAAAGGTTACAATTCTTTTTGGAATTACGTCAAGCAAGCCATTAAGATAATTCTTTTAGGAGCTCAAGCAAGTCAAAAGAACAATTCTTTTAGGAGCACAAGTAAACCAAAAGAATGATGGCAATACAAGTAAGTTAAGGATCTTCTGAAGATGCAAAATTTGGAAGATTCTGAACATGCCAAGACTACGTACCAGCAGAAACCACTAAAGCTTGATCAGTGTAACTCAGGTATAATCACAAGCTATAGAGGTATGACGAGCTCACTCTTTTACTTAAATGCTAATAGATAACATGTAATATTCTCAAGATGCCAATGTGCAAGGTTCCAAGTGGATCCTAGAGAATCCAATCTTTATAGCTATTAACAAGATTATTAGATATCTTAAGGAACTACCGACTCGTGGAGTAAAGTACCCTAAAGATATTTTGCTTAACATGTTTGGCTATATAGATATAGATTACACAGGTTGTAAGAAAGACAGGAGAAGCATCTCTGAAGCTGTCAACTTAAGTGACAGGAGAAGCATCTCTAGAAGATGTCAACTTCGTGGAAGAAGATTGATTTCTTGTTATGATGAGAAACAACCTCAAATCCAACAACTCTGTGAACACTCTATGACAAGGCACCTTCACACCAGGTATCATTTAATTCGAGAGCATGTCTTTTAGTGAAAGAGTTACTGACAGAAACATTTATTAAATCACTTGATAAAGTTACTTTTTCAAGACTAGTTTGTAAGTGTGGGATATCATTCATTACATATTAGTTGGAAATCCCATATGTAAGGAATTCTTAATATAAGTTCACAAGTATTAAATTTTCAATATTTAAAGGACTTGTGAATTTGTCAGTAATCCAGTACCTCGTACTTAGTGCTAATATCTTGATTATTATGATTATAATGTCAGATACATTTGTGGTAGTTAAGTATTATAGCATTAAGTTTGAATATTATTTTAATTGATTTAAATTATGACTGTAGACAATTCCATTTTATATCAGTCTCATAACTTAAATTATATTGAAATAATATGCAACATAGTTATTTGTATCATGTATGAATAATTATGATACTTTTAGTATTAGTGATATTATTTAGAATTTTTTTTCTAAGTAATCAATGCTTATTTCTAAAATCACTAATATTGAAAGTTGAAGCATTTTCTAAGTTATGTGTATAAAACTCTCAATATTTTATATGCTTAAAAAGTATTTCTAAGATTACTAATTATCCAGAGAGTGATTGCCATGTATAAATCATATATCTTATTGGTGATTATTCAAGGATAATTATGAAAATATTTAAGTGCTAGTATCTAACTCATAGATATTTAGTATTTATTTATTTAATATTTATTTTGGGTTGTTTGTATTATGGAATTTGAAGCAATTCAATGATGTTATTTTCTCCATAATTCAAACTAACTTAAAATAAATAAGCAGCATGATTGATTATAACTAAATATGTCAACAATTGATATCTAGTATATTGTTTGTAACTTATGTGTTATAAGTTAATTATGAGATTTTGGTTTTAGTGAATTTAGCAATGCTTATATTTCAAGAATTCACTTAAATCAGAACATGATTGTAGCATGATTAGTTGTGTGTAATTTCTTGACTTATATCAGTTAATGATATTTAGTTAAGAGTTTAACTATGAACTAATTGTGAAGTATTAGTATTTGTGACATTAATTAGAACTCCTCTAAGTAATCAATGCTTATCTTCAGTCACTTATACTAATATAGAAAGTGTGAAAATTTTTCTTAAGTACAATTATGGTTAAAATGAAGATTTTGCTTTATTAGAAGTAACCATATGTTGTTCACCTAGAATAATTTTTATACTTATTTGCAAATTCCTAAACACTTTGACAATAGATGCAATAATCAATGGATCAAAGTATATGGAACATAGAATATTTTTCTAAGATTGCAAACAAGTCAATGTTGGTTAATGTTGCTTTATTTATCGAACCAATATTGTTTGAGATATTACAGTTGTTAGGAGTTAACAATTGTATCATATATGAAATTTAATGCTGATGTCTTTTTGATAGAGAATTGGTATTTAATTCATTGATATCTTATTTTAATATTTAAAATAGGATGCAACATAATTATTGGTATCGAAAGTACTTGACAAGTATCAGACAATGATATATTGTTAATATTTTGTTGCAGATAATTATGAGATTTTAAGTTCTAGTGGATTTATATGAGTTGCTACATCTAACAGATTCACTACAATTTGAAATTAGCAGCATAGTCAGTCTTATTAAGTTTATTTATCAATAAACAATGTTGTTGATAATAATTTTATAAAGATAGATTATGGAGCTTTTGACATGAATGAGAATTGCTTAGACTTTACCCTAAGTGATCAATACTTTTACAAAAACTCATTCATATTGAAAGACAAAATCTTTCTTTCTCTTCTTAATACTGCTAGGTCATCAGTCTGTGTCTTATTAAATCATTTATCTTTTTAGGCATAAAAACAGACTTTTGCACTCGAACAATTTTAAGAGAAAAATCAAACTTCTTTCTACATTGGTGATTTCTTATTTCATTAAAATCTTTTGAAATCACTATTGTACATCATTTTTCTCAAAAGATTCAATGCATAATTTTCATTCATTATAGATCTTAAGTGCATTTTATCTCTATATTGCCATATGCTCTGTGATACAGGTTCAACCTCCAATGGCATTATTTCGTTGATAGTCATGAGGTTGAAAACCCACAACTTTTATCCCAGACTGTAAAGACAAACACAGAAACAGAACCAACCAACACTCTCTTACCACTAAAATGAAGTATGAATGAGCGTGAGGGATAAAGTGCCTTAGTGCACCACATAAGGAAGGTTCTGAAGTCAACCCAGCAGCTCTGTCTCCTACAAAGTTGAAATATATCAAAACTGAGACAACTGCTAGCTCCCATACATCTTCTCAAAAAGATGTAATGGCTGAAAAGGCACAAAACAGTTACTAGATTCATCCTCTCAACAGGGTGTGTCTATTGAAATTCGCCTGTCGGCCAGGGTATCCGATGTAGTGTCACCACCTCAAACATAAACAATTCTAGATGCACAAGGAAAGGCTACACACACAAAGGATGAGTTGACGGAAACAAGAGTTTCGATCATTTTACGGTCAGATTCGATTGTTCAAGGTTCTTTAATGGACCAATTGCCTTACAGGTGTTAGGAGAGGATACTGATCCAATAGCCATATGTCAGTGGTCATTGTCTACCTCCCCAGGTTTAAATCTCCTGGATGCATCTGCGGATAGTGGATCTGACATAGGTGCAGATCGGCAACTTGTTGACAATGATTCAGATATTACCTGATGAGTCACAAGGAAATGTCTTCACAAACATTAGAAGGGAACTTTGATTTGTGCTAAATTCTTTGGATCATTGTTTACCTTCCCAGAGTTCAAATCTGGAACCCTAAAAGGGAAACTAGCAACTTGTAAATTATGACTCAGATTCATCTGACGAGTCTAACAAGGATGGGGATTTGTGAACTCCCATTGCACCACCTGTGACCTCCTTAAGGATGGCTAAGGTGATTTTCCTTGCAGGTACAGCTGGATTTTGGAGCTATGAGAGGAGTGATACACTTGTGAGAATGAGTGTAAACACGAGTGGAGAGAAGAGTGAAACACTTGTGAGGTACACGAAACAGAATCACACACTCACAGTGAGGAATAAAGACAGAAACACCATATCCCATTCCCTATCCCTAAACATGGTTCTTGATACTTCGGGTCTCGATTCTATTTATGATTGGAACTTAACTCTTAGGAACCTAACATTTACAGATTGAATTAAAATACTTCGGGACCTTTGGGAGCTCACAATTGGTAACTCTTGGTGATCTCACATTTAGGGGGTATAAGGAGTTGGGAAGATTGGTGAACATGATGATCAACAGTGAAGTCATTCATGCAGCATTAAATGGATATGGTTGATCAGACTATGACTTGTTATTTCTTTTCCAACCAAGTAACATATGAGAACTCCTTCAGACAACGGCATACATTCCTTCTCTAAGGGGGAGATAAAAGCTTATATAATAGTTTGGAGGATTCCTCAACTAAGGGGGAGAAATAGCAGGGAGGAGGAAAAATATAAAGCATATGTACACTACACCACACCATTGTTGTTTGTAACTAAGCAGAGATTTGAAGAACCAAGGAAATAAAGATGAAACTACTTGAAGATTAGTTCAGAGCTAAAGGAATAAGCATCTTTCATTTCAGTTACTCAAGAAATCTAGAAATGCAGTATTTGATCCAGAAAACCAGTAGCATTATTTACAAGTCCTGGTACATTACTTTTTCTAGTTGTTAGTTGAGTTATCCTCTCTATTTAATTTATTTGTTAGGATTAACAATCAAATAGGGGGAGATTGTTGGTGAGACTGCGTAGCTGTATGAACAGTTTCGTGATAACTCAACATAATAACGACACTAGAACATGACAGGTTAATAATACTACGTCTACACAAGAAATCAGGAAGAATGAAGACAAAACAAATATGAAGAATCAGAAGATTAGAAGAAAGCCTGAAGTCTGTCTACAGATCACTGAAAGGAGTTCATTAATATGATCATGCCTCAGTGAAGAACAAAGGTTAAAGACTTTCAGGGTTTCAGAAAGGTTGAAGATTCAGTATACAAGTGCTACCGGAAGATTTCAGTGTATTGGCATTAATTGAAGATAGACAGTGTTCGAAGCATAGGAATCTGAAGAATTAAAGACAGGGTATAGACAGAGGTTAATGAAGACATTGTCTAAAATACCAGAAAGGATTCCAGTGAAAGTACAGTTGTTTATTGACTATCAGTGTCTGAAGCAATAAAGGTGAGGCAAGCTTAACAATGTAATCAAGGCTATAATACGAAGACCTGAATCAGGGTTAGTCATCTGTGAACCAGACCAGTTGCACTAGGCGTCAACAACTCGTGAAAGGAATCTGGGTATTATTTATAGAAGGATTGTTAAGTTGAGGAACGTACTTGGATTGAACGTTTATATGTTAAAGTACGAGAAGAGGTGTGCGGGGTATACAACTAAACAGCTCAGGGGACTGGCGAAGCTCAAAGTTTAATTGTTAAATTAAATAAATTTATGTAATGGACTTTAATATAATTTATTTAATAAACTTAAAATGATTTATCTTATAAAGTTTAAATAAGTTTATTTTATAAATCTAAATTAGTTTATTTATATAAGTTATATTTAAGTTTATTTTATAAATTAATTTAATTACAATTTAAGCTTAAAAAGAAAAGAAACAAAAAAAAGAAAAGAAAAAGAAAACAAAAGAAAAAAAACAATAAAATAAAAAGAAAAAGAAAATAACGGAAAATCAAAAAAAGAAAAGAAAAAGCAACCTGGGTGACATTGGTCGCCACAGGAGTTGGTAGTTTAGGTTATAAAAGTTAAGTTAGTTTACAAGTACAAACATGTACTTGTTGTTTTAAGTAACATGCTGTCGCCACAAAGACAACTTCCCCCTTGTCGCCACAGAGGAATGCAGTAAAATGTACTAAGGCAAGAACCTCCTGCACTCCTTGTCGCCACATAAAGCTTAGTCGCCAGAGAAACCTCAGCCACACATTTTATTGATAAAGTCTACACTTTGCAGTTGTGGACTCGACGGATGATGAAAGTCATCCATCGAATAACCAAAAGGGTTATCCGTCGAGTGACATAAATCCTCATCCGTCGGCTGTGATCAAACCTGTGAGTAAAGCCAAACTTGCCAAGTTAAATGAAAGTATGGATCAGTTTCCAAAAATTTCATTTCAGGAGAATCTAGTCAAGTGAAGAAGGAAAAGATAGTGAATGTTGGTCATCTGTCTATCAAGCAATTGAATGACAGACTAGAAAAGATTGAGGTTAAAATAGAGGTTAAAAGGAAAAACAATAGAAATGGTAAAGTAGGGATTAACAAGCACAAAAATTACACACCTGATAAGTATGCTCCAAAAAAAATCTGTGTTAAGTGTGGTAGTGTAAATCATCTGTCTGTTAATTGTAAAACTTCCATGCCTACTTCTATATCTGTGCCACCTCCTTTTCCCAACATGAATGTTATGCCTTCTATGCCTATGAATGTTATGTCTACACAGAATATGAATGCACAATTTGCTAATATGCCATTTGCACCTAATCCTTATTATGCTGCATTTAGTATGCCTCAAATGCCATTTAGCATGCCCTACTGGAATAACATGTTCACTAATAGCATGCCATTCCTGTTAATCAAAATGTTCATGATAATTCTGTTGTAATGAATGGTTTCAAAGGTCCAACTCAAATGACTAAGGATGAATCTAATATCCTTAAGTCAAATGAGATCAAACCTAAGAAACAGAAAAAAGAAGGCTAACAAGGCGGGACCCAAGGAAACTTGGTTACCAAAATCAACTTGATTTGATTTTAATGTGTGCAGGGAAATGGAAATAATCTATGGTACTTGGATAGTGGTTGTTCAAGACACATGACCGGTGATTCTACCATGCTCACAGAGTTCAGGGAGAGAGCTGGCCCAAGTATTACTTTTGGAGATGACAGCAAGGGTTAAACTGTGGGATATGGCTTGATTTTAAAAGACAATGTCATCATTGAGGAGGTTGCATTAGTGGATGGTCTCAAGCATAATTTGTTGAGTATCAGCCAGCTTTGTGATAAAGGCAATTCAGTAACCTTCACCTCAGAAGCCTGTGTTGTGACAAACAAGAAAAGCAACAAAGTGGTTCTCACTGGTGTGAGAAAATGAAATGTGTACTTAGCTGACTTCAACTCATCAAATATAGAATCTATTACTTGTCTTCTCAGTAAAGCAAGTCAAGATGAAAGTTGGCTATGGCACAAGAAGCTATCCCATCTAAACTTCAAGACCATGAATGAACTTGTAAAGAAAGAAGTGGTGAGAGGCATTCCTCAAATGGAGTTTTCTAAAGATGGACTGTGTGATGCTTGTCAAAAGGGAAAGCAAATTAAAGCATCATTCAAAAAGAAGCTTGATTCAACAATTGAAGAACCTTTACAACTGTTACACATGGATTTGTTTGGACCAATCAATGTGTTGTCCATCTCAAGGAAAAGATTTTGCCTGGTAATTGTAGATGATTTCTCAAAGTTCTCTTGGACATATTTCCTTAAGTCTAAAGATGAGGCTAGTGAAATCATCATCAATCACATAATGCAAGTCAACAATCATCTTGATTTCAAAGTTAAAAGAATCAGGAGTAACAATGGAACTGAGTTCAAAAACTCTGTCATGAGAGCATTTTGTGAAGAAAATGGGATTTTGCATGAGTTTTCAGCAGCAAGAACTCCACAACAAAATGGAGTAGTGGAAAGAAAGAATAGATCACTTATTGAAGCTGCAAGGACAATGCTTGAAGAATCCAAGTTACCAACATATTTTTGGGCTGAAGCTGTAAATACTGCATGCTACACTCAGAATATTTCTCTGGTTAATCAAGTAAAATGCATGACTCCCTACCAATTGTTCAAGAATAAGAAGCCAACTCTAAATTTTCTTCATATCTTTGGCTGCAAATGTTATATCTTGAGAAATCAAACTGATCAGAATGGGAAGTTTGATGCTAAAGCAGATGAATGAATTTTTGTTGGACATGCTATTGGTAAAGCATATAGAGTCTATAATCTGAGAACCAACATTGTTGTGGAATCAATACATGTTGTGTTTGATGATAAAAAGATTGAAGGACTGCAAGATGGAGATTACCATGAGAGCCTCAAATTTGACAATGTGGAGATGGTTAGTAAAGACAGTGGTGATAAAAGTGATCAAGAAATAGTATCAAAGGATAATGCAGTAAAATCCACTACCAATGAAGCATAAAATTCAACATCTGTCGAGTTGCAAAATGTTTCATCCGTCGGGAGATAATCTGCTTTATCCGTCGGGAGACAACTAGCTTCATCCGTCGGTTCTCAAAATTCACCATCCTTCGGGTCATCAAAAGAAGCTGGAAGTCAGAATAGATCACTTACAGAAAGTTCCCCTTTCTCAAATCAAAGATCCATTAACTCAGGGGGAGTTTCCAATAATCAAAACTCAATCACACATCAAGACAACAATGAGGCCTCTTCATCTAGAGCTAATCTACCTCAACAAAGGAAATGGACAAATTATCACCCCTTTGAGCTCATCATTGGTGATGTATCTTCTAGAGTTCAAATAAGGAGAGCAACTCAAGAAGAATGTCTATATAGCAGCTTCCTTTCTAAGGAAGAACCAAAGAAGGTAGAAGAAGCTTTGTTGGATCCTGATTGGATTTTACCTATGTAGGAGGAGCTAAACCAATTTGAAAGGAATAAGGTATGGAAGCTGGTACCCAAGCCTAAAGGAAAGAATCCAATAGACACCAAATGGGTATTCAGAAACAAGATGGATGAAAATGACATTGTAGTCAGGAAGAAAGCTAGATTGGTTGCTAAGGGCTATTGTCAACAAGAAGGAATAGATTTTGATGAACTTTTGCTCCTGTTGCAAGACTTGAAGCCATCAGAATTTTCTTTGCCTATGCAGCCCATGCCAATTTCAAGGTCTATCAAATGGATGTCAAAAGTGCATTTCTGAATGGAGATTTGGAGGAGGAAGTCTATGTCAGTCAGCCTCCTAGTTTTGAAGATCCAAACTTTTCAGAATATGTTTACTATCTTTTGAAAGCACTTTATGGACTAAAGCAAGCACCTAGAGCCTGGTATGACACTTTGTCAAAGTTTCTTTTAGAGAATCCCTTCACTAGAGGTACTGTAGACAAAACTTTATTCTTTAGAAATATTAATGGCTCTACTATACTTGTTCAAATTTATGTAGATGACATTATTTTTGGCTTTACAGATGAAAAACTTTGCAAAAAGTTTGCCAAATTAATGCAAAGTAAGTAGGAAATGAGCATGATGGGAGAACTAACTTACTTTCTTGGCTTGCAAGTTAAGCAAGTTAGTGATGGAATATTCATTAGTCAAACTAAAAATATTTATGATATTTTAAAGAAGTTTGATCTAATGGATTGCACATCTGCAAAAACTCCCATGGCCACTGCAACTAAGCTTGAATTAAACACTACTGAAAAGTCTGTGGATATTTCAAGTTATAGGGGCATGGTTGGTTCACTTCTGTACTTAACAGCTAGTAGGCAAGATATAATGTTTGCTACATGTCTTTGTGCTAGATTTCGGGCTGATCCTAGAGAATCTCACTTAGTAGCTATTAAGAGAATTTTCAGATATCTCAAGGGAACACCAAAACTTGGCATTTGGTACCCTAGAGCATCTGGTTTTGATCTAACTGGTTATTCAGATACAGATTATGCAGGTTGTAGAATTGATAGAAAAAGTACAACAGGAACCTGGCAATTTCTAGGAAACAAGCTTGTGTCCTGGTTCAGTAAAAAGCAAAATTCAGTTTCTACTTCTACAGCTGAAGCTGAGTATATTACTGCTGGCAGTTGCTGTGCACAAATTTTGTGGATGAGAAACCCATTGCTAGACTATGGTCTACAGGTGGAAAGAATTCCTATTTTCTATGATAACAAAAGTGCTATTGCCATCACTGAAAATCCAGTACAACATTGAAGAACAAAGCACATAGATATCAAATACCACTTCATAAGGGAACATGTAATGAATGTTACTGTGGAACTACATTTTGTTCCAAGTGAAAAGCAGCTTGCAGACATATTTACCAAGCCACTGGATGAATCCACCTTTTCAAAGTTGGTAAGTGAGTTAGGTATGCTAAATTACTCTTGAATCTTTATAGATATTTTGCAAGTTGTAATGTAGCCAGAAATTTAATTGATTTTTCAGTCTTGGATGAAATTTTGACTAAGTCAAATTTTACATCTCGACAGATGATCATTATGCATCGAGTTTGATCATCCGTCGGTATACATATTGTTAATAAAATCAATTATTTTTCTGGAATATTTAATAACTCGACGGATAACTATTTATTCTCATCCGTGAAATTGTCTGAATCCTAGCCGTTAATTTTCTAAACATTATCCATCGAGTATACTCACAGTTTGTAAGTATAACACGACAGATAATTGATGGAATTTTTATAGTTTATTTTTAAAACGGCTATTTTGGGCAATTCTTATTGGTCACTTTATTTTACTTTATTAATTTTGATAGTTATTTTTAAGAGTGTATAAAAGCATAATTCATTTTCATTGCTTTTCTTTTTTCTTTTATCATTCTCAAATCATCTGCTCTAACTACTCTCTTTCTCAAAAGCACTTACTCTCTCTCTGTAAGTTTTTACTCTCTAACAATGGCACCAGTAGTCAAGATCATGTCTCAAACTGGATTCATCTATGAGAATAACAAGTTCACTGCTCTTGTGAATAAGGGGATTCAACAGTCTGGCGACTACCACAAGATGATGGATTTTGTGAAGAACTGCAAACTCAACTATGCCATGCTGGAATCACCCACCATATACTGTGAAGTTGTTGAAGAGATGTGGATGACTGCAACATATAACTCAGCTGATAAGACTATCACTTTCACTATTAAAGGTAAGGAATTCTGTGTTAATAGTGACATTGTTAAAGCATGTTTCAAAATTCGTGATAATACTGTAACTTCACTATACACAGACACTGACATTGTTAATATGCTTAACTCCATGGGCTATGCACTCTCTACTTCTAAATAAATTGAAATTAGGAGGTTGGGTCTTAGGAAGGAATGGAGTTATTTATGTGATGTAGTTACTAAGGTATTTTCTGGTAAAAACAGTAATTTTGATTCAGTTAATATCTCTATGCTTAACATGCTTTACATGCTTGTAACTGATAAATTTTTCAACTTTAGTGATCTTGTTATAGTTGAGTTGGGGTTTAAGTTAGGGGAGTTAAATAAGAGGGGTAAAAATGTTACTATGCTAGATTTTTAATGATGCTTGCTAACCACCTCTCTGAGGATATTGTGCTTGAGAACCCAACCAACAAACTAGATTGTTGGGTTCAAGAAAGAATAATCATTGCAGATTTGAACAGGGCAAACCATCACAAAGAGGTACCACTCTTCCATTTTCCTGTTATGGAGACACCTCAGGTAAGTGAGGTAAGTTCATCTGTCTCTACTCTTCCAGTCTCACACACTTCTTTGCATTCTAGTGTAGCTATGGCAACTGTGTCATTGACCCAACAGTTGTCTACCCAAGCTGCCAAATCCAAAATTTCAAAAACCAAGACTTAGAAAGCCCCCTCTGGTGTCTCTCAAAAGATACCAGTTGTAAAATCCACCAAACCTAAAGAGGGGAGTGTGAAGGTGGGTAAGAAAGATGAGGGACAGGGTGAACATCAAAGTGATGGATTTTAATCGTAGCGGAGGCATGGTAAAACACTTTTACACATATAAAATCCAAATAAAAGCCTATAAATCGTGATTAAAACATATAAATCGATTACTAACCTTTAATAGCGATCCAAAAGTAACGATCGGAGATCCTTAGCAGCTACTCCTCAAACGTGAAGCACTCCACTGGTATCCACCAAGAAAATGACGTTAAGGAGGAGGAGGAGGAGGTGGAGAGAATTAGGTTTTCTAAAAACTTTTGGGTTCGGGTTCGAATAAAAATAAGGTTTATAATAGTATATTTATAGGCAAAATTTTCAGCTGAAATTTTTCCATAAAATATTTTTATTATTAACCCATTTATTATCCTCATTAATAATTAAAACACCTTTTAATTATTAATCCTTTTTCTAAACACTTTAGAAATAATTCTCTCTCTTGATTTAATTTCCAAAAATTAAATTCTTAATTAATAATATTAAGAACTTTTCTTAATTAATTTATAATCAATTAAATCTCATTTAATCAATTATTAAATTTGCCAATTAATTATTTATTTCATAAATAAATAATTATCAGCCATTATTAATTAATTCCTCCACCATTAAATCATTCTCTTTTTATGGTGTGACCCTGTAGGTTCAATATTAAGCCGGTAGTAGAAATAAATAATAATAAAACTATTTTATCATTATTTATATAAATTCTCTAATTTATTAAATATGATTAATTAATTAATCATATTTATTCTACATCGTGAGGGATACTTCTCAGCATATTGCGACTATCCGGATAATACGAATTCACTGCTTAGAATACCAAGAACATATTCAGTGAATAGTTACGTACAATAAACTCCTTCTACCCTACAATGTCCTGATTAAATACAAGGCATGGATCTTGTGTCAAGCCTATCTAATTTAATCACTTGCTTACCATTTACTATGCTTAGTTCTATGCAAATTAGAAACTCCTTTCTAATTTTATTCACTCTGGCCAGAGATTCCTGAACTAGCATAAGTGGATCAGCCTTGAACATTCGCTTCCTTCACTGGAAGGGGTAGATCCTTTATTGATCATACACTATCTTCGTGTACAAATTTCTATACCCAGTAGAGCCCTAATAATTGTCCCTGGACACTAAGAACTAAACCAAAGCATAGTTTAGTGTACACAAGATGACTATGATGACCTCAAGTCTAAGGATACTTGTACAACTATCACTATGTGAACAACTGCTGACACGTGAGTGAACTCCATCAGTTGTTCAGCTGTGCGAGTCATGTTCAGTGAACTTATTCTATAATAAGCACCTACATACTAGTTATAGTGTCACCACACAAATATCTATGAGAACAGACATCCTTCAAAATGAAGCAAGCATAATATGTACCGATCTTTGCGGATTATTAATTACCAGTTAGTAATCCTATGACCAGGAACTATTTAAGTTTAGAGTTATCATCTTTTAGGTCTCACTATTATGATCTCATCATAATCCATAAAAGCTTTACTCTAAACTATGGTACATCTTATTTAAACACTTAAAAAGATAGAGCCCGTAATAAAAACAAAACAAGTCTTTTATTAATAACAATGAAATCAAAACAGATTACATAAAAGTTATTCCTAAATCCTAATACATGATTGGACTTAGGACATATTCCTTTCAATCTCCCACTTGTACTAAAGCCAATCACTCTAGTATCTAATACCCATCTAGTCTTTAGGACGATCAAAGTGACTTTCATAAAGTAGCTTTGTGAGTGGGTCTGCTATGTTGTTATGTGTGTCAACTCTATTTCAATACAATACAAGAAATGTTATCACGCTCCCACTAACCCTTTTGTAGACACATGGTTCATCTACTTTTTTCATAAAACCAAACTCTTTGATTGTCTCATCAAAACGGATGTTCCATGCACGAGAAGCTTGCTTTAAACCACATATGGTTCGCAGCAGCTTACGCACTAGGTTTTCATTTCTCTTGGAAAGAAAACCATCTGGCTATTTGCCAGATCTCATAGTCGTAGTAAGCAGCATTCGCAAGCAAAATCCGAACTGATTATAACAGGGCTACGGGTAAAAGGTTTCATCAAAGTCAATCCATTGCCTTTGTTTGAATTCTTTTGCCACAAGCCTGGCCTTAAAGGTCTCCACCTGGCCATCTGCTCTAATCATTCTTTTGTATCCCGTATACATAGATTTCATTCCGGATTTCATGGCACTATGCCATTTCTCTGAGTCAACACTACTCATAGCCTCATTATAGGTCACAGGGTCGTCATCATCAATGATCGACAACTCATTGTCATTCTCAATGACAAGGCCATATTACCTCTCAGGTTGGCGAGACACTCTCCCTGACCTATGAATGGGTTGTTCCACAGAAGGTTGTTCAGTCAGAACAGGTGTTTCCACTTGATCCGTAGTAGTTTGTGCTTCTTGAACTTCATCAAGTTCAATTTTGCTCCCACTATTTCCTTCAAGGATAAACTCCTTTTCCAAGAAGGTAGCATGTCTGGAGACAAACACCCGATGATCGGTGTAAAAGTAATACCCTAAAGTCTCTTTAGGATATCCCACAAAACTACATTTTACGGATCGATATTCCAGCTTATCTGGGTCAACTTATTTGACATAAGCTGGACATCCCCAAATCTTAATGTGTTTAAGACTCGATTTCCTTTCTTTCCATATCTCATACGGAGTTTGAGGAACAGATTTGGAAGGCACCTTATTCAGTAAATATGCTGAGGTTTCCAATGCATAACCCCATAGGAATACTGGAAGATTTGCATAGCTCATCATGGACCAAACTATGTCTAACAAAGTTCGATTTCTCCTTTCAGATACCAATCTGGAGGCTTCCACTGGGAGACTATACCATTTACTTTGAGATCATCCAGAAACTCTCCATTCAAGTATTCACCACCTCGATCTAATCGAAGAATTATAATACTATGTTTGGTTTGTTTCTCCACTTCATACTTATACTCTTTGAACTTTTCAAAGGCTTCAGACTTGTGTTTCATCAAACATATATCCGAATCTAGATCTATTATCCATGAAAGTAATGAAGTATGAAAATCCACCCATGGCTTGCGTAGACATTGGTCCACATACATCTGTGTGTACCATTCCTAGCAAATTTGCAGCCCTCTCTCCATGTCTACTAAATGGAGACTGCAGTGCCACAATGAAGTGAGATTTTCATCATCCCTTTTCTTTTATTAGTTTGTTCAATCTGAAGTAAATTATGTCACATTTATACAGACCATTATTTAAAGTACCACGTCCATAAAGAATATTATCTCTAAGAATAGAACATTCATTATTCTCAATAATAAATGAAAATCTAGCCAAGTCTAACATGGGAATAATATTCCTCACAATCGAGGGAACAAAATAACAATTATTTAAAAAACAATAGTCTTGCCCGTAGGCATATGTAAATGAAATGATTCTACATCTTTAGCAGCAACTCTTGCTCCATTTCCCATCAGTAGAATCACCTCCTCTTCCTCAAGAGTCCTACTTCTCCTTAGTCCCTGCAACAAATTGCAGATATGAGAACCACAGGCGGTATCTAATACCCAAGTAGAAATTTGATTTAATGACATATTCACTTCTATCATGAACATACCTGAATGAGAAGCGGTAGTCTCACTACCCTTCTTCTTCTTTAATTCTGCAAGGTATACCTTGCAGTTCCTCTTCTAGTGCCCCACCTTGTTACAGTGAAAGCAAACAACTTTGCTCTTGGGGTCTTCAGCTTTTGGTGGAACCGGCTTTTCTTCACCTACTTTCTTCTTCTTGGAAGGGTTCCTCTTCCTTTTTTTAGGATTGGAACCTTCACCAATTAGAAGAACAGAACTCTTCTTAGGGGGGAAATTCGATTCCGCAGTCTTCAACATGTTGTGGAGTTCAGGCAGGCTGACATCCAACTTATTCATGTGAAAGTTCACAACAAACTGCGAGAACGAACTCGGAAGCGATTGCAAGACCAAGTCTTGGCTCAGCTCCCCATCCATGGCAAAACCAAGTTGTCCACGACGTTCAATCAAATTGATCATCTTAAGTACATGGTCATTCACAGATGATCCCTCAGACATCCTACAACCGAACAGCTCCTTCAATATCTCATATCGAGCTGTCCTCCCTACCACATCATACAACTCTTGTAGATGCATGAGGATAGTGTGAGCATCCATATGCTAATGTTGCTTCTGTTGCTCAATATTCATGGAAGCTAGCATGATGTATTGAACAACATTTACATCATCTACCCACTTACGATACACAACATGTTCATCATTATGTGCATCACTAGCAGGTTTAGTAGGCTTAGGTGAGTCAATCACGTATTCCAGCTTCTCAATCCTGAGAACAATTTTCAAGTTTCGAAGCCAGTCAGCATAATTAGGACCAGTCAACTTGTGAGCATCCAATATGCTCCTGAGTGATAGTGCAGAAGACATAATGTATATTGTAAATCTGTAAATAATAAACACATAATAACACTTAGCAAATATTCAATTTCATTTTAAAAACACTATATGAATCGGGTCTTTATTCATAAGTGGCTCCCACTAGTTTATCTAATTTATTCAACCCCCTACGTGAAAAATTAAGCATTCATAATGCTAGTGGGAATAGGGATCCTACATTCCATTTCACAACCCCGACTGTAGCACGAACCGCCATGTAATGTTCAATAGGCAGACAACTCTTGTCAATTACATCTTATGTTATTCCCTAATCAAACTTTAGCCTCTTGAATAATTGAGTCACGGCTGTGGCACAACAAAATCAATATTCTAAGTCAAGTGTAACCCAACATTCCGTACAATTGAATCAGTCCCCAAAGGCCCACGGCTGTGGCACGTACCGACCTTTAGATTCTTATTCAATGTACACATCTCTATGTAATAGACAAGTATTTCTTATTTCGAAATCAAAGCCCTCGGCTATAGCACGAGCCGACAATGATTCAAAAATAAGAACTACTTTTCTATCATGTTGGAAGGCTATGACCGACACAAGCCCGTTGTGTCATTGGCCAATTACTACTTGATATTATTTAATTTTAGAGGGATTATATTACGTTACAATCATAATCATATTATAAAGAGATTCTTCCTTTTAAATTAAATATTTCAAATCAATAATCAATAATCAGATGATTCCCAGATCGGGTGGAGCATTGTCAAGAGGCGTTACTTAATAACCCTTTCTTACAGATAGAAATCTGTTGTTGACAGAATCATCCTTTCTCTCATATCGAAAATTCATATTCAATTATGTGTTTCATAAACACAAGAATCTCATGATTGTATTCATAATATTATTATTTAGGTTATGAAACAATTTCACTATACTAGGTTGTCTAACAAACGCCTTATGTTCATTTAAGTTCACCTAAATCTATCATCGCATGATAAACTAAGCATTTATCACATATATAAACATGAATAAACATCAAGGTAGACATGTTACATCATCTAGCATATTGGTCTAAGCATTATACATCTCTATGTATCACATGAAGCATTTAAAAGCAATTAAAACAGTCAAAAACAGCTTTAAAACACTTCATGGAATATAATCAGTTCAAAACTTTTATATAAACTAAAATTTGATCCCTCAATTAGATCCGTCTCGGAAAAATGAATCCAACGATATATTGCACGCCCAAAACGGAGTTACAAAACTCCCAGAAATCAAATTTAAAAATAACAGACGGGCTGTAACGTATTACAGGAACGCGTTACAAGCCCTTTAACGCATTCTGGTAATGCGTTACAACCGTTTTAAGCCATTAAAAGGTGTAACGCATTCCGTGAATGCACCACAGTGTGTAACGCATTCTCGGAATGCGCCACACCCTCCCGCGCGCGCGTGCGCTACACGCGTCTGCACCTGCCGCTGCCTGACAGTTATCGATCACCGTGCTGTTCTGTTTCTTTGTCTTGCTTCCGTGCCATCAGTCAGTACAGCAACAGCAGCAGATATATATATACATACTTACAATTTATATATATATGATTATTTAATTACGAATTTAATTACAACAACTTCAAAAATTTATAATAAATAATCTATACATCATAAAATTATAAAAAAAATACCCAGATCAACATTCAAAATTATTCTGAGAAACGATTTCTCATCAGACATAATTAATCCATAAAATACCTTGTAAAAATCATAATTAATTCATACAAGCATATAAAATTCTGAAATTTTTACCACAGATCTATATGCATACAACCTACTCTGATACCATTGATGGATTTTAATCGCAGCGGAGGCATGGTAAAACACTTTTACACATATAAAATCCAAATAAAAGCATATCAATCGTGATTAAAACATATGAATCAATTACTAACCTTTAATAGCGATCCAAAAGCAACTATCGGAGATCCTTAGCAGCTACTCCTCAAACGTGAAGCACTCCACCGGTATCCACCAAGAAAACGACGTTAAGGAGGAGGAGGAGGTGGAGAGAATTAGGTTTTCTAAAAACTTTTGGGTTCGGGTTCGAATAAAAATAGGGTTTATAATAGTATATTTATAGGCAAAATTTTCAGCTGAAATTTTCCCATAAAATATTATTATTATCAACCCATATATTATTCTCATTAATAATTAAAACACCTTCTAATTATTAATCCTTTTTCTAAACACTTTAGAAATAATTCTATGTCTTGATTTAATTTCCAAAAATTAAATTCTTAATTAATAATATTAAGAACTTTTCTTAATTAATTTATAATCAATTAAATCTCATTTAATCAATTATTAAATTTGCCAATTAATTATTTATTTCATAAATAAATAATTATCAGCCATTATTAATTAATTCATCCACCATTAAATCATTCTCTTTTTATGGTGTGACCCTGTAGGTTCAATATTAAGCCGGTAGTAGAAATAAATAATAATAAAAATATTTTATCATTATTTATATAAATTCTCTAATTTATTAAATATGATTAATTAATTAATCATATTTATTCTACATCGTGAGGGATACTTCTCAGCATATCGCGACTATCCGGATAATACGAATTCACTACTTAGAATACCAAGAACCTATTCAGTGAATAGTTACGTACAATAAACTCCTTCTACCCTACAATGTCCTGATTAAATACAAGGCATGGATCTTGTGTCAAGCCTATCTAATTTAATCACTTGCTTATCATTTACTATGCTTAGTTCTATGCAAATTAGAAACTCCTTTCTAATTTCATTCACTCTGGCCAGAGATTCCTGAACTAGCATAAGTGGATCAGCCTTGAACATTCGCTTCCTTCACTGGAAGGGGTAGATCCTTTATTGATCATACACTATCTTCGTGTACAAATTCCTATACCCAGTAGAGCCCTAATAATTGTCCCTGGAGACTAAGAACTAAACCAAAGCATAGTTCAGTGTACACAAGATGACTATGATGACCTCAAGTCTAAGGATACTTGTACAACTATCACTATGTGAACAACTGCTGACACGTGAGTGAACTCCATCAGTTGTTCAGCTGTGCAAGTCATGTTAAGTGAACTTATTCTATAATAAGCACCTACATACTAGCTATAGTGTCACCACACAAATATCCATGAGAACAGACATCCTTCAAAATGAAGCAAACATAGCATGTACCGATCTTTGCGGATTATTAACTACCAGTTAGTAATCCTATGACCAGGAACTATTTAAGTTTAGAGTTATCATCTTTTAGGTCTCACTATTATGATCTCATCATAATCCATAAAAGCTTTACTCTAAACTATGGTATATCTTATTTAAACACTTAAATAGATAGAGCCCGTAATAAAAACAAAACAAGTCTTTTATTAATAACAATGAAATCAAAACAGATTACATAAAAGTTATTCCTAAATCCTAATACATGATTGGACTTAGGACATATTCCTTTCACAAAGAAACCCTAAGAATAAGGTTGGAGAGGTGAGTGTTTCCCAGCCTAGCCACACTGCAGTCTCCCAACAAACTGCAGTGCTTAATAAGGATATAAGCTCATTGCTAGTTGCATCCTCCCAAAAGGATGTGACTATTGAACAAAGCTCTCAACCAAGAGCACAGGCCAAAAGGGTAAGGGACACAAGCTCACCCCAAACCTATACTAGAAAGAAGAAACCAAAGACCCTTGGGGATGCACAGGGATCACATAATGTGCAAACTGGTGCTAAAGACACAGTCACTGCACCTTCTCAAAGTCAGGTTGATGTGGCTCCAATAAATGTGGAGTCACAGCCAAAATCTTTAATAATAGAAGCACCTGAAACACCAAACTCTCCCACACACTCTTTGGATGTGGATATGATAAACACATCACTTCCAAATTCTCCATCTTCAACTCTCTTGGAGAAGCCAAAAATCCAAGCAAGTGAACATCATCTTCTAGATGATTTGTTGGCTCACTTACCATTTCTTTCTGAAACTGTTGAGACATCTGTGCCAAAATTCTCATCAATCTGCATAGAGTCCACAATATTTTCCACTCCAAACACATTCATGTCTACTCACTCGATGGATATTGTTCATCCATCGAGTAGTGATTGTATCCCGACGGATAAGCTTAACAGCAGTTATCCGTCAGATAGTCAAACCACTAACCCGACGGATATCCCTTATCTGTCGAGTGTCTCTGCACAGCTTCAAATTTCATCAATTATTACAAGTGCAGAAGACTTAGTGGTAGTGCAATCACTTCTAAGATTGAGGGAATTGAGTGAAATGAGTGAGAGTCTGGGTTGCTCCCAGGAAAAAGGAGAGGAAAAGAGTGACCAAATGCAATCCAGTTCTTCAGGATTGGAAAAAGTGAGTGTGAGGAGTCCCACCTTAGATGGTGAAGGTGAGGGTGTAAGGGTGGGGAGCCAAGGTGAGACCTTGATGCAACAAAAGAGAGATCAAGAGAGAAATGCAGGTACAGGAGTGATAAGGTTGGAAACCATTGAAAGTGAGTCAATGAGTGTCAATGATGCAGAAAGGAAAAAGGCTATTTCAGCAAGAATATCAAGTTGTTATAGATTCCATTTCCCTGGATGCTGAGACATTTACTCACCCTGTGATAGCTTATCAAACTCTAGCTGTACAGGGCAATGAGGAGGCTGAAAGATTGCTGAATTTGGTGCATACAACATAATCTTTACAAAGAGCAAAGGATGCAATCACTGCTATGTCTTCCAACATTGGCAGTGATTTGGAACTGGATGAGACTTCTTTTGGGGATGATGGTGGTGATGATGAGGAAGGTAGCATGAACATAGGGGGGGATGCAGATACTCCTGCCTGGATGCTCACAAAAGAATGCTCCTACTCACATTTCCAATCAACACTTTTCAAGATGATTTATGAAACTCAAGCAGCCATTCAGGCATCTTCCAATGCTAGCACAAAGCAACTACTCAAAGCAAATCTTGAAGCACTCCAGCTGCATAAGATTCAAGCCTTCCAACACAGTCAGAGTGTGGATGCTATTATAACGACTCGTGTAACCTTTTTGAATTATTTAATTATGCAATTATGGAAATTATTAAATAAATAAAATATGCGTGTTGGTTTTGACCGCTATGTGTTGTTTGATTATTATCCATATGTGATTTATAGTGTATCGGGTTGTCCGCGCGATTAATTATGGGATCGTATTGAATTGTTTTCACTTTCAAAAGTGGATTTAGTGCAAATTTATTTGCATAAATATTGGGAATGTTTCTAAAATTGTTTCTATGATTTTATAATTACAATAATTATTTTTAAGATTTTATAAAATTGAGAAATCAATATTTCATTAATTATTTATCTTTAAATGATTTCATGAGTATGTTTAATGGTAAAATCCATATTTAATTCTAAAATTCTTCAAAAATTATGAAACTCATATTTAATTAAGTTTGGAATATTTCGAGAATTTTAAAATTATTTTGGAAATTTTCGGGATTTATTTCACCCGCTCGTCGATTCGTTTAATTGTTAAAAGCGGGTATAAAGTGCATTTTAGAAATTATTTTAAAATTTCAAAAATTTCGTTTTCATTTACTTCGAGATATTTCTAATATTGTAAGACTATTTTCGCGAATTTTAGAATTTGTTTTAAGTACAGCTCGGTTCGTTAATTGCGAAATGCGGGTATGAGTTGCGTTTTAAAAATGCTTTAAAAATTACCGAAGTTTTATTTTATTAATTTTTGAATAGGTCGGATATTTTAAAAATATTTTAGAATCTATCCTACTTATTTTCATTCACAAATTTTAACGATATCTGTGTAATTGCGCGTTAGATTCGGAATTTCAGTCGGAACAGGAGAATATGTGTCCATTTATTGGACACGTGTTAGGCCCAGTTGTATTACACAGGTCATGTTTTCTTTATACAGGAAAGAATAAGGGGGTAACACCTTAATCCCCCATTCTCAATCTCTCCCCCTCGATTTTGTTTTCCTCATCTCCCTTCTCCCTCTTCTCTTCACTCCCGCTTTCACTCTATCTTTTCACCATGTTCTTTCTCGTGATTCGCTGGTTCGAGCTCGCCGCCAGTGAGTTTTTTTCCGGTTAGCTGCTCTGTTTCCGGTTGCCTGGCTTCGGGTTAGGCGTGGTCAGTTGAATATATATACACACGCATATGCTTGTATATATTTCCGTCGGGCTTTCTGTTTTGCTGTGGTTTTGTTGTCGGTTTTTCTGGGTTACCGCCCGTTTCTCCGGCAAGGTGGCCCTGTGATGTGTGTGAGCGTGATTAACACGCGTGTATGGCGTGTGTGTATTGTGCACTGTATTTGTGTTGTAGTTGCTGTCGGTTGTGCTATCTTGATTAATTCTGAAATTTAATTGTTATTTAATGCAGGATGCATTTGATTAAGGTTTCGTGAAATAAATTTATTCGCGCAGAAATAATTATTTTAATCGGCGGAATTCACGCCGGAAATCCAAATTTCATCGGATACCCGTGAATTTTGCCGCCGTCGACGATGAGCTTCGGCGAGTCGACGGTGGACGGTGATGAATTTATTCTGAGTCCTAATTTTTTTATAAAATAAATAAATCAATTCATAAAATTATTTTTGAAATGAGAATTTGATTGTTATATTAAAGTCAAGTACGTAAGTTAGTGAATGAATTGTGATTGGATTGATTATTGGCTTGAATTGGTGGTTGCATTTTGGGTTGTGGTTGTTGTGAACTTGATTGTCGTTGGTTTGACGTCGATTGTATTCGACGAGTAGTCCGATAAACAAAGGAGACGCTGCCCGATTTTCGGGAAATCGAACTACGAAAATACAGGAACGTACCCGGGGATTATCGGGACGTCGAGCGAGTATAAGTATATACCTAAATATAAGTTTTATACAAAACCTGAATTGTACATTGTAGTGGAACGTTTTGCCAAAACCAATAACCCTAATTTCATACGATAACAAGTATACGTACTTTCTGAAAACAAACACCGAATCGATTATACTCTAAAATGCCAGCAACAGGAACAACAATAATAATAACAACAATAATAGCAACGCACAATATATAAAACTGAATAATGGAACAAAACAACTGTAATATAATAACCAACAAAATCCAACTAGTACAACTGAAAATCCAACTGAAAAGAAACCATCCGAATACACACCAAAATTGGCTGTCATAGCAGCCTCGCCTACTACAAACTATCACAACATAAATACATATACAAAATAAACAACTACAGAACTCCTAGAAGTAAACTCTGAGCTCTGTATCTCTCTGCCACAAACCTGGTCTAGCCACTACCACTGCCACCAATGGAACCTAGCTCAAACACCAGCCAGTTCACTAGGTCCTGATACTGCACAGCTCTAAACTCTGAGATAATGAAACGGTCAACAGATTTAGCCCTCTCAACCGCCATCTGGGTCAATGCTCGCACACGGGCCCGCACCTCAGAGGAAGGGGCAGAAATGCCCTGGAAAGGTGCAATAGGTATCTGATCAAACTGAGCAGCCAACTCCGGACTCTGATCTCTGATAAAGGAAGTATTCACCGCTCGGTGAACATGATAAGGGATCGGTGAAGAAGTACCACTAGGGGCCACAGGAGGCACTGGAGGTCTCATCATGGAAGAACTGGGACCACAGCCGGGAGGGAAATCCCTAACAGCAGACACATGCCTACGTACCCAACGGGGATGAGTACCAGGTCCAGGGATGTCTCTCGGCACAAAGGAAGGAACTGGTGGAGGAGGCATAAGGGTCTCCTCAGCAAAAACATCCAGGGTCCTCTCAGAATCTGAGCTATCCGAGTCAGAGGGATTCTCCCGAGATGGAGAACTCGAAATCGCAATAGGCCATGTCAACATAATAAATATACAAGGAAGACACAACCAGGTCAAGGCAATTCTATCAAAACATTTAATAGATGCCAGGGTAACGCCATAGGAACCTTCGACTGACTCTAAAGGTTTGCTCCTCTATATGAGTTGCTGACTCACACCTAAAGACTCACGTTATCACCTACTCGACACAATCCCTAACCTGAATCAGGGACTTGAACCTGTAGCTTTGATACCAACTGTGACGGCCTCAACCCGGGGTCAGGAGTTGACATCATCAAACACAACTACCAAAATATAAACAACAAGATTATTATTAAAATAAACTAACTTGACCCCAAACCAAGATCCGATCCAGGTTCAAGTATGATCCAGGTCCTTATTATTACAAACCATTTATTCAACATCTAACACACTCTAACTTTATTCAGCAACTCATCAGACCTCATGGCCTGATACAAACTACCTCAGAGGAGCCGGGTCCTGAAGGGGCGGGAACATGGGTCTGTCTGACTGGTCTTCTAGGCATTTGTGAGATATACATAACAGTTTGTAGGGGTGAGCGTAATCGCTCAACAGTACCAATATATGAATAACGGAATAAAACAGTAATGTAACCATAATAGGAACAAAGCTGTAATCATGATATCAACATTATATAATAAAAATCGAAGATAACTGGATATCACTAACTAGCATGCTTTATCAAAACAACATAGTAGTGTGCTGTGTAAATGCCAGAGTCCAATTTTAGCATGCTAATCATATTTATAAAACCGCTGTATCAACTACTTATGCCCTTACGGGAATCACAAATCCAAATCAGATACGTAGCGGATATGTGAAGACAGCTGATCAGGCTATCAAAACCAGACGACTCTAACTGCCATCCCATTTACCTGTTCCGGAACTCAGAGACTAGCTAGGTCTCTGACCTGCTGGACTAATCGGTTATATATTGCGCACAACCGAATTAGCCTCTTACGCCACCTCAATAGGCCTACTCTGGCCCCAATGTATCCCATATCTGACCGTTTTATCCAGTTTTCAAAACACTTGTACCTATCTCATTTTCACAATCATTTATTTAACCAGCACACATATAAAATCCAGTTCACAAATTATTCCATTCGAGATAGGTACCTTTCGAAGTTACTTTTCCCCAAAATAATTTGAAAACAGTGTTTTATAACTACGGGGGATACGTAACTTAAAACATTTCTGTTCCATTACGAACATAAAATATTTAGCTATTCATATGTACTGAACCATAAAAGAGTGGTCAGGGGTACTTGCCTTGCAACACTTTACAAAACCCTAAGTAGCTTTCACGCTAACTTCGGTCCTGGGGAAGCTCGACTGGGATCTAAAAATACCGAGTACCCTAACTAGTTATACCGACATGCTTGATATCCTCAAATCCTAATAACCCAATCCGATAACCTGACTCGTATAATTATTATACACATAATCGCGTATTTACGTAATCCAAACACAAATAGGGGTAACATGTATAATATAGATATGTATGTTTACAAATATATTTTTAGAAAATTTTGGCAGCAACTTCTTTGTTTATAAGACTACCCGTCGATTACAGTCGACGTCAACAATCACAACAATCCACAATATCAACTCCACCATTTTACACAACGTACATCACAACACCATTCGTAATTAATTATTTAAGTCCGAAAATATTTTACATAATCATTTTATGTATTTATAAAATTTAGGACTCAGAACAACATCATCACCGTCCACCGCTGACTCACCGAAGTTCATCGTCAACGGCGGCACAATTTATTGGCGCCCGATATAATACGGGTTCCCAAATAAATTATACCGATTAATATTATTTCCCGCAATGAAAGTTTTGATTTCACCAATATTATTCATTTATTTTCCTGCAGAAAAAGAAAATAGGAATTAAAATGATAACAATCAGCCCACTGCAGAACTCGGCCCAACAGTCGAACCCAACTGCAAGGCCCAAACAACGAAACCACGGCCCGAATGAACAGGCCCAACAGAGCCCAAACAAACAAAACAGGGAAGCACAGAACACGGCCAAACCACGGACGTCGGACACGGCCAACCGCCACACACACACACCACATACACGAACACACACACAATTGCACACACAATATATATATACGCTGTTGTATGTATATATATGCATATACCAGGAAGAACGAAGACGGAACCGAGACCAAGCCACCGGAATAAACACGACAACGGCGACGGAACATGAGCAAGAAACCGGTGAAAGAAACAAAGAAACCGAGAGGATGTAGAGAGAAAACAGAGAGAGCAAAGAGAGAGTAGAAAGAGAGAGTGAAGAGATAGAAAGAAGAAACCGTGTGTGAGCGGGTATGTTTGTGGGCTGGTGACACGTATCGGTTAATTGGATACGTGTCAATTTCTTTTATAAGATTTTGACACGTATCCCTGACATATCCGGGAACCAAAATTTCGCCCCGAAATCTGAATTTAACGAACCAAGCCACCCTTAAAATAGTTCCAAAAAATTGCCAAAATAAAGTTAAAATAATATAAATATTCCGAAGTTATGAAAACATAAATTTCGTAATTTAAAAAAAACACTTTTTAAGGTGCACTTTGTACCCTCTTTTTAACAAATAACGAAACGACGTGCGGGTGAAACGAATCCCAAAAATTTCCAAAATAATTTTAAAATTCTCAGAATAATACGAACTTAATAAAATATGAGTTTCATGATTTTTGAAGATTTCCATAATTAAATATGGATTTTACAACCAAACACACTCAGAAAATCATTTAAAAATAAACAATTAATAAAATATTGATTTCTCGATTTTATAAAATCCTAAAAATAAGTATTGGAATTATAAAATTATAAAACCAATTTTAGAAACAATCCAAGTATATATGGAATTAAAACTACAATAAAATAACTTTTACAAGTGAAATAAAATCGTATAACTCACTAATAATTTACGCAATTCAATCCCACAACTCAACAGATCACAATTAATTAAATAATATTCAATAACTGCTACCACAACCAATATACACCTTTATTTAATTATTCAAATCTTTATTACACTTTTAAATATTAAAATAAAAAGAAAAATACACGAGTCGTTATACGATCCCAACACTCAGGTTCTTCGATTGGAACTTCATTGATCTCGACGTCTAATCACTAGATCATTTCTAGTCCGATGTTGATACTCGGGTTTTCCGTCTAGGACCTACAGGGTTGAAATATCCTAATTCAGATAATTGCTTAAGCTTAACATCAAGTCGCTATCCTATTCTACCCATACGATTTCATAACTGAACTCATATTTATATGTATTGTTGAAATACACATAGCAATTATGTTCCACATCTTTGAAACTTGGTTGGGTATTTATTTTCGGAAAATACGTATACTCGTCATTTTGGAAAATAGGGTAATAAATTATTTATAAATTATCTTCTCCCAACCGCAATTAAGTTCATATAAAATGATTATATATGGTTATTCGACGTCTCCAATAATTATAGGTTACGTTCCCGTATTTTCGGAATTAATTTCCCGAAAATCGACGTCAATCACAATTAACAACAATCACCATCACAACAACCACCCGCAATTTGTAATCCCAATCACCGTTATAAATTAATTCATTAATTATTGTTATTCGTATTTTATTTTTCTTTTCATTTTGAAATTAATTTCACAAACTAATTTTATTTCTTTATAATTTAGGACTCAGAATTAAACATCATTGTCCACCATCGGCTCGCCGAGGCTCATCGCCGACGACGGTAGGATTCGTCGGTGCCCGATTCGTTCCGGGTTTCCATACGAATTCCACCGATTAGTTATTACTAATTCCTGCACGAGAATAAATAACTAATTTCATGAATATTAATCAATTATTATATTTTTTTCTACAACAATAATAAAAATTCAATCTAAAAATTCCCAAGCCAAATAACAGCATCACAGTACGGCCATAATCGAAATCATAAGGCTCAGCCGGAAAAACAGGCCGGAAAATGCAGCACAGAACACAACCACTGCCACACACACACACCCAACTCACACAAGCACACACACACACACGCGACTCACACACGCACAATATCACACACACGCGCCACCATCCTCACCGAAAAACGGTGAGGGGCGGCGGTAAAAATAAAACAAACACAACAGATATATATACGCACATATATACAGCATATAGCATATACACGCGACTGAAACGAGGCGGTGGCTCACCGGAATCGCCCGGCGGTGAGAGCACAGAGAGAACAGGTGAAAGCCGGAAGAGAAAGAAACAAGGAAAAAAAGGGAGAAAGAGAGGAAAGAAAGAAATAGATGGAGTGAGATTGGAGAGAAAGAGAGTAGAGAGAGATTTGAGAGAGATAATCTGAGAGAGAGAGAGAGAGAGAGACGACGAGGTCGAGGGGAAAGGGGCGGCCGACTGAAAAAGGGGGAGGGGGTTAGGGATTTTATTTTATATTTTTTTCTCTTTGTTTTCTTTATTTTATTTTCGTTGTATCCTGTTTCGATCATCAATCGCAAATTTATCATTTCACATCGCGTGCAGAGATTTATTGGAAATATGAAATAGTGCAAAAATAATTCTAAATATTTCTTAAAATCTTCAAATATTTAAAAATTAATAAAATAACATTTTTAAAATATTTTCAATCGCATCTCAGACCCGTATTTTACAGTTTAATGATTACACGTGCGATTAAATAGAAGCCAGAATATTTCCGAAATAATTTTAAAATTCTCGAAATATTCCAAACTTAATAAAATACAATTTTTATAATTTTTGAAGCATTCTTGAATTAAATATGATTTTACAATTAAATAAAAACAAAAAATCATTTAAAGATAATTATTCAATAAAATACCGATTTCTAAATTTTATAAACTCCAAAAAATAATAAATAAAATATAAAGCAACAAAAGTAATTTTTGAGACAATTTTAGCATTTATAAGAATAAATATTCAATAAAATCATTTTGAAAACAAAATAATGCCACACAGTTCATTAATTAATTATACAAATAAGGTAATAATATCTCGCCTTTTGGGAATACGGATTTTTATCGATCTATAAAATGATTTGCGTATCGGAAATTTCACGCCGGGACTCGTAAAGGTCAAACCGTACCCCAGATCGAAAAAGTCAAAACATGAAAAGTGTTCAGAATTACCAGATAAGGTTAGGAAGGAGTTTTTGGAAGAGTTTCGGGTTGTAAAAATGCAAAATAAATGATTGAAGTAGGACGATTTCTGGTTCTAAAAAGTAATTTTTATAATTACGTGAAATAATCATTACTAATTCTATAAATCCTTATAAAATCATATGATAATCCAAAAATTACCAGAAAAATACCAAAACACTCTATATTTTATTCTGGATAATTAAAGATTAAAATATCTAAATTTTTATCAGAAATAAACATCAAATATTAATATCAATTATCAAATAATTCACCAAAATTCACATAAAATCACATAATGATTATTTATTAATAAAAATAATTACATAGTATTTCTCAGACGTTACATCATCAATATTCCTAAAGGTCCCTAGTCGAGTATTATTATTAAGGGATAATAATAATGCATTAAGACTGGTGTGTTTGTTGACTGATGATCACATCTCATTGATCATATGTATAGTGATACTAAACTGAAAAACACAGGCATATATAAATGTACATGGTGCTGGACAGACCCGATGTGAGATTCTACATGTCTGTTGCGTCATAAGTAATTCTCACAGTGATAATGATGTAATGGTCCTTAGACCTGAAGTTATTATATTTCTATACGAGAATTAATATACATTGATTCCATTAAAAGTTATCCTTGACCGGGTAATGATAAAAGTGGACATTGGATATATTGTGAATCGTATGAGAAAGATGAATGATCTAGATGGGATTTAACCCTCCTATTTTAGGAGTGATATTATTGGCCTCTTGTGTGAGCTAGACTATGAAATGCGTGGCCACGCTCAAATGTAGATTTGATACGATAGTCTACTCATTGATCAAGGAAACTTGGATTAAACTATGATGAGGATGACACATTACATGCTTCTAGTTTAATCTACAATATATGGTTAAAGGGATTATATTACATTGTACATTATTCACGAAAGGTTTAATCGATCACTGTTTCAATTATTATTACTTGGGTAGCAATGATGTATTACTAGATGCCGCTCATTATTTACGATTTTAAATTAGATTTAAATTTCATTGCCAATGTAATAATAACCTATAGGGTCACACACTAAGAATGGTTGAAGAATTATTTAATTTAAATTGGATTTAAAATATATTAAAATAATTCAAATTATTTATAATATTAATTAAGTATGACTTAATTAATTAGATAAATAATGATATTCTAATTTACTAATATTAATTAAGAAATTCAGCTGTTAAATAATTAAGTATGACTTAATTATTATACAAATAGGAATTTTAAATTAATAATAACCCCTAATTAGTTATGAGTTATAATTCATTTTTCTACTCTCTATATAATATCTCTTGTGGATGATTTTGTGGGAAAGACTTTTACTAAAACCCTAGCCACCAAGAGAGAAGATGGAGAGAGCAAGAAGAAACGAGTTTGTGTTAGTACACATTCAATCCTTGCATTTAAGCATTCGTGTGGATACTGATAGAGCGCAGATCGCGAGAGCGGGATGCGTGGTGATTGAACAAGCTTTGGATCTCCATTAGTCAACCAATTTGTAAAGTTTCTTAAGGTAAATAATCTGATCTACGAATTAAATATCTAATTTTTGCATGGATCTTGCGGTGGGTTTCAAAAATTCTGGTTTTTCACATTTTTAATTACTGTTTCCGTTGCGTTTATGTGCTCGAAACCCAATAGGCTAGACATGCACATAGTCTCATTGGCTCGAATCATATAGGTACAAAGGTAGAAGCGACCTTGTGTGCTCCATTCGCAGGAACATATAAGCAGGTGTTGAAAAATTCCTAGCCCCAAAATGCGACTAGGAATTTTGGGTGGTAGTTGTTATTCTCACTTTTGGCCATGAGCCCTAAATAGGTCCCCATGAGTATATTGGGAAGTTGGGCCTAAATAGTTGGACAGTACAAGATGGTATGGTGGGATCGCGCCTTGATCTCTCTGTTAGAAATATGGGCCACTCAAGGGATTCAAAGATAGTCTCCATGGGCTGGCCTCATTGTGCGAGCTGGGCTCGTGGATATATTGTATGTGCTGGGCTCGTGGGCTCACATCACCTTATGATCAGAGTTGGTGATATATAAGCCCACCATATTATTTCCAGCCCTCATCGCGTATGAGCTAGAGGAGTCTACCACATGTGAGCTGGGATCGTGGGCTCGCATTCAGTGGAATAATGAAGGAGAGGGCTCACCTATTGATTTGGGAAGAGCTAGTGCGATCCGAGGTGACCAAGATGGCTCGCTTTAGGTGAATTTATCTGAAATATGGAAAATAACTCATAGATGATTGAGTTTTTCGTAAATTTTGTGGCCGGCACGGGACATTCTTGCAATCACGGGAAGATATGCGGAGATGCCGCGAGATTGTAGGGAGCGTGTGGGGTCGGTCGATATTTATGTAACTAATTGGATGAAGGCCTGACTTGGATAGAGGCTTGGGCTGCACTGTGACGCCCTCCAAATCTGGGTCAGTAGTTTGGGGTTCACAACACACACATAAACAATATATAAACCTACTTATGATAATTATAATGATAATAATAATATGCAGTGACCCTACTTACCTTCATCCACGGATCGCAACAGGTTAAAATATGCACATAAGCCACAACTTACTTAAATTACAAACGTTCCAAATCCCAACTAGTTTAACTTATATCTGAATATTAAACAATCTTATAAACTTTCAAACTTAAACTATTACAAAAGTCTTCAGCTAGCTTATTCCATCTCAACCTGGAATCCTAGCTCGCACACTTGATTGGGGATCCTCGCTACCAACAGGTTCCTTCTTAACTAGAAATGAACATAAATAGAATCGCACAGATGAGTTAACTAGCTCAGCAAGTCACAATGACAATACTGAGATTAAACAACGATCAAGTGAAATGATTTAGGATATCAAGTTTCTTTATAAGCAATGATTAGAATTGGATATTCAATTTTTATTTTAAAAACCAAGGTTAGAATGCTGATCAGTCACGCACTAACCCCGAGCAAGGCATACAACTCTGCTCTAATTACTGGATCCAAGGCACATATTGGCCTAAACTGACCACCAATCTGGTCTGACCACGAATCTGGTCTATATTTATAAAACAATCCAATTCTATAATAATAAGAGAATAAATAAAGTAAATCAATAAACAGAATCATAAAACAACACTGGTCTTCAATATAAGGTGGTTTGTGATCACTAAGAGGATACAACAAGGTACGTTCAAAGATTGGATATCAACCGATAAAAGAATCAAATAATAGAAGAATCAAGGTCTCCTGGTTATAAGGATTAGTCTTCTGATGTATAAGGTACGAAGGTTTATTTGTTAAATAATTCCGGTTCAGTGATCGGTATTTAGTTCGTATGTATTTGTGGAGTAGGATCGTATATCTGTAGTTCGTATTAGGAGATTCAACAATCAATGGTTTACAAAGAATCAGGCTTACAGCTCAAAGATCAATAACTGGAATCAAGGTTTAGGGTTTAACACTTCAAAGCACTTGCAATATAAAATAGAATATATCTTGAGAAGGTTCAGAACACTTGCAATATATCACAAGAAGGTTTGAGAATACTTGTCTTATCTCGATTCGCTAATGCTTCTCTTGTTTGTTCACCATCTCCTAATCACTGACTATCTGCTTCCCCTTTTTATGCCTTACTTCCTCTGCTTAAATATCACAAGTATCTATCAATACCCTTTCTCACTTTATTATATTCGTTACAAGCTTTTATCTACCCTTCGTTTCACCCAAATCGATTTACGGATTGAAAGTCACAATTAAAACAGTCAAACAATAAAAATATATGCATATAGTACACCAATCGGATCACATATAACACATAGCACGTAAGATATTCGATAAAATTATTTTTTTCAAAGAAGATTCAGGGTTAAAATAATTTTTCAGATATTTAATACGAATGTTTAAACATTTTTCGGAATAAAAATGGGTAGTTAAACCATTTATAAACAATTAACAGGGTTCGAATACCCGAATCTGACTTTAGAATCATTTTATAATAATTATCGAGCCTTGAAAACAATTTAAAATAATATTTTTGATAATTAAAATCAAATTTTTGAAATTAAAATAAATAGGAAATATGATTTTTATAAAATTTTAAAACAGGAATCCAAAATTTGCAAGTTTTTGAAACTACAGGGACCTAACTATTTCATTCTCAAAACTTCAGGGACTAAAGTGCAATTTTTGCACCCCCGTCGCCGGAAAACGTCATGTCTCGCCGGAGAAGACGTTCCCGAAATCGTCACACCACCATTTCCTCCAGATTTACTCTACTCAACACCAGGAATCTAACCATGCAATTACTTTTAACAAATAAGCCTTAGTTGGCTGGAATAACTCGAACAAAACTCACCGGACGGCGAGTTCTTCTTTTCTCCAGCCAGCTTGATTCCGGTATCGTCTGTAGATGAGACCACCACCAATCAATTCCTCTTTTCAAGCTCTACACATCCATACCAACCAATCAATATAATAACCCCTAAATCAAAAAGCCCTAATTTCAATTGAATACATTCATACGGGTTATAAACCTTAATTTCATAATTCGAAGATTAAACTCAAATTTGAACATGTTATTGAACTCCAAATGACTATTATGACATACCAAAATGATCAGAATCAAATTATCTATAACATGATAACATTAAATCACACAAACAACTTCAAAAACAAAAATTTATAATTTAATCCAAAATAATTCAAAAATAAGTAAAAATATAGAAAATTACCGGATGATTCTGCAGTATTTTGGATTACAGGACTTGATTGTACTCTTCAATACCTTCGATTTGGTTACTTGAACTCCAAAATCGGATATCGTTAACGCCATGAAATTTAGGTTTGATTCTCAAGAACTATTATGAATATACGGATTTTCTCTGAAAATTATATATTTAACTGTTTGCAAATGATTATTTGTACAAAATAAAATACGGTTAGAGCTGTTTATATTTACGGAATATTGATACCCCGTTGGATCATATTGGATATAAAATATAATATTTATTTGATAAAACAGATCCAAATCGGTACCAGTTTTAGGCTAATTATCCAACACTACACATTTTGTAAATACATACTTGGTCTCAGCGCTTTGGTTACATGAATTACGAGAAGACAATATAATAGTTTAATCAAAATATCTCGTTTCTCGAAAGTACGGGTTTTACCGATTTACAGAAAAGAATATTCTACAGAAAATTTTTGCGTCAGGAACCGCAAAGGGAAAACCATACTCGGATCGAAAAAGTCAAAATATGGAAAATGTTCGGAATTTTGCAATTAGGTTAGGAATGAGTTTTCCCGAGACTTCCGGGTTGTAAAAACGTAAAAACGGTTGAAGTCGGTTGGTTCCCGATTATACAAAATAGTTTATAAATACTCGAAAAAATAATTTATAAAATCCAAAAATCATTTATAAAATCATATAACAACATAAATATTAATAGAAAATTATAAAAAAAATTTATACTTTATATTAGACATATAAAAATTAAAATACTCAAATTTTATCATATTTAAATATTTAAACACATATACCACTTAACAGATAATTCACTAAAAATCCACATAATAATAACATAATAGTTATTTATTGAGAAAAATAATTACATGATATATCCCGGATATTACATTCATGGGTTGAAAAACCCTAACCCTAGCCTAGGTGACTTGTTCCCTAAGAATTACGTGAGGATTGATTTCTATAAATAGGGTACGTAGAAACTTGTATGGGACATGAGTTGACACTTGACGAAGACTAAAGAAAACCTTATTTTTTCTTGAGGAGTCATCATACAAGCTCAGCCACCACCATACACAACTTTCCTCCGCCCTTAAACACCACCCTTGATCTTTACTCCGGCCATCAACCTTCAAAACACTATTTTGTACGGAATTCTCTCTACAATAGTAATCATTGTCATTTTCTTCCAACTCCCCAGCATCTTAAATGCCCTTTCCCTTCGGCAAAAACTGGGGCTGGTGCTAGTCTTTGATAGCGATAAATCAAAACTGAAATATGAGGTCTTGATGCAAAAAAAATTAAATTAGTTAAACTTAATTAATATAATATAATCATGATGAAATTTTAAGGTTAACTATTTTGTATTACTTTTTTATATTACTAGTAAAATTATTCTATAAAATATTTTTAGTTGTCGTTGTAGAGTTTACTCATTTATATAAGTAAACAATTTTTCTTCAGAAAAATTAACAATATTATAAATTTTAGATTCTACAAATATTTTATAATAAAAAATTAAGTACTTACTTTTTTAGAACTACTTATCGACTAAAAATGCAAGTACGGTTACGGGCTCTGATCTTTGCTACCATGTTTTGGAGCTTATGGCTAGCACGTAACAAGGCACTATTTTTTAGCAAGAAAATATCGATAAGGACACTTTTATTACCCGATTTTTAGCTTGCGATAAGGATGCGTGGACATGAAGTTTAGCAACGAAAATAACGTGAAGTAAATGGACATGTGCAAGAGTTGTAAAGATAGAAGTAGAAGCCTCAATAATCAGTCAATCATAGCCCATATAAATTGGATTTGCATTTGAGCAACGAGACCCAATCCATAGCAACAATCACATGCAAGAGAAAATGGAGGAACAATGAATAAGGATGAATTAACAGTAGTAAGAAAAGTGGAACTACTAGGATGATAGAAATACAAATAAATATAATAAACATCACACAACATACACCAGCATACATGTACTGTGCTACAACATCAAAGAACCAGGAGTCAAGAGAGAAGAACCCAAATATTGTACTCATTTAATCTTTTGCTACTTGTATTGTAAACATATGAATAACCTTAGATAAATCATTTAAGGTTGGTGACTCAATCCCACCCGCGGTTTTTAACTATTCTAAGGTTTTTCGCGTCACCAAATTCTTATGTCATTAACATTCTTGTTCTTATTTTTCTTAGTTTAAATTCATAATAATCGATACTAAACCATAGCATTTAACCTGTTATTCCCTAACAATATAGAAACATAATTACAGATGGGGGGGAATGGAATTCTGGTTTCTTTTTGTCTTTATGAAAAATTCTTTCTTAAATATACCACTATGTTTGAATATGCATAAATGCAGATTACAAATATAAAGTATTCAATCACACAAAGTAAATAAACAGGTGTTTAAAAACTTTCTGATGGATTTGTACTTCCACCATAGATGTATATATTGAGAAGATCTCTGTGATGCAAGAAGGCACACAACTGCTTACAAGTATTACAACTTAGAACTTGAGTATGCTAAAAGATACAGCTTACAAAGATTTTTTATTAATTTCTCGTAATTCTTAGTTCTAAAATACTTGCTACACTTGGTTTATATATCACTAAGTTAAATATGCAATAAGACAAAAATATATTCAATCTTCTAGGTCTAAGTCACATATTTCTTCATTTCTCTGTCCAATGCAATCCAAGTTAGATACATAATCTTTGACCGAACTTGTTTTGAATGGAAATAAAAATGCTTCATTTTCTTCTAACACCTGCAATCAGACTGCCCCATTCCTTTTGTGCATTATCAACCCATGTGACACTGTCAGCTTCTGTCAAGTCCCTTTCAACTGCTATCTGGATGATTATCCGTTGAAGCTTTTGAATGTTATCCGTTGACACTATATTGGTGTCATCCATTGAAACTCTGTAGATAATATCTGTTGACAGCTTTATCCGTCGATGGTTTGACTGGCTTATCCGTTGAGGACATATGAGTTACCCGTTGAAACTTGTAGAATCATCCGTTGAAGCTTTGTAAATTAGCCGTTGAAGTTGTTTCCATAACAATTGATATTTTTTCACTTATACAAAATTACAAGGTATCTTATATGTACAATTAACCCACCTATTTTGTATATCTTGCTAGTAGTCAACATGACTTAGAAACTACTAAAACTACTAAATCCCCCAGCTATTCTAGTGTACAAAATGTGCTACTTATTGAAATAAGCTACTCCATCAATGAATAGATAACTGTGGTTATTCGTTGATGGCTACAAAAGACACAAAACAAATCTACTTATGTGATTTGGTGAATCTCTTCTATATATAATAAGAGAACATGGTGATTGTTAGATATATCTGATAATGTCATGTCTAATATGATTTGTGTTTAGTTTTCGGATCTTACTTAAACAGGACAAATCAGTACTTCACTGGAAATCAGCACTTATACTGAAGTCAGAACTTAAGTTGTCAGAACTTAAGTTATCAGGAGATATTTATCATGAGATAATATCAGGACTTAAGGAGACTTTCAGATAAGGAAGACGGCTGATTGAAAGGAAAGAAGATCAAGGCAAACGCAAGAAGAGATATGCATGAAGAAGGAATTCTATGAAGAATAGAATACTTGGAAGAAAAGATAACTGATTGATATATTTTAGGAAGCAGAATTATATTCCATATCAATTAGAGATTATCTTGTAACTGTGTAGTATATATAAACACAGACATAGGGTTTACACTATACGTGTTATCATTATCGAGAATAATATTCATTGTAACCCTAGCAGCTCTCGTGATATATGTTCATCACTGAGAGAGGACAGTTCCATATTGTAACAGAGTGTATAATATTGAATAAAGTCTATTTTCTGTTACTTGTGTTCTTTAATTCGATTTTATTGTGCTAAACACTGTATTCAACCCCCTTCTACAGTGTGTGTGACCTAACAAGTGGTATCAGCTGCATATATGTTAACACACAAACAGTTTAAGATCCAAAAACAATCATGTCTGAAGCAGAAACTCTAACCAAGTCCACCAAAACTGAAGAATCTCGAAAGACTCAAATCCATAGTCGATATGAGACTATTAGAGTTCCCATACTAAAACCATCTGAATATCCCATATGGAAGGTGAGGATGTCAATATTTCTGGAAGCTACAGATCCAGAATATCTTGACAGAATCAATGAAGGACCACACAAGCCAACCAAACTCGTTGTTGCAGTTGCAGGTGAACCAGCAAAGTCTGTACCAAAGGAGAAGAGTGATTACACTGCTGAAGATATCTCTTCAATTGCTAAGGATGCTAAGGTACGACACTTGCTGCATAGTGCCATTGATAATGTAATGTCAAACAGGGTAATTAACTGCAAGACTGCAAAGGAGATATGGGAAGCCTTGGAGCCAAGATGCCAGGGAACTAATTCAATTAAGAAGAACAGGAAGACATTACTCACTCAAGAGTATGAACACTTTGACTCAAAGTCTGATGAGTCATTAACTGGTTTATATGACAGATTTGTCAAACTCTTGAATGATTTGTCACTAGTTGATAAGGAATATGATCTTGAAGATTCAAATCTTAAATTCCTGTTAGCTCTTCCTGAAAGTTGGGATTTGAAGGCCAAAACTATAAGATACAACTATAATCTTGAAGAAACAACTCTTGATGAAATTTATGGGATGCTCAAGACTCATGAACTTGAGATGGAACAAAGAAGCAAGAGGAAAGGAGGAAAGTCGAGGACAGTTGCTCTTAAGGCTGAGGAGGAATCCCCCAAAGCAGCTATCTAAAAGAAAGGCAAGGGAAAAGCTCTCATCACAAAGTCTGATACTGAGTCATCAAGTTCTGATAGTGATGATGACTCAGAAACTGAAAGCTTACCTGAGATGGATGCTGATGAGGAGATTATGAAGCTGTGTGCTCTTATGGTGAAAGGAATCACAAGGATTGCACACAGGAAATTCAGAAAGGGAAAGAAGTTTTCCAGGAAAGGTGCAAGTTCTGATAAGAAGAGTTTCAGAAAATCTGAAGGCAAAGGAGGAAAGTCTGACAGAGGAGATTACACAAATGTCAAATGCCACAATTGTGGTGAGAAAGGCCACGTATCTCCTGATTGCAAGAAAGTGAAGAGTGACAAAGGCAAGGCTCTTGTCACAAAGAAGAAAAGATGGACAGACACTTCAGATTCTGAAAGTGAGGAGAACTATGCCTTGATGGCAAATGCGGATAGCAGTTCTGATGCTGCTGGATTAAAGGTACCTCAAACTACTTATGCCTTTCATACTGATGATATTAATGAATTGAGAAGATATCTTAAAACCATGTTTATTACTTATAGAGATCAAACTTTAATATGTGAAAGATTAACTTCTGAAAATCTTGCTTATAAAAAGAGAAATGATTATTTAAAAAAAAAGTTAGTCATGTTCCATCAAACTCAGAAAGATAGAGATGATACTTTCTATGTTAGGGATGAAGTACTTAAAATGAATGAATCTCTAAAAACTGAGTTAGAAAAGGAAAGAGAGATTATCAGGACTTGGACTAACTCTGGCAGAACAACTCAGAATTTGTTAAGTAGTGGAAACTGTAATATCTGGGATATATAGTGCAATTATTTTTGCTAATACATAATTATTATATGTATTCAGTATCTATTCTGTGAATTATTTAAGTGTTAAATGTGTTTGAATGTTTAAAAATGTTATTAATTAAGTATTTCAATTTTTATATGTTCCAAATAAAATATAGATAATTGTCATATCTTCCTAATTATTTTTATGTTGATTTATGAATATATAGGAATCATATGAATTTTATAAAATCTTTTTCCGGGTATTTAAAATCTATTTTATAAAAACGGGAACCAACCGACGTCATCCGTTGTTACGTTTTTAGAACCCGAAACTCTTCCGAGAACTCCTTCCTAACCTAATTGTAATATTCCGAGCATATTCCGTGTTTTGACTTTTTCGATCCGGCGTACGATTTGTCCTGCGCGGGTCCCGGCGCAACATTTTCGATACAATATTCGTTTCGGTAAATCAATAAAACTCGTATTTTCGATAAACGGGAGCTTTTTATTAAACTATTACAATTATCACTTCGTAATACGTGTAACCAGACGCTGAGACCAAGACCGCAGTACAAATTGTACTGATTTGGATAATTATCACGAAAACCGATACCGTTTGGATCAGTTTTTATAAATAAACGTACCGTTTTATATCTGAAATGATCCAACGGGATACTAATTTTCCGTAATTATAAATAGCCTCTATCGTATTTTATTTTGTACCGAAAATCAATTGCAAACAGTATTTATAGAGTTTTTACCGAGAAAATACTATAATTATATTTTGTTCTTCATAATCAAACACAAATTCGAAGGCGTTATCGATGTCCGATTTTGGCGTACATATATTCAAAACGAAGCTACTGAAATCTAGAATCCAAATCTTCCATCAATTTCAACCCAGAAACATCAGGTGATTTCCTATTTAATTATTTATATTCGAATTTCTTGGTATTTAAATTATGAATTTTTGTACGGATGATGGTTTGAATGATTTGATGATGGTATGTTGTAGAGCTTGTTTTCCTGATCATTTTGATATATTATACTTCAAATTTGGAGTTCAATAACATGTTTAATTTTGGGTTTGATTCTCGGAATTTAGAAATTAGGGTTTATATTACTTTGAATGTTTTCAATTCGATTTGGGGGTTTCTTATTTCGGAATTGATAGATGTTCTAGAGGGGTGGGTTTTGTTCCCCTTGAAATTTGTAATCGATTCGTATAAGTTGTGCAAATCGACGAGGCCTGTAGAGGAGTGAGTTGTGATTTGAAGTTCTCGCCGGTGTTCTTGAAGTTTTTGGACGGATTTTTGTTTCCAGATATCATTTGGTTTGTTTGTGGTTTGATTTGAACTCCTGTCGTGATCTGGAACGAAAACCCCACCTGAATCATGTAAAACCATGCCGTTTTTGATCTAATCGGGGCTCGCCGGGGTTATTTTCCGGTCACCGGAAACTGAGTTCTTCGCGACCCGTTTCTGTTCTTGGTGACCCGGAATTCCGACCCGGTTTGACCCGGTTTTGATCCAAAAGTTCCCTAAATCAGAAGTGTTTTGGCATTTTTGCAAGTTAGTACCTGAAGTTTCCAGAACTTTAAAAATTCTGGATTTCTGTTTTGAATTCTTTCAAATTTCGGATTTCTTTTTATAAATTATTTTTAAAATTGTTTTTAATTTCAGAAAAATCCGAAAATGATTATTTTAATTTCAAAAATCATTATTTTAATTCCAAAAAATTATTTTTAATCCAAAAATAAATCTGAATTAATTATATAATTAATTTCAGTTAATTTTTAATTGCTTAATTAGTCAATTAATTCGAAAATTAATTGATTAATTGATTTAATTAATTATTAATTGATTTTAATTAATTATTTAATTAGACTTAATTATTTAAAAATGATTTAAAAATTCTGAAAAATAGTTTTGAGCTTTAAGATATTATTTTAAATTAGTTCCAAGGCTCAATAATTATTATAAAATTGTTTCGAAGCCAGAATTGGCCAACCGAACCTTGTTTATTACTCTGAAATTGATCCAACGACCCGTTTTAATTCCGAAAAATGTTTTAAAAATCATTTTAAATACCCGAAAGCCTATTTATGATCCGAGACTTCTTTATAAATGAGATGTCATTGATTATTTGACGTGTTATGTGTTATATGTGACTTGTTGGTTGACTGTCGGTCTATATGTTCGGTGATTACTTGTTTATAGCGTAACTTTTAATCCGTTAATCGGATTTGGGTAAAACGAAGGGTAGATAGAAGTGTATGTCGAATAGAATGGTATGAGTTAAATATTAATAGATACTTATGATGCCTAGCAGAGTAAGAAAGGCGTAAGAAAGAAAAGCAAGTGATCAGAGGATAGAAGCGAGGCATAGGAGAAGCAGACGAGTGATTGTTGAATGGGGTCATTAGACAAGTACAAGTGAAGTTGAAATCGATTATGATAAGGAAAGTATTTCTAAATCTTTCTCAAGATACAATGCAAATATTTCTAAATTCTCTTGTGACATATTATTAATACCCAAAATAGTTCTGTTTTATACTGTACACATTTTGAATCCTTCAGCCTTGAACCTGAGCTACATCATTTGATCTTTGAGCCGTAAGCCTTATTCTTTGTAAACCATTTCTTGTTGATTTACCAGATACTAAACCACACCAATAAGATACTACTCCATAAATATATATCGATCATATATACCAAACACTGGAACATAATTGTTTACACATACAGAAACTTTTATACTCAACCATACCTTGTGATATCAAAGTACTAAAACCTTGTAAAAACACTATTCATCTAATATTTGATTATCCTACCGGCTGGAGGCCACTTCTTTTATGTATTTTGACATACCCTTTTTGGTAACTATGAATTTTTACCATGCTCTTTTACAAATGTTTTATGGTTATTGATTATGATTTGGTTTTATTGAACTCTATTGTTTATCATATTGAAATGCTTTAGAGTTGGATAGTTTTCTTTGTATGGACCAGATTCGTGGTCAGACCATATCGATGGTCAAGTTAGGCCAACGTGTGCCTTGGATCCAGTAGTTAGAGCAGTGTTGTGTGCTTTGCTCGGGGTTAGTGCATGACTGATCAGCAGCCTAACCTTGGTTTTAAAAACTTAAAATGAATATCCAATTCTATTGACTGTTTAACAGGAAACTTGATTCTTTTGAATCACCTCGTTTATTATTGTTTAACCTCAGTTATTGATAATATGACTTGCTGAGCTAGTTAGCTCACTTTTGCGAATCTTTTTATGTATTCTACAGTTAAGAAGGATACGGTTGATAGCGAGGTTTCCCAGTTCAATGTTCGAGCTAGGATTCCATATTATGATTGATCGAGCTAGCAGGAGCTTAATGCAGTAGTGAGATAGTAAGGTTGTAAGAATAATTTCATATCAGTTGTAAATTAAATTAGTGGGATTTGGTACGTTGTAATAAAAGTTAAGGTTGTGGCTTGTTTTCATACTTTAACCTGTTGCGATCCTTGGTTAAGTAAAGCAGGGTCCTTGCAAATAATATTTTATATACAGGTTTATATTTTGTGTATGTGATGTGGACCCCAAACTTCTGACCCGGGTTTGGAGGGCGCCACAGGTTGGTATCAGAGCTACAGGTTATAAGTCACTGAAACAAGCCTAGATAGTCAGCATTGGGTAGAGGGTTAGGATTAGGAATAGGAAATAGAAAGATAAGCCATCATGAGGTTGAGTGCGGCTGTATAGTAGGTCCCCAGCACGATTCGTGTTGCGATTCAGGATTCTTAACTCGCGACGTGATATCCAGGCAACGGCAATGACAGATCCTGATTTCCCTACATCAACTGATCGTTTGGAGCTTTCCGTTTAAGGATCGCCATCTTCTTCCCGATTCGATTTCCGCCTTGTTCTTCCATCAGTATTAGTGGTACTACCTTCTGTTATGACAGTTGCGCCTCTCCAAGTTATTCAACGCTATTCTATCATCTTTTGATATGAGACTACCTATTCAAGAATCTTCATTTGCTTCTTCTTGTTCTTTTGAACATTCAACTATGGATGTATCTTTTCTGTTTACTAAACACCATATTTTATATCCTCAGTTTAAAAAAAAAAAACCTTTCCAATGAAACAACAGCATTTGCGAGAAGGGACACGATAGCTGCAGTAAATGGTGAGTATTGAGATACAAATTGAGGTGAGAAGGAGTTTAGAAAGAAGATTTAAGTGTTTCAGAGGATAGCTGTTATCAGGTTATAAGAAGTTGTTAGTAATTAGGCCACTCATGACTAGCTTGTGAAATGGAGTAGATAAGTGTTGAAGAGAGAAAGTTAGAGGAGATTAGGGATCTGAAGATTTCTTGAAATTAATGATGTTGTAATGATGTAATATATATTTAAACAAGATGATGTGACATTAGCTGACTTGTTGACTATTGGATAGTCTGTTCCACCTAATGATTGCAGAGTGGTTAGCGGGAGTACTACCAGTATGGGAGCCTTAATGTGAAGCTACGAATAAGATAACGTGCAACGGCAACGGAAGTTTTTATTGATTAAGGAAAGTAATAGACCCCAATGAAGGAGAGGAGATAAATGGAAGTGAATGGACCTTTGAGGGATCGTTCTTTAACTTGGTATTTGGTCATAAGAAGGACAACAACCAACTCATATAGTGAGAACAACCAGAGGTGTGATTTTCAAAATTTTCAAAATTTTTAACAAGTTTTCGAAAAAAAAAAAGATTTTTCCTCACAAAATTTCTAAAAGCCTTTTTGAATAAAATAAGTTTTAAACCTTGGTTGTCAAATTATTACTTGAGTTTCTTGTTTGTTAAAAGACCCAAATTATCTGGAAGGATGTTGTTTCAGACTCAGTATTGTTAATTTGGAGAACGAGGTAACCTGTGATTATGAAGAAGTGGGTGCAAGTATTGTCTGATAGGATTAACAACGAAACCAGTGTACGGAGTAACTATTCATCCAATTACTGGGATTATTAGAGTTCAAAGAATTCATTAATTAAACGGAAGCCTGAGCATGACCGAAAAAGATTGGGAAAATTTCCAGACTTTTGTAAAGGAAGAATATTGTTAATAAAATGATCGCTATGTTAAATGATTCATGGTTATTCCAAATTAAAAAGAGGAAACTCAAGGTTATTTGATAAGAACGCCATTTCGATCGAATTGTTAAAGTATTACATGTGTAGTTGCGACGTTACAAGTAAGAATCTACCATAATGCTTGGTTGCGAAGGCATTTTAGCATACTTCTAAAGTTGTTATACGATGCAATTGGGATATGATCGATCAAACTCGAAAGATGAATACAAGTGGAATGTGGATGGTGACCAATGGTATCATTCTTGTCCTCAACATTACAGTGTATATGCCTTTTTAATTCCTAAAAATGTATGAATTCCTTTTCTTAATAAATTCTTTCTGATGATATCAAAACGGAGGATTTTGCATTCCTTTCAAACTTAATTGTTCCCCTTGAGTTTTGTTTTCTGATTGAGACAAACAGTGTTATGATGAGACACTTGTCTGAATGATAAAGAGTCGGGTGGGACGCCACCTAATCATGTGCTGTATGCCATACGGTATGAAAGACTGGCCATCTTAAGTACTATATGGTTGTCTCATTCATATTCAAATCATTACTTCTTTTTTCTTTTTAATTCTAAGTTTATTAAAATTGTGAATCCTTCTAGTAGTTTCGTTGTACTGTTGCTCTTTGCGAGAGCATTTTAAACAAAAGTCAACGTATTATACACCCAGCGGGCAAAGTCTCATTTATCTCTCATGCATGGAAAGGAAACAAGGGCATATGGTGAGAATTGTAAATCACTGGCCCTAGCCAGGGATGCATTAACAGTCAAAGGAATCTACTTTAATAAGAGATACGTCTTCGAGAACGAGAATTTGCGATACGATATTTAGAATATGGATGTGATGACGTGGAAGATTAATGCGAATACCTTATGCGTTAAAGTATTGAAAGATGTGGTAGCAACTTGATTGTATATCTCTCAAGGTTTTATTAATCAGATGAATTATCTTGTTGAATCAATATGTTAATGACCAAAGGACTAGCAAGTTAAGAACGTGCAGTTATTGAATAAGTAAGTACCAATGGCGGAATCGATATTTCTGACAATTAGTTGCAAAGAATTAATATCATTTGAGATAAGAGGATTTGACATTATTCTAAGGAGTGGATTAACTATTCAAGTGTGATGCCCAGGTAGACTGTCGTGATGGAAGATAGTTTTAAAGATGCCAAATGAGAACATGAAGAAGTTTAAAGGATAAAGGAAATTAAAGAACTTGTTAAGAATGATTTAGGATTACGGTAACCAAAATATACGTGCTATGGTGATTATAAATAAGAGTCAGGAGCAAACCGAACTTGAAGATTTTACAGTCTCAAGATATGTTTCCAGATGAGTTACCAATATTTCCTTTAGATAAAGAAAATGCGTTTATGATTGATTTAGCACCTGAAATGAAGCCAGTGGCCAAAGCCCCACACAGAATGACACCAGATAAAAATAAAGGAGTTACCAGAGCAAATGCAGGAGATAATTAGAAGAAAAAGCAACTGGACCTAGCGTACCCCCTAAAGTGCACCGACATAATGTGTTAATAAGAAAAATGAAAGTATGAGATTATGTGTTAGCGAAAGCTCAACGAGTTTACCCTCAAGAGCAAATATCGGTTACCTCGAACCAATGATTTGTTTAATTATATGAACGAAGCAAGGTATTTTTATAAGATTGATTTAAGACTAGGTATATCACCAAGTGAAGATTGAACTTATGGACATATCAAAGATAATTTCCAGAACTCAGTACTGTGGTTATAAAATTCTAGATATGTTAGTTGGATGGTGTTACTTAAGAAGAACCATGCAACCTATACAATGATAGCTGAGGAGTTAAAGAAGAAAGAAGCGGTATAAAAGAGTTTACCAGGTGAAAACTTTAATGGCAGGAAGTATAATTCTTAGTATAGACAGTCAGTAAGGAGGAGACAAAAAGGGCATTCAGCAGAAAATTTAAAGATAATATGAATGAAGAAAGACCAGAAGCACCAACAAAAGTAAGAAGTTTTATCATGGGCTAGTTATTATTGGAAATTTGTGTAAGATTTCTTAAAAATTGCAATATTTTGGATGAAGCTAACCAGGAAAAGCAAGAAGGGTATGTGAAATGGAGAAGGGTGGTGAAAGTTTTGCGAAGTTAAATGAAAGAATGATTATAACACCTATTTTATCACTTTGAAAGTATTAGGGAGATTTGGTAGCTTATAGTGATACTTCTCGTAAGGGAATAGGATGTGTGTTGACGCAAAATAATAAAGTTATTGTATATGCATCCAGACAACCGAAACCTTATAAACAGAAGTACCCTACTCATAACTGGGAATTAAAAGCAACAATAATATTCGTTTGAAAGATTGGGAAATATTATAAGTATAGAGAAAGATGTGAAATATATACGGACCATAAGAGTTGAAGTATGAACTCTCGAGGAAAAGCAAATGTAGTGGCAAGAGATGAGCAAGAAGGAGAGAGAATGAACATAAAGACTGTACCAGAAGAATTATCTATGGAATTCTAGTAGTTGGAATTGGAAGTCAGAGTGCATGATCCAAAAAGGAGTAAGAATGTATAAGTATAACTTTTCAGTCGGGATTGTTAGAGAAGATAAAGAAGTGTCAGGAAGAGGTAGTAGATCAGGATATAAATCATTTAGTATGGGAAGAATAGTGCACGCAAAAAGGAAGATCAAGGTATTCTTAGGTTTTCTTCTAGAACTTGGATTCCACCAGTGATGGAACTGAAGGATGAAATTTTACAGGCAGCTCATAATTCGAAGTATTCAATCCATTCAGGGAGTACCAAGATGTATAGAGTTTAAAGGAAATTATAGGTGGTTAGATATGAAGCAGGGAATTGCAGAATGAATTAGCAGATGTTATATATGTCAACAGAGTTAAAGTAGAGCATCAGAGATCAAGTGGATTGCTACAGTCATTGAAAGTTCTAGAGTGGAAGTGGGAGCATATCACCATGGATTTCATAGGTGGGGTTACCAAGCACAAAAACTAATCATGATGCCATTTGGCTTATAGTGGATAGATTTACTAAGTCAGCTCATTTTCTGCCTATAAACGAAAGATTTTCGCTCGATAAGTTGATTCATAGATGCCTGAAGGAAAGTGTAGTTCGTCATGAAATCCCTTTGTCTATCATATCTGATCGAGATCCAAGATTTAATTCGAGATTTTGGAAGAGTTTTCAAGAATGTTTAGGAACAAGATTGAATATGAGTACAGATTATCACCCACAGACGGATGGCCAAAGTGAAAAAAATAATCCAGACAATATAAGACTTATTACGTGTTTGTGCTATTGATTTCAAAGAAAATTGGGGCGAGCATTTACCTCTGATAGAATTTGCTTGCAACAACAGTTATCACGCTAGTTTCGGGATGTCACCCTAAGAAGCCATTTATGATCGCCAATACAGATCTCCAGTGTATTAAGACGGAGTAGTAGAGCGCAAAATACTTGGACCTGAATTAGTACACCAGACAAAGAAAGTTATCGAAGTTATCCAGGAGAGATTGATAGCCGTACCAGACCGCTAAAGGAAATAAACAGATCAATCAAGGAAAGACATGAAATTCGAAGAAGGAAGCTTAGTACTACTGAAAGTATCGCCGTGGAAGGGATTAACGAGGTTTGGAAAGAAAGAAAAACCGAGCCTAAGATATGTCGGACCTTTTAAAATTTTAAAGCACGTTGGCAAAATAGCTTTCGAGTTAACGTTACCTCCGCACATGGAGCACATTCATAATATTTTTCATGTATCGATGCTTAAGAAGTATAATCCAGACTTCAGGTATGTAATAGAATATGAGCTGATAGAGCTTCAGGCAGATTTGTCATATGTAGAGAGTCCGATAGAGATTCTAGAGGAAAGAGAGAAAGTATTATGAAATAAAGTGGTAAAGTTAGTAAGAGTATTATGGAGAAACCCAAAGGTTGAAGAGTCAACCTGGGAATTAGAAAGTGATATGAGAGCAAAGTGTCCTCATTTGTTTTCTTAGGAGGTTCTGAGGACAGAATCCTTTTAAGGGGGGAAGGATGTAATATCTGGGATATATCGTGCAATTATTTTTGCTAATAGATAATTATTATATGTATTCAGTATCTATTCTGTGAATTATTTAAGTGTTAAATGTGTTTGAATGTTTAAAAATGTTATTAATTAAGTATTTCAATTTTTATATGTTCCAAATAAAATATAGATAATTGTCATATCTTCCTAATTATTTTTATGTTGATTTATGAATATATAGGAATCATATGAATTTTATAAAATCTTTTTCCGAGTATTTAAAATCTATTTTATAAAAACGGGAACCAACCGACGTCATCCGTTGTTACGTTTTTAGAACCCGAAACTCTTCCGAGAACTCCTTCCTAACCTAATTGTAATATTCCGAGCATATTCCGTGTTTTGACTTTTTCGATCCGGCGTACGGTTTGTCCTGCGCGGGTCCCGGCGCAACATTTTCGATACAATATTCGTTTCGGTAAATCAATAAAACTCGTATTTTCGATAAACGGGGGCTTTTTATTAAACTATTACAATTATCACTTCGTAATACGTGTAATCAGGCGCTGAGACCAAGACCGCAGTACAAATTGTACTGATTTGGATAATTATCACGAAAACCGATACCGTTTGGATCAGTTTTTATAAATAAACGTACCGTTTTATATCTGAAATGATCCAACAGGATACTAATTTTCCGTAATTATAAATAGCCTCTATCGTATTTTATTTTGTACCGGAAATCAATTGCAAACAGTATTTACAGAGTTTTTACAGAGAAAATACTATAATTATATTTTGTTCTTCATAATCAAACACAAATTCGAAGGCGTTATCGATGTCCGATTTTGGCGTACATATATTCAAAACGAAGCTACTGAAATCTAGAATCCAAATCTTCCATCAATGTCAACCCAGAAACATCAGGTGATTTCCTATTTAATTATTTATATTCGAATTTCTTGGTATTTAAATTATGAATTTTTGTACGGATGATGGTTTGAATGTTTTGATGATGGTATATTGTAGAGCTTGTTTTCCTGATCATTTTGATATATTATACTTCAAATTTGGAGTTCAATAACATGTTTAATTTTGGGTTTGATTCTCGGAATTTAGAAATTAGGGTTTATATTACTTTGAATGTTTTCAATTCGATTTGGGGGTTTCTTATTTCGGAATTGATAGACGTTCTAGAGGGGTGGGTTTTGTTCCCCTTGAAATTTGTAATCGATTTGTATAAGTTGTGCAAATCGACGAGGCCTGTAGAGGAGTGAGTTGTGATTTGATGTTCTCGCCGGTGTTCTTGAAGTTTTTGGCCGGATTTTTGTTTCCAGATATCATTTGGTTTGTTTGTGGTTTGATTTGAACTCCTGTCGTGATTTGGAACGAAAACCCCACCTGAATCATGTAAAACCATGCCGTTTTTGATCGAATCGGGGCTCGCCGGGGTTATTTTCCGGTCACCGGAAACTGGGTTCTTCGCGACCCGTTTCTGTTCTTGGTGACCCGGAATTCCGACCCGGTTTGACCCGGTTTTGATCCAAAAGTTCCCTAAATCAGAAGTGTTTTGGCATTTTTGCAAGTTAGTACCTGAAGTTTCCAGAACTTTAAAAATTCTGGATTTCTGTTTTGAATTCTTTCAAATTTCGGATTTCTTTTTATAAATTATTTTTAAAATTGTTTTTAATTTCAGAAAAATCCGAAAATGATTATTTTAATTTCAAAAATCATTATTTTAATTCCAAAAAATTATTTTTAATCCAAAAATAAATTTGAATTAATTATTTAATTAATTTCAGTTAATTTTTAATTGATTAATTAGTCAATTAATTCGAAAATTAATTGATTAATTGATTTAGTTAATTATTAATTGATTTTAATTAATTATTTAATTAGAGTTAATTATTTAAAAATGATTTAAAAATTCTGAAAAATAGTTTCGAGCTTTAAGATATTATTTTAAATTAGTTCCAAGGCTCGATAATTATTATAAAATTGTTTCGAAGCCAGAATTGGCCAACCGAACCTTGTTTATTACTCTGAAATTTATCCAACGACCCGTTTTAATTCCGAAAAATGTTTTAAAAATCATTTTAAATACCCGAAAGCCTGTTTATGATCCGAGACTTCTTTATAAATGAGATGTCATTGATTATTTGACGTGTTATGTGTTATATGTGACTTGTTGGTTGACTGTCGGTCTATATGTTCGGTGATTACTTGTTTATAGCGTAACTTTTAATCCGTTAATAGGATTTGGGTAAAACGAAGGGTAGATAGAAGTGTATGTCGAATAGAATGGTATGAGTTAAATATTAATAGATACTTATGATGCCTAGCAGAGTAAGAAAGGCGTAAGAAAGAAAAGCAAGTGATCAGAGGATAGAAGCGAGGCATAGGAGGAGCAGACGAGTGATTGTTGAATGGGGTCATTAGACAAGTACAAGTGAAGTTGAAATCGATTATGATAAGGCAAGTATTTCTAAATCTTTCTCAAGATACAATGCAAATATTTCTAAATTCTCTTGTGACATATTGTTAATACCCAAAATAGTTCTGTTTTATACTGTACACATTTTGAATCCTTCAGCCTTGAACCTGAGCTACATCATTTGATCTTTGAGCCGTAAGCCTTATTCTTTGTAAACCATTTCTTGTTGATTTACCAGATACTAAACCATGCCAATAAGATACTACTCCATAAATATATATCCATCATATATACCAAACACTGGAACAGAATTGTTTACACATACAGAAACTTTTATACTCAACCATACCTTGTGATATCAAAGTACTAAAACCTTGTAAAAACACTATTCATCTAATATCCGATTATCCTACCGGCTGGAGGCCACTTCTTTTATGTATTTTGACATACCCTTTTTGGTAACTATGAATTTTTACCATGCTCTTTTACAAATGTTTTATGGTTATTGATTATGATCTGGTTTTATTGAACTCTATTGTTTATCATATTGAAATGCTTTAGAGTTGGATAGTTTTCTTTGTGTGGACCAGATTCGTGGTCAGACCATATCGATGGTCAAGTTAGGCCAACGTGTGCCTTGGATCCAGTAGTTAGAGCAGTGCTGTGTGCTTTGCTCGGGGTTAGTACGTGACTGATCAGCAGCCTAACCTTGGTTTTAAAAACTTAAAATGAATATCCAATTCTATTGACTGTTTAACAAGAAACTTGATTCTTTTGAATCACCTCGTTTATTATTGTTTAACCTCAGTTATTGATAATATGACTTGCTGAGCTAGTTAGCTCACTCTTGCGAATCTTTTTATGTATTCTACAGTTAAGAAGGATACGGTTGATAGCGAGGTTTCCCAGTTCAATGTTCGAGCTAGGATTCCAGATTATGATTGATCGAGCTAGCAGGAGCTTAATGCAGTAGTGAGATAGTAAGGTTGTAAGAATAATTTCATATCAGTTGTAAATTAAATTAGTGGGATTTGGTACGTTGTAATAAAAGTTAAGGTTGTGGCTTGTTTTCATACTTTAACCTGTTGCGATCCGTGGTTAAGTAAAGCAGGGTCCTTGCAAATAATATTTTATATACAGGTTTATATTTTGTGTATGTGATGTGGACCCCAAACTTCTGACCCGGGTTTGGAGGGCGCCACAGAAACTGGAAAGAAGGCTTAGGTTATGGAGATGATAAGAATGATAAAGGAACTGTAGAAATTGAGCCTATAGTTGTTAAACAAAAGCCAAAGGTAAAAACTGTTAAGTTTGTTGCTGTAAAGTCTGATACTGAGAAATCAGAAGTTAAAGAGGAATTAACTTCTGACAAACTAAAACAGGAAAAGCCAACTGAAGTTAACATAGGCTTAATGACTAAGAAGCAGCTTAAGTACAAGCTGGAAGATGTTAAGAATGTAAACAAGGTAAAGTCACCTAGGAAAAATAGGAATGGAAAGGAAGGTGTGAATAAAAGTAATGATTATAAGTCTGTTCCTAATGCTCCTAGAAAGAAATGCTATAACTGTGGAAATTCTAACCATCTGGCTTCTTTTTGCAGGAAGAATAAGAATATAAACTCCTTACCTTCTAAGTCAGGAGTTAAGAGTCAGTCTGTTAGGTTTAAGCCACAAAATCCTTGTTTTCATTGTGGTGGTGTATGGCATTCCATTTATACTTGTAAGGAATATCATAGTTTGTACTATGATTATTATCAAATAAAACCTTCTTTAAAGAAAGTTAGCATTGTTCCTTCTAGTGTAAGTTCTGATGCAAAGTCTGATACTGTAAATTTTGATAAAAAAAATGTTAACATAAACTCTGATGTTAAATCCGCTGCAAATGTTAACAAACTTAATAAGGCCAAAGGATCCAAGCAAGTCTGGGTCCTTAAAACTAATCATTAGTGGTTTTTGTGATTGCAGGGCAATAGGAAAAATATCTTAGTTCTGGACAGTGGATGTTCAGGACATATGACTGGAAATAAAGCCATGCTATCAGACTTTGTGGAGAAAGCTGGCCCAGGAGTTTCTTATAGAGATGGCAACATGGGAAAAACTATGAAATATGGCAATATCAATCTTGGGAATGTCATCATTGAAAAAGTAGCTCTAGTCTCATGACTTAAACACAATCTGCTGAGTGTTAGTCAAATCTGTGACAGAGGTTATCATGTGGATTTCTTTGAAGAACACTGTGAAATTGTAAGGAAATCTACAGGCAAAGTTGTTCTAAAGGGATACAGGCATGGTAACATTTATAAATCCAAGCTTTCAACAAGTTTTGATGGTTCTGCAATCTGTCTATTAAGTAGAGCATCAATTGAAGAAAGCTGGAATTGGCACAAGAAACTCTCTCATTTAAATTTCAACAATATAAATGAACTAGTCAAGAACGATCTTGTGAGAGGACTGCTAAAATCAGTATTTGCTCCCTGATGGCCTTTGTGATTCATGTCAGAAGGAAAAATAAAGAATATCTTCATTCAAGAGCAAGAAGGAATCATCAATTCTTGAGCCTTATCACCTACTACATGTTGATCTATTTGGTCCAGTGAATGTCATGTCTATTGCAAAGAAGAAATATGCTATGGTCATAGTGGATGAGTTCACCAGATATACATGGGTGTATTTCTTGCACACAAAAAGTGAAACTGCATCTATTTTGATTGATCATGTCAAGCAACTGGATAATTTGGTCAAAGATTCTGTAAAGATCATAAGAAGTAATAATGGCACTGAGTTCAAGAATTTGATTATGGAAGAGTTCTGCAAAGACCTGGAACTCCACAACAAAATAGAGTTGTTGAAAGAAAGAATAGAACTCTTATTGAAGCTGCACGAACTATGCTTGATGAAGCAAATCTACCAACCTATTTTTGGGCTGAAGCTGTGCAGACTGCTTGTTTTACTCAGAATGCAACACTCATTAACAAGCATGGAAAGACATCATATGAGATGGTGAAGAAAAAGAAGCCAAATCTGAAGTATTTTCATGTATTTGGATGCAAGTGTTTTGTTCTTAAGACTCATCCTGAACAGCTATCCAAATTTGATCTAAAAGTTGATGAAGTAATTTTTGTTGGATATCCACTTTCCACAAAAGCCTTTAGAGTCTACAATTTAAGAGCAATGGTAGTCATGGAATCTATCAATGTCTCTTTTGATGATAAGAAGATTACCGGACTTGAAGATTTCAATGATCATGATCAACTGAGATTTGAAAATGAAGTTTTAAATTCTGATACTGTAAATCCTGACAGTCTAAATCCTGACAGTCTAAATCCTGATACTGCAAACTCTGATGGATTAAACTCTGATATTATTGAAACTGTGGTGACTATGCCAAAGGAAGATGCACCTGTGCAGGGGGAGCATACTGAAGATAGAACCACATCTCAAGAAACATCAGAACCTACAACTGGCTCTTCAAATTCTGATTCATCAAGTTCTGATAATTCTGGAAACTCAAATTCTGAAGGATCCAACTCAGAGAGCATAATTTCAGGGTGAGCATCAGAAAATGTTGATGAAGACATCATGGATCATGGGGGAGCATCCAGTTCTAAAGAAAATCTTCCATCTGCAAGAAAGTGGACTAAAGCACATACACCTGACTTAATTATTGGAAATCCTGATGCAGGTGTCAGAATTAGAACAGCTACATCAAATGAATGTCTCTATAATTCTTTTCTTTCTCAGACTGAACCAAAAAAAGTGGAAGAAGCTCTTCAAGATGCTGATTGGGTGCAAGCAATGTAGGAACAGATCTGTTGTTGGTACAAAGTAGGTGTTCAGAAACAAAACTGATAGTGATGGCATAATTACAAGGAATAAAGCAAGGCTGGTGGCAAAATGATATTCTCAACATGAGGGAATTGATTATGATGAAACATTTGTACCAGTTGCTAGACTAGAAGCCATAAGGATATTTTTGGCTTATGTTGCTCACAAAAAAGTTTACAGTCTTTCAAATGGATGTGAAAAGTGCTTTTCTCAATGGAGAATTGGAAGAGGAAGTATATGTTAAACCTCCAGGTTTTGTAGATTCTAAACTTCTAAATCATGTCTACAGGCTTGATAAAGCACTTTATGGCCTTAAGCAAGCTCCAAGAGCATGGTATGAAACTTTAGCTCAGTTTTTTCTAGAAAGTGGATTTAACAGAGGAACTATTGAAAAAACACTGTTCTACCTCAACCATGGAAAGGACTTACTTTTGGTACAAATATATGTTGATGATATCATTTTTGGTTCTACAAATGACAGACTTTGCAAGAAGTTTGCCAAACTCTTGCAGTCAAGATATTAAATGAGTATGATGGGGGAACTTAGCTATTTTCTGGGCCTTCAAGTCAAGCAGAATGAAGAAGGAACTTTTATTTGTCAATCCAAGTACACCAGAAATTTGCTGAAGAAATTTGGAATGCAAGATTGTTGAAGTGCATCCACTCCCATGGCCACTGCAACAAAATTGGATAAGGATACTGGTACATCAGTAGATATTACTGATTACAGAGGTATAATTGGCTCACTACTCTATCTTACTGCAAGTAGACCTGATATCATGTATGCTACCTGTCTTTGTGCAAGATTTCAAGCAGATCCAAGAGAACCTCATTTAACAGCTGTGAAAAGAATTTTCAAATACCTTAAGGGTACAGCTGATCTGGGATTGTGGTATCCTAGAGAATCAGACTTTAAGCTAATAGTTTACTCAGATGCAGATTTTGCAGGATGCAAAATTGACAGGAAAAGCACAGTTGGAATCTGCCAATTTCTTGGAGGCAGATTAGTTTCTTGGTTTAGCAAGAAACAAAAGTCAATTTCCACATCAACTGCAGAAGTAGAGTACATTGCTGCAGGAAGCTGTTGTGCACAGATTCTTTGGATGAAGAATCAGTTACTGGATTATGGGTTAACATATTTTAAAATCCCTATTTACTGTGATAATTAAAGTGTTATTGCTATGACAGGTAATCCAGTTCAACACTCAATGACAAAGTACATTAGCATTAGGGACTACTTCATAAGGGAACTTGTGGATGAAGGTACAGTGGAATTGCATTTTGTTCCAACAGATCAACAACTAGCAGATATCTTCAAAAAACCACTGTGTGAAGCTACTTTTACAAGATTGGTAAATGAACTTGGAATGGTTTCAGGTTCTTTCTCTAAATCTGCTTAGTTTATGTTCTATTACATCAGACTTTATGATCAGTATTTACAGATATTACTATCTTTGTGTATTATGTGCTTAATATGAAATTTGCTTAAGTTCTGATTGTTGTCTGATGTGAATTTCTAAACTCTGATAGTGATATGCATGTTTCTGTGACTATTCACTCCAATGAGGATAAATGTGCTAGATGCTGACCTAGTAATCTCTAATATACTAAAGGTCCCATGTTTGAACTAATTGTTTATGTGGAAATCTTTTAACACAAGTAAATTCTGATATTGAGCTTAGTTAAGTTTACTTTGTCTATCTTATTACTAAGTCAAAAACTAGAATAATTCTTCTTATCTGTTAAGTTCTGATGTTAGTAAATCTGGTGAATGTACTAAGTGCTGATAAGCCTCACTTATCAAAAGAAAAAGAAAAGAAAAATCAGGTACTCCTTTGAGATCTAGAGTAAAAATGTGGAAGGGAAGACCCAAGTGCATTGCTGGTATTAAGTTATATGCATTAGAAAAGCAAAATAAATATTTTCTTGGTGACTTTTCACACTCTATGATTACTGGAGAAATACTCTGATAATAGCATAAATTCTGATAAGCAGTCGTGACTCACTTACATTGAGAAGCCACTGTAAAAAGGAATGTCAAAAGATGCATAAAATGAGCACAAAACAGTTGAGGTGGACTCATGCATGAACTCATTCTATAGTAGACATCAGAATAATGACAGATTTTAAGCAAAGTTCTTAGTTATGCCTTATTTCTAAGATGTACTGAAGTGAATCAGACTTTAATCTTTATCTGATATTTAGCTTATTGCACACACATACACTCTATGTGAATGATGAAAATTACTGTGGTGATAATTGTTATTTTAGATGAACAGTTTAAGTGTCAGATGCATAAATTCCGAGGATAAGTTCTGATGGAAGTTCTGATGATTAAATTCTGATGAAGCCATATCAGTAATTGTGTGAAGAATTACAAGAATAAAACATTCACTTTTCAAGTTAAGGAGTCATGTTCTGATGACTGTTAAGTTCTGATATAAGTCTAAGTTCTGATATTAAATCCTGATTCTTTACTGGACTTATTTGTGGTTAAATATGAAACAGTCATATTTAAAATCAGAATATGTTTAGGTGAGATATAAACAGTCAACATAAATTGGGTTAGTGGTACTCGTATATAAACAGTAATTTTTTTTTACTTGTTTCGTGTGCTCATTAACTCCTATTTTAAGCTTCCAATGGCTGTCATTATTACTCATCGGTCTAGGGAGATGAGGTTTTTCTTCTATTCGTTTTACATTCCCTGCATCTCTTGGTCTTCCCTTGTCTATATAACCGACCAATACTCCTTTAGTAAAAATCAATGACACAACAGAAGAGAAGGAGGATTGTTCTGAGGGATGAGTCAGACAGTGAGGAACAGGTTCTAGTGTCAGAACTTGTTGTTGTAGAAGCTGAGAAGGTCTCTTCTCAGAAGGATACTGGAATTGGGAGTTCTAGGCCCCTAAAAAGGCTTAGAAAGCTAAATTATGATGATGCAGCTCCTACATTCTCCTCAAAAGCTAAAAGAATTAAAACATTAGCTAAAAGGCTTGCAGATTCTAGTAAAGGAATGGAAGCAGCAGCTAAGGAAGGGGATCGGGAATCTCTGATCTCACAAGACCCTGTTAAAGCTAACAATTCTCCAAGTGCTGATCCAGACCTTCATGCAACTCATCACCCTCGACTTCATGAGCCGGAAATAACTCATATTCCCACACCTCTAGTATCTCCAGTACATGCTGATAACCAGGGGCCAAGTGATGAAATTGACATCCATAACTTGGACGTGCCTCAGGTTTTGTATTTAGAAGCTCCTCCTACTCAAATCACTCCACCTCCAACACCACTTCTTGATGCTGATTTTAATCCAGAATTTCCTACAACACCTTCTCTGCATCTAGATACTGAAGATCAGATTTTAGGTGAGCATTAGAATATGGATATTGATCAGCACTTAGAGGATGATGTTGAAGCCTCCATAGCCTCTCATACTATTCTTTTATTAGAGGATACTGATGATGCTGATTCTATAAGTTCTGATGATGTTAATGATGAAGTTACTGGTGAAGCTGTTGTTACAAATGTAGATGCTGATGCAGCTGGTCCATCAGGACATGCACCTCAACAAACTATTCATAAAGCTGAGATAGTCAAGAAGTTTGTTACAGGGGAAGCACCAGTACCTTGGAGTGAAACTCCTAGAGGACAGGAGTGAAACACAGTTAGTTTTGTTCCTTCTGAAAAGATTCTTGTTGAGCATCATGCCAAAGCTGATGAAATGCTGATAAATGATGATTTCAAAGCACAGATGAGAGTTACTACATTGAGTACAAGGCACCTTCAAGGTCAACACTCAATAACTCATGACAAGGTGAATAAAATTCAAGGAAACTTGATCCAGCAAGATATGAATTTGAAACTTGAAAAGAAAAGGTTTTTCTAACCTACCTTTGACAGAATTGCCAACATTGAGAAAACCCAAGAGAAGCAACAGTCTCAGATTGATGAAATTTTGAAGAATCAAGCTTCTCACTAATCTCAACTCAATGAGATCCAATCCTCAGTGGAATTGCTTGTCTCTCTTCTTTTACCTGCTGATGACAAAAAGGGGGAGAAAGTAATTAAGTCCAAATGCAAATCTATCAAGACACTGACGGGAAAGGATGATGGAAAAGATGACCAGGAAAACTCTGGAATAATGGGTGGAGGTCATGGTCAAGGTAAAGGTTTTTCATCAAGTAAAGATGGAACTACAAGTCAAAGAACAAGTTCTGATACTGGGAGAAGAATAAGTTCTTATACTGGTAAAAGGATAAGTTCTGATGAACTTCTGGAACTTGATGAGGAAATTTCAAGACAGTTATTTCTGAAAGAAAATCCAGGATTGGACTTTGAGAGTCTAAAGGAAGAATAAGCTAGAATTAAGTTAGAAAAAGTCAACTCCAAATCTGAAGCTTCTGTTGTTGAAAAGAAAATTCCTAAGGCTAAAGGCAGTGTGATAAAAGAAAGGATAAATCCTGAGGCAACTAAGGCCAATTCACAAATGGAGATAGATCCAAGGTCCAAGGGCAAAGAAAAAGTTGGAGAACCTGTAAAGGTTTATGTGCCTGCTATGGATGAAGAAATATATGTTGAAGATGCTAATCTTACTCTGATTTCAAAGAAGATTTATCAAACAACCTCTGACATGGCTCAAGTTGTTCAGAGTCAAGATATAGTAAGTTCTGATATGACACTGAAGCAAGCAACCTCTGACATAGCTCAAGTTGGTTTGATATCAGAAGATAAGTTAAAGGAAACCTCTGACATTACTCATGTTAAATCCTCAAAGTTACTCCTACTAGGATTCACCAAAGCTAAACAGACTCAACATTTGAAGGCTGCAGCAAGTGGTTTTGAAGCAAGAGTTGTTACAGGAAAGGAAGCGGGAGATAAATCTGGATTGGGTAGTGTTGATGAAAGAAGAGTACATAACACAACCAGTGATCCAACTTCCTTAAGTGAACCAGGTGTTGGAGCAACTCCTGAAAGATTGAATCGACTTAAATCTGTACAGATGGTTTACCATACCTTTTTGAAAGAACACATCTTCTTATATTTCATGACAGATGGAAGGGTATACCATATTAGGGAGAATGTTATACCACTGAAGTATTTTGAGGAACTAGAACATGTTCTATTCCTACTTCAAGTGAAGAACAGATTAATAGAAAGTGCTGCAAATTATTTGAAGACTTAAATTCAGAGACAGAAGAAGCTTTATTCTGTAAAGTCTGATAGCACATACTGTCCCAAGTACAGAGATCACAAGGGTGATATTGTCGAGATGAAGCCTAACTCTGCTAAGATTATAACTACCTTTCTGGGTTATAAGGCTGTGGAATTCAATCTTGAGTCTGACAAGGCATATTTGATCAGACTAGATCAGGACATAAGAAAAGCTAAAATAAATGATCTCAGGGCTGCTATCTTTCAAATTGGTAAAGATACAGTTGAATTGAAGAATGCTAAAAGGAGGATGATTGATGAACTTAAATATGTTGAGAGATGTTTGTTAAAAAACTATCTCAGAACAACTCCTGACATCAAAGAGATCAGTAATTGAAGCCAAGTCAAGATCTACAACTGCTCAAATTCTGATGTGTATACAGACTGAAGTTGTTATCAGAAGTTAAAGATGGTAAAGCTTTAAGGACTGTAAGTTGTAGTTATCTAGTCAAATTCTCATGCATTTGTACTTAATGTTTTTGACATCATCAAATATTTATTAAACTTGTATATTATGCTAATTTACAAGTTGGGGGAGATTGTTAGATATATTTGATAATGTCATGTCTAATATGATTTGTGTTTAGTTTTCAGATCTTACTTAAACAGGACAAATCAGTACTTAACTGGAAATCAGCACTCATACTGAAGTCAGAACTTAAGTTGTCAGAAATTAAGTTATCAGGAGATATTTATCAGGAGATAATATCAGGACTTAAGGAGACTTTCAGATAAGGAAGGCGGCTGATTGAAAGGAAAGAAGATCAAGACAAATGCAAGAAGAGATATGCATGAAGAAGGAATTCTATGAAGAATAGAATACTTGGAAGAAAAGATAACTGATTGATATATTTTAGGAAGCAGAATTATATTCCATATCAATTAGATATTATCTTGTAACTGTGTAGTATATATAAACACAGATATAGGGTTTACACTATACATGTTATCATTATCGAGAATAATATTCATTGTAACCCTAACAGCTCTCGTGATATTTGTTCATCACTGAGAGAGGACAGTTCCATATTGTAACAGAGTTTATAATATTGAATAAAGTTTGTTTTTTGTTACTTGTGTTCTTTAATTCGATTTGATTGTGCTAAACATTGTATTCAACCCCCTTCTACAGTGTGTGTGACCTAACAAGTGGTATCAGATGCATATCTGTTAACACACAAACAGTTTAATATCCAAAAATAATCATGTCTGAAGCAGAAACTCTAACCAAGTCCACCAAAACTGAAGAATCTCCAAAGACTCAAATTCATAGTCGATATGAGACTATTAGAGTTCCCATACTGAAACCATCTGAATATCCCATATGGAAGGTGAGGATGTCTATGTTTCTGGAAGCTAAAGATCCAGAATATCTTGATAGAATCAATGAAGGACCACACAAGCCAACCAAACTCGTTGTTGCAGTTGCAGGTGAACCAGCAAAGTCTGTACCAAAGGAGAAGAGTGATTACACTGCTGAAGATATCTCTTCAATTGCTAAGGATGCTAAGGTACGACACTTGCTACATAGTGCCATTGATAATGTAATGTCAAACAGGGTAATTAACTGCAAGAATGCAAAGGAGATATGGGAAGCCTTGGAGACAAGATGCCAGGGAACTGATTCAATTAAGAAGAACAGGAAGACATTACTCACTCAAGAGTATGAACACATTGACTCAAAGTCTGATGAGTCATTAACTGGTTTATATGACAGATTTGTCAAACTCTTGAATGATTTGTCACTAGTTGATAAGGAAAATGATCTTGAAGATTCGAATCTTAAATTCCTGTTAGCTCTTCCTGAAAGTTGGGATTTAAAGGCCACAACTATAAGAGACAACCATAATCTTGAAGAAACAACTCTTGATGAAATTTATGGGATGCTCAAGACTCATGAACTTGAGATGGAACAAAGAAGCAAGAGGAAAGGAGGAAAGACGAGGATAGTTGCTCTTAAGGCTGAGGAGGAATCCCCCAAAGAAGCTATCTCAAAGAAAGGCAAGGGAAAAGCTCTCATCACAAAGTCTGATACTGAGTCATCAAGTTCTGATAGTGATGATGACTTAGAAACTGAAAGCTTACCTGAGATAGATGCTGATGAGGAGATGATGAAGCTGTGTGCTCTTATGGTGAAAGGAATCACAAGGATTGCATACAGGAAATTCAGAAAGGGAAAGAAGTTTTCTAGGAAAGGTGCAATTTCTGATAAGAAGAGTTTCAAAAAATTTGAAGGCAAAGGAGAAAAGTCTGACAGAGGAGATTACACAAATGTCAAATGCCACAACTGTGGTGAGAAAGGCCACATATCTCCTGATTGCAAGAAAGTGAAGAGTGACAAAGTCAAGCTCTTGTCACAAAGAAGAAAAGCTGGACAGACACTTCAGATTCTGAAAGTGAGGAGAACTATGCCTTGATGGCAAATGCTGATAGCAGTTCTGATGCTGCTGAATTAAAGGTACCTCAAACTACTTATGACTTTCATACGGATGATATTAATAAATTGAAAAGATATCTTAAAACCATGTTTATTAGTTATAGAGATCAAACTTTAATATGTGAAAGATTAACTTCTGAAAATCTTGCTTATAAAAAGAGAAATGATTATTTAAAAAAAAAGTTAGTCATGTTCCATCAAACTCAGAAAGATAGAGATGATGCTTTCTATGTTAGGGATGAAGTACTTAAAATGAATGAATCTCTAAAAACTGAGTTAGAAAAGGAAAGAGAGATTATCAGGACTTGGACTAACTTTGGCAGAACAACTCAGAATTTGTTAAGTAGTGGAAACTGGAAAGAAGACTTAGGTTATGGAGATGATAAGAATGATAAAGGAACTGTAGAAATAGAGCCTATAGTTGTTAAACAAAAGACAAAGGTAAAACCTGTTAAGTTTGTAGTTGTAAAGTCTGATACTGAGAAATCAGAAGTTAAAGAGGAATTAACTTCTGACAAACTAAAACAGGAAAAGCCAACTGAAGTTAACATAGGCTTAATGACTAAGAAGCAGCTTAAGTACAAGCTGGAAGATGTTAAGAATGTAAACAAGGTAAAGTCACCTAGGAAAAATAGGAATGGAAAGGAAGGTGTGAATAAAAGTAATGATTATAAGTCTGTTCCTAATGCTCCAAGAAAGAAATGCTATAACTGTGGAAATTCTAACCATCTGGCTTCTTTTTGCAGGAAGAATAAGAATATAAACTCCATACCTTCTAAGTCAGGAGTTAAGAGTCAGTCTGTTTGGTTTAAGCCATAAAATCCTTGTTTTCATTGTTGTGGTGTATGGCATTCCATTTATACTTGTAAGGAATATCATAGTTTGTACTATGATTATTATCAAATAAAACCTTCTTTAAAAAAAGTTAGCATTGTTCCTTCTAGTGTAAGTTCTGATGCAAAGTCTGATACTGTAAATTTTGATAAAAAAAATGTTAACATAAACTCTGATGTTAAATCCGCTGCAAATGCTAACAAACTTAATAAGGCCAAAGGACCCAAGCAAGTCTCGGTCCTTAAAACTAATCATTAGTGGTCTTTGTGATTGCAGGGCAACAGGAAAAATATCCTAGTTCTGGACAGTGGATGTTAAGGACAGATGACTGGAAATAAAGCCATGCTATCAGACTTTGTGGAGAAAGCTGGCCCAGGAGTTTCTTATAGAGATGGCAACATGGGAAAAACTATGGAATATGGCAATATCAATCTTGGGAATGTCATCATTGAAAAAGTAGCTCTAGTCTCATGACTTAAACACAATCTGCTGAGTGTTAGTCAAATCTGTGACAGAGGTTATCATGTGGATTTCTTTGAAGAATATTATGAAATTATAAGCAAATCTACAGGCAAAGTTGTTCTAAAGGGATACAGGTATGGTAACATTTATAAAGCCAAGCTTTCAACAAGTTTTGATGGTTCTGCAATCTGTCTCTTAAGTAGAGCATCAATTGAAGAAAGCTGGAATTGGCACAAGAAACTCTCTCATTTAAATTTCAACAATATAAATGAACTAGTCAAGAAAGATCTTGTGAGAGGACTGCCAAAATCAGTATTTGCTCCTGATGGCCTTTGTGATTCATGTCAGAAGGCAAAATAAAGAATATCATCATTCAAGAGCAAGACTGAATCATCAATTCTTGAGCCTTATCACCTACTACATGTTGATCTATTTGGTCCAGTGAATGTCATGTCTATTGCAAAGAAGAAATATGCTATGGTCATAGTAGATGAGTTCACCAGATTCACATGGGTGTATTTCTTGCACACAAAAAGTGAAACTGCATCTATTTTGATTGATCATGTCAAGCAACTGGATAAATTGGTCAAAGATTCCGTAAAGATCATAAGAAGTGTTAATGGCACTGAGTTCAAGAATTTGATTATGGAAGAGTTCTGCAAAGACCTGGAACTCCACAACAAAATGGAGTTGTTGAAAGAAAGAATAGAACTCTTATTGAAGCTGCACGAACTATGCTTGATGAAGCAAAGCTACCAACCTATTTTTGGGCTGAAGCTGTGCAGACTGCTTGTTTTTGTAATAACCCCAAAATTTTGAACTTTTTGTAACCCTTATGAATAGTGTTTTAGCTGAATGAAAAAACTTTTCATGCCACACTAGGTAGGGGTTCTTTTATGGATATTCTGAGATTTTATTGGCACTCTATATGGTATATAAGTGTATGTAAAGATTGTCAGAATCCAATTCCGAACACTTTGATTTTTCCCGGAAATCCACTAGATACGGAAAGAATTGAGTATAAGGTAACATGATAAAAAGGATTTAAATTAAAGGATTATAAGAGAGGATCATAAAAGGATTATAATGAATTGAGAAAGGTTAAGGAAACCCAAGTAATAAGATCCCGGGTATGATCCCTCAAACGATAAACGAAAATGAAAGTTAAGCGAACCGTATAACAGATCAGCGGTCATTAGGCAAACAATTAGGAAGTTAATCAAAGAGATTAGAGGGGATGATATCATCCAACCAATGAGAAGAGGACAAAGAGGGGAGGATGACATCACATGATGACATAAGCATGACATAGGGAGGAAGGAGATGTGGTTGGTTTATAACCACACAAAGTCAAGGTTAGAAAGGTAATTACCCAAAAACAAAACAAAAAGCAACCAACCAAGCCAAAACATTTCATTTTCATCAAAAAACACAAAACCCCCATTTTCTTCATGAAGCTCTCGGCCCCTTTTCTTAAAAAATGAAGATCCAAGCTCCACCATTTACTATTTAGCAAGGTATTTATCTAAGCTTCCCCATGGATAGTTACATACTTACTATAAGTTTAAGCTTCTAATTCCAAGCCAATCTTTTTCTATAAATCATGGAAGAAGATGGTGAATAGTACTTTCTTGAAATTAATTTTTGTGTTCTTGATTTCTTTGAAAGAACAAGCTTGTAGGAGGTTAGATTAAGGCTTCCATGGGCATTTCAAGGATCTTTCATGGATTAAATGCTCCAAGGAAGGTATAAACTCCAAACCCTAGCTTTGGTTTTGAGTAATTAGGAATGAATATGATTGATATAGTATATGTGAAGCATGAGGCTTGTTCGTTTAAAGTTTGGTTGAGTTTGTAGAGATTAGTTGGTTTTGTGGTGTTTTTGGAGTTGTAAATCCTGTTAATTAGTTAATGAACTTAAGTATAGCTTTTAGTTCATGTTTGAGGGTAGTATAAAGTTGATAATATTGAGTTTTTGGGGCTGTTGGAGTGTGTTTTGGATGGATGTTGGTTGTATGATTGATTTGGGGTTGATTGGTGGTTGTTTTGGAATGGTTTAAATTTGGGAAATCGCGTAAACATAGCCTCCATAATGCCCGATTTACCGTAGACTATTTTTGTTCTTAACATCAGAACCCTTGAACTCACTGCTAGGTTTTTACCATTGCCATGTTTAGATAGTTCATGTTACGAGCTTCGTTTTGATATGTGGTTCGTTTGATTCCGATGAACGGTTTAGGAGAAACGGCCGTTTTAAGTAACGACGTTTCGCGAACGAACCCTTACCCCTCGCCTTACTTTGAAACATAGGTTAAAGACCTTAAAGGACTAATTGAAGTATGAAACATTTATGTAAGGTGTAATAGGAAGTTGGTAAGACACTTGCGAAAGAATCGCCTTAAAACTCATAATGGTTAATTTATTAAAAATGGTGGAGCCGAGGGTACTCGAGTGACTTAAGAGAATCAGTAAGCGCAAAACGAGCGTTAGAGTCTGAGTTGGTTAGAGTATAGATTTACAAGTGACTTTGGTTTAATTCCAACTTACTTGTTGCTTATAGGTTACCAGACTCGTCCCGAGCCATTCGTAACCCCCAGTCGCTCAGGCAAGTTTTCTACCCGTTATACTGTTGTTGTGATGTATATATGTATATGCATTATCTTGTGATAGATGCATGTTGGTTATTAGCAAATGTTGCGATATATTGAAGCATGCTGATATGGTATATATATGCATGCCTGTTTCGTATTCTTGCCATATATATCTGTTGGTTCAGTTGATAATACCTATGCTAGAGAATAGCAGTAATTTGCATATACCCTTAGTATAGGGACCCAAAGGTGAAAACATTTTCTAAAACCGGGAGTCGAGGATCCGGAGTAGATTTTATATATATATATATATGGTTATAGTTTTCAAAACTATTAATCGAATAAAGTTTATTCGATAACTTTATTTTATTATTGAATATTATTTCGAATATTCATCCAAGAACTTATGACTCCTTTATTTTATTATTGAATATTATTTCGAATATTCATCCGAGGACTTATGACTCCTTTATATTATTTATTGAATATTATTTGAATATTCATTCGAGGGCGTATGACTCAGTTTATATTATTTAATGAATATTATTTGAATATTCATTTGAGGATCTATGACTCCGATTATTGTTGAGTTATATTCCTTATTTTATTAAAGAATAAGGTGTCGATAATCAAACTTATTTTTGATTATTCAAATAAAGATAGTACTTTTGTATAAGTATATCTTTGGTTATTTAATACTCATTTCAAGTATAAGTCTTACAACTTCTACTTCAATTATTTGTATAAAGATTATTCTTTATGGGAATATTATTTAAATAATAATATTCAGACATTTTCTAAATATATTGGGACTGATTTACTTCATTAAATCAGCATTACTCCAAACACTCTTTAAAGTGTTTTCGAGTCTTCAAAAAGATTTTTAAAAGTTAGAGCGGATCCCAAAACTCATTTTTATATTTAAGATCTTCCTTTTAAAAAGGGGATTTAAATACTCGCTCAAAACCTGAGGGATCCGGCTCTATGGTGTATTTTATATTCGCAACAAGGTTGCAGTTTTGGTAAATGAATTGATTACTTACCCAACGTTCAGGAAGTAAGTCCATCTATCGAGTCGGCATAAGCAACATGGGCTCAGTGGGCATCCATGATAGTGTAAGTGGCTCAGTGGGAGTCCATCAAATGCATAAGTGGCTGAGTGGCAGTCCAACATAAGGTCCTATTGCGACCAGGGTGATGACCAGTGGGGAATTCGTCCATCTACTAGTAGAAAAGGTTACTTATTGGTATCTTTGCCTGATCAGCAAGATATCAGGTTTATGCCAAAATTCTTTCCTTTCCAAATTTATTGGATATTGCAATTCTGTTCATACTTTACATGACAGAGGTTTTCAGGAAACGTATGTATATATATAGGTGTATATATATATCGGGACTTAATGAAGTATCTCAAAACTTCATTTCCTTCAAAATATTTCAAAGATTGAATCTATTCAAGTCTTATCTTGTAGTCTCATCAGTGTGATGAACTTTTGAAACTAATTATAACTTGAACGGTGGTAGTTCAAGTAGTATTTGGAAAAGATATAAGTATATTGGAGTATCTTGTAACTTCATCTTTTAAACTTATATCTAGTAAATGATTATCTTATGCATGACAAAGATTTTCAGAAAAACGTTGAGACAAGGTTAGATATATGAGATCACCTTGCAACGATATTTTTATACAGTTATACACTGGAAATCTGTGTGTATTATGCATGGAAGAGGACTTCCCATATTTTGAAAAGTATATATGTATATATACTGAATTTTTTGCGACTTCATCGCATTAAGATATCAAACTTGGTTCATTTCTTTTGACCAAGACTTTCATGAGTACTATGAGAAGGCTCATATACTGTAAATCATTATACATATTATTTTGGTGGGCTTGCTGCTCACCCTTGCTTTCTTCTTTCATCACACAACAACAGATAGAAAAGACGAAAGGACCAAGCTCCCGATTCGCAAGCGGTTAGAAAACGTTCCGCAGCTTTCTGGAAGCGTTGAGGCCGCTGTAACTGAGGTATAAATTACCAATAGGCTAAGTTTTTAACTAATAATATACCAGACTTATGTATATTATGAATTGTAATAATGGCAAAGAAATGTAAATTTATTCAGAAACCTGTTTAAGGTGCATTGGCATATAATTGTGGAATAAAATGACTTGTGATTATTTTTTGGATATTCATCTCTGAGGCTATAATTTGTGGTGTGTGTGTTTAATGGTGGGGTCACAGTACAGAGTAGTTGATTATTTATTAAGATTGGGTGTTGTTAAGGGAAATGGAACTCGTGACAACCCGGATCCCCGACCCCGGATTTGGGGGTGTTACAGAAGTGGTATCAGAGCGAAGCGTTATAAACCTCAGAGATGATGTGACGTAAAGATAATAAGTTCACTAAGATAATAAGAACTCTTGCCAAGTTTATAGTCGGGCTACCTAACGTAGTACTGACAGTTAAAACCCTTATGGGAACCCTTATAAATATCGTGATAGAAGCGTAGTTCGTTATCGTATATGGTAGCGGGACACCGAACCCTGAGGTTGAGGAGCAACAACGCGATGATGTTTTATTACTTATTGAAGATCAGATTATGGATCCGATAGAGCGTCCTAACGCAGGACCGGATGATGTTGATATTGAGGATGTAACGGTTGAGGATGTTGTCCTAGAAGGGACAGTTACTGAGGAGGATCCCATGGAGGATTCTGACAAGAATGAATAAAGGACCATTCAGGAATTGATAACCATGGTTAGGGAAACTACCAGAGGTAGGATTGGCTGGTCACTACCGGAGGTTCGTTCAAGTTTGTAAAGATAGTAGCCCCTTTAACGCGGCTTACTCGTAAGACTGAGAAGTTCGAATGGACAGAGAAATGCGAGAACAACTTTTAAGAACTGAAGCAAAGGTTGGTGACGTTCCCTATGTTGGCGTTGCCGGATGGAAAATGAGATTTTGTGAAGTGTAGTGACGCTTCGCATAAGGAATTAGGGTGCTTCTTATACAGCACAGCAAGGTAATCACGTACGCGTCAAGACAATTAAGGGAATATAAAATTCGATATCCCCACCCATGAGCTTGGGCTCGTGGCAATAGTTTTGCCCTAAAGATTGGAGGCACTACTTGTATGGAGAGAAGTGCGAAATTTACCTAAGCCATAAGTGCTCTAGTACATTTTCACGCAAAAAGAGCTCAACATGTGCCAAATGAGGTGGTTAGAGCTAATCAAGGATTTCGATTATGAGATTCTTTATCATTCGGGGAAAGCCAATGTGGTGGTTGATGCCCTTAGTAAAAAGGAGAGACTCAAGATGATAATGTCTTCGAGAGAGTTTATAAGAGATTTTGAGAAGGTGGAAATAGAAGTGAAGATAACCGGAGCCGGTACCGAAAAGCTGTTTGAGATTGCGATAGAGACCGAATTAATGGAAAAGAGCATATTGTGCCAGAAAAAGGTGATGAATGAAGGCAGAGAGCCAACAAATAAATATGAGATTAATACCGAGAAAGATGATAAGGGAATAATGAGGTATTCCTATAGAATTTGGGTTCCGAAAGTTCAAGAGCTTAAGGATGAGAACTTAGATGAGAGCCATAGTTTGAGGAATAAGATATAGAGCAAACCCTGAACGTGATAGTCAGGGAGGTCGCCATCGAGATAGAAGGAACCCATAACATAATGAAGTGGAAAATGAGGATTTTAACGTATAAGATAACCCCAAGTATGGGAGAAGGATGAAACATTTCATATTAAGGAAACAGAAAGTCGAGTAAGGAAAGGAGACCCGAGATGGTACCCCTATACGACAATTCATGGACCTGTCTAAAGAGAACTTAGACTATTATCCCCAACCACCACCCTGAGGAGACAGTGCGGTGGGAAATTCTTTCAGGACCTTTAAGTCGCTAAGCTCTCAGAGTTCCAAGGAACAAGCTGACCCAGTCGAGGCAAGAGCCTGGCTAAAGGAAATACAGGAATCATTTGAGATTCTAAATGATTGACGAATCACAAAAGAGTGTTTTTGTCACTTACCCTCCTAAGAGAGAGACCACCCGCTGGTGAAAGGCCAATGAAGGCACGAAGCAAGAGATTATAATAAACTGATTTAAGTTCAGTCAATTGTTTTCGGGAAAGTAATTCCCAAAGATAAGGAGATAGTGTAAAAGCTTTAGAGCCAGAACAAAGGCAGACGAGTATGACGAATTATGAATCTAAGTTGTAAAAGTTATCAAGATTCATTCTGAGGACACGAATCCAGAATGACGGGATGTATGAAATCAATGCTTATGTTGTGTTGGTTCATGAAATAATGATAAGAGAAAGGAAAATAAAAAAAAAGAAACTGGAGTGGAAAGGAATATAAAGGCAATAGAGTTTGAGGAATGATAAGGGAGTTGGGTATGAGGAAACCCTAAAGACTCGTAGTAATAGAAATAGAAAAGTATGTAATCGTCAGAATGAGGGTGATTCACCATGAGTTAAATTGATGGTTGAAGGTATAAGAGATACATATATTTTATCCCCTGTAAGTTGGGAGGATTCGAGGAAACCTTGAGATAGTTCGAAGGATAAATAATGACATGAGGATAGACTGAGGAGACAAGAAAGTAAGAAATTAGGAAAAATTGGATGAAGGAAGTGACCTTCAAGAATGTGAAGTGTAAGACCGGTGGCTTGATACCCAGAAAGGGAGACGCCATGTATGAAAGATATCCCAACATTGAGGTGACTGTTGAGATAAACAACAAAAGTAGATAAGGAATTATTAAGAAGAGGTTCACGTTGAACACGACCAATATCCTCCAGAACATCCTTGTTATCGTTACAAAATTAGGCAAGAAAAGCGGATAACCGTTGTTATCTTTTGGAGGCCATATTGATTGACCTCATTTTGAATACAGATGTTATTGTGAAATTAGGCATATACTATCGAGGTGGGAATGATTGAATAAGACACCCTTATCAGGGATATATGACTTGATTTATCCATGGAAGGATGTATGTACCTTTTTACAGGTGGAATTAAGGATAGAACATCGGTAACTTAAAATGAATCTTAGGGGAATGCATAAAGGTTGGCATTTCACCCTTAATAGGGATAGTATGAGTTTTGACAGTATGAATTGGAAAGGATTAAGGTAATAACAACCTTTAAGGATCAGTGGAGAAATTTTTTAGAAGTATATAGATAATGATTCTGGTATTAGTAAACGGTATTTTGATATGCCCTGTATCTAAGGAATACAGGAGGAACGATTCAAGGATAACCCTAGAGGTTTTACAAGGAGAAAGGTAATATTCAAAATTCTCAAGAATAGACATGTTGATAAAGGAAATATGATGTAATTATAATGATGCCAAGTGGGGCATGTGTTAAACCACGAGAAAGTATGGATCGAACCAGTAATGGTCGAAATTGTTCAGGGCAATTAGGACTTAAGATAAAAGATGTTCTAAGTATGATTGAGAGTCAGTCGTGACAGTGATTAACCTCTAAAGACTGAGGCAATAACTTATGGAAAAATGGTGATTTTTTTTTACTCATCAGATTTAAGGAAAACATCTTCACACAAGCTGTGATTGAAATGAGGTAGAAAATTTATTTGGAGATGGTAAAATGACATTGACTGTAAGGAAATTTTACTATCAGGAAAGGCCAAAGAGGTGGCCGACACTTTAAAGGTAAGAGGATAATTATAGGCGCTTGTGCCAAAGGAATACAGTGATGATGGTTAAAGCTATGAAGGTTGTATTATGGTTTGGAAGATTGACATTCCTTCTGATGACTGTGCAATACCCAACCGTAATAGTAGTTGGTAAAGGTTTAATTCGTGTAATCGCCAAGAGCGGGCTATCTATCTCAGAAGATACTATCTTGAGATAAGCCAGGACCATGTTTCAAAAAGGACTAGACGAACCTTCGAGTTAAGTCTTCTAATTAAAGCATATGATTAAGAATGGTATTAACCTGCTATCATTGCTTTGATTGAAACTCTTCTGCAATTTTATCTGCTTCATGTCATGTATGTATGTCAGGATCAGGAGTGTTCTTCATGAATCAGGAATGGTGATTATGTTACCTCCTTAGAAGGATTTGATACGACATATATGGACTCCATATGGTTAGATATTAAGATTTCATGGAAAATGAATGACGACAGTAGGTCAGTAGTGGACCATAGTAATGCAGCAATGATTCTGCGAGTAATGAACTGGTTACAACCGTGAGAGTTGTATTGGAATGGATGTTGAGATTGGGTACCACTAATCGGGTCGTGGTAATGTATAAGTTATCATTGATAGACTAATTAAGTAGAGTATCTACCTATTGAATATTTATTCCTTCTTATGAAAAGAGAGTCGTATTACTATACGAGGAAGGTTGCGGTGCAAGCATAGAATTCTATTAACGATGATGTATAAAATGAGATTCCAGATTCAATTTTCGATGTCGAGGGAGTTTCAAAGGTGATTGAGTATAAGCTCGAGGAAGAGCATGGGTCCATAGAATGATGGACGGAATAGCAAAAATATTTAGGCACGTGAAATGCGATGCTATAATACTTGATGTTGATATAAATACATATATGTTTTGTTCTTCTATGATAAACCTCTATAGTTCAGAGGTAGGTTCCAAGCCAGATATTTTGTGGCAGTATATATTTTTTTTCATATATACAATTCTCTTCAATTCGTTCTTTTCTCTTCTTTTCATTTTGTATAAGCTGAGAAGAACAACCCTACCAGAAGGGGAGGTATTGCCGAATGACTATCTATCTGTGTGATAGAAGCCTAGTAGGATACCAGCTATTGTTTAATTGCTTGTCAAGTACTAAAGGCTGGCCACCTTCAGTACTAACTATGCGATATAACAAGTGTTCATGATCATAGTGATCTCTCAATAAATTCTTTTACTTCTATATGAAGGATTAAGCTTTCGAAGATAGAAGCAGCTGAAAAAGGAGTAGTAAAGTTGTGGTGGTATTCGGAATGGAAACACATTCGTGATACTAAGGTTGACGAGGTTATTAAAAGGTTATAGAACGCTAGCGAGCAAAAGTATAACCAGTATAATATTAGGAACGGAAGGTAGTAGCGATTACGAACTGGAAAAGAATGGGTATTGAGAAGCAAAAGCTCTAATGCTAAAAGCTATAATGAGAGTCTGTGCAATAGACTTGAAAGAAATTGGAATAATCACTTAACACGGATTGAGTTTTCTTACGACAATAGATCATATGTCAGTATTGAGATATCGCCTTATGAGATCCTTGAGGGAAGACAATGTCGATCTCCCTTATGTTAGGATGAAGTTGTAGAGCGCAAGATGCTCGGACCAGCAGTGGTCCAAAGGACCAAGGATATGATAGATCTAATCAGAGGACGGCTGGTAGTAGCCCAAGATGGACATGATAAGTATGTTGATTTGACACGAAAGGACAAAGAGTATGAAATAGGGGACCTAGTAATGTTATAGGTATCCCTTGGAAAGAATTGATGAGGTTCGGAAAGAAAGAAAAGCTATGTCTACAATTTGTTGGACCCTTGGATATATTAAGACGTTTGGGAAGTTAGCATATGAGCTAGCCCTACCCCCGAACAGGTAGCAAGTCATAACGTGTTTCACGTATCAATGTTAAGGAAGTGTAATTCGGATGCCAGATAAATAGGGGCATATGAGCGCATAGGCATGCGACCAGACATAACCTATAGGGAGCAACCAGAAAGGGTTATAGGTCGAAAAGGAACAAGTGCTTAGGAGAAGGGTTATCAAACTATTCAGAGTTTGATGGAAGGACCACAATGTGGGAAAATTTACTCGAGAGTTAGAAAGTGCAATGCTAAGAGAGTATCCCTATTCATTTTCTATCTGATTCCGGGACGGAATCCTTTTAAGGAGGGGAGACTGTAATAACCCCAAAATTTTGAACTTTTTGTAACCCTTATGAATAGTGTTTTAGCTGAATGAGAAACCTTTTCATGCCACACTAGGTAGGGGTTCTTTTATGGATATTCTGAGATTTTATTGGCACTCTATATGGTATATAAGTGTATGTAAAGATCGTCAGAATCCAATTCCGAACACTTTGATTTTTCCCGGAAATCCACTAGATACGGAAAGAATTGAGTATAAGGAAACATGATAAAAATGATTTAAATTAAAGGATTATAAGAGAGGATCATAAAAGGATTATAATGTATTGAGAAAGGTTAAGGAAACCCAAGTAATAAGATCCCGGGTATGATCCCTCAAACGATAAACGAAAACGAAAGTTAAGCGAACCGTATAACAGATCAGCGATCATTAGGCAAACAATTAGGAAGTTAATCAAAGAGATTAGAGGGGATGATGTCATCCAACCAATGAGAAGAGGACAAAGAGGGGAGGATGACATCACATGATGACATAAGCATGACATAGGGAGGAAGGAGATGTGGTTGGTTTATAACCACACAAAGTCAAGGTTAGAAAGGTAATTACCCAAAAACAAAACAAAAAGCAACCAACCAAGCCAAAACATTTCATTTTCATCAAAAAACATAAAACCCCCATTTTCTTCATGAAGCTCTCGGCCCCTTTTCTTAAAAAATGAAGATCCAAGCTCCACCACTTACTATTTAGCAAGGTATTTATCTAAGCTTCCCCATGGATAGTTACATACTTCCTATAAGTTTAAGCTTCTAATTCCAAGCCAATCTTTTTCTATAAATCATGGAAGAAGATGGTGAATAGTACTTTCTTGAAATTAATTTTTTTGTTCTTGATTTCTTTGAAAGAACAAGCTTGTAGGAGGTTAGATTAAGGCTTCCATGGGCATTTCAAGGATCTTTCATGGATTAAAAGCTCCAAGGAAGGTATAAACTCCAAACCCTAGCTTTGGTTTTGAGTAATTAGGAATAAATATGATTGATATAGTATATGTGAAGCATGAGGCTTTTTTGTTTAAAGTTTGGTTGAGTTTGTAGAGATTAGTTGGTTTTGTGGTGTTTTTTGAGTTGTAAATCTTGTTAATTAGTTAATGAACTTAAGTATAGCTTTTAGTTCATGTTTTAGGGTAGTATAAAGTTGATAATATTTAGTTGTTGGGGCTGTTGGAGTGTGTTTTGGATGGATGTTGGTTGTATGATTGATTTGGGGTTGATTGGTGGTTGTTTTGGAATGGTTTAAATTTGGGAAATCGCGTAAACATAGCCGCCATAATGCCCGATTTACCGTAGACTATTTTTGTTCTTAATATCAGAACCCTTGAACTCACTGCTAGGTTTTGACCATTGCCATGTTTAGATAGTTCATGTTACGAGCTTCGTTTTGATATGTGGTTCCTTTGATTTCGATGAACGGTTTAGGAGAAACGGCCATTTTAAGTAACGACGTTTCGCGAACGAACCCTTACCCCTCGCCTTACTTTGAAACATAGGTTAAAGACCTTAAAGGACTAATTGAAGTATGAAACATTTATGTAAGGTGTAATAGACAGTTGGTAAGACACTTGCGAAAGAATCGCCTTAAAACTCATAATGGTTAATTTATTAAAAATGGTGGAGCCGAGGGTACTCGAGTGACTTAAGAGAATCAGTAAGCGCAAAACGAGCGTTAGAGTCTGAGTTGGTTAGAGTATAGATTTATAAGTGACTTTGGTTTAATGCCAACTTACTTGTTGCTTATAGGTTACCAGACTCGTCCCGAGCCATTCGTAACCCCCAGTCGCTCAGGCAAGTTTTCTACCCGTTATACTGTTGTTGTGATGTATATATGAATATGCATTATCTTGTGATAGATGCATGTTGGTTATTAGCAAATGTTGCGATATATTGAAGCATGCCGATATGGTATATATATGCATGCCTGTTTCGTATTCTTGCCATATATATCTGTTGGTTCAGTTGATAATACATATGCTAGAGAATAGCAGTAATTTGCATATACCCTTAGTATAGGGACCCAAAGGTGAAAACATTTTCTAAAACCGGGAGTCGAGGATCCCGAGTAGATTTTATATATATATATATATATTTATATATATATGGTTATAGTTTTCAAAACTATAAATCAAATAAAGTTTATTCGATAACTTTATTTTATTATTGAATATTATTTCGAATATTCATCCGAGGACTTATGACTCCTTTATTTTATTATTGAATATTATTTCGAATATTCATCCGAGGACTTATGACTCCTTTATATTATTTATTGAATATTATTTGAATATTCATTCGAGGGCGTATGACTCAGTTTATATTATTTAATGAATATTATTTGAATATTCATTTGAGGATCTATGACTCCGATTATTGTTGATTTATATTCCTTATTTTATTAAAGAATAAGGTGTCGATAATCAAACTTATTTTTGATTATTCAAATAAAGATAGTACTTTCGTATAAGTATATCTTTGGTTATTTAATACTCATTTCAAGTATAAGTCTTACAACTTCTACTTCAATTATTTGTATAAAGATTATTCTTTATGGGAATATTATTTAAATAATAATATTCAGACATTTTCTAAATATATAGGGACTGATTTACTTCATTAAATCAGCATTACTCCAAACACTCTTTAAAGTGTTTTCGAGTCTTCAAAATGATTTTTAAAAGTTAGAGCGGATCCCAAAACTCATTTTTATATTTAAGATCTTCCTTTTAAAAAGGGGATTTAAATACTCGCTCAAAACCTGAGGGATCCGGCTCTATGGTGTATTTTATATTCGCAACAAGGTTGCAGTTTTGGTAAATAAATTGATTACTTACCCAACGTTCGGGAAGTAAGTCCATCTATCGAGTCGGCATAAGCAACATGGGCTCAGTGGGCGTCCATGATAGTGTAAGTGGCTCAGTGGGAATCCATCAAATGCATAAGTGGCTGAGTGGCAGTCCAGCATAAGGTCCTATTGCGACCAGGGTGATGACCAGTGGGGAATTCGTCCATCTACTAGTAGAAAATGTTACTTATTGGTATCTTTGCCTGATCAGCAAGATATCAGGTTTATGCCAAAATTCTTTCCTTTCCAAATTTATTGGATATTGCAATTCTGTTCATACTTTACATGACAGAGGTTTTCAGGAAACGTATATATATATATATATAGGTGTATATATATATCGGGACTTAATGAAGTATCTCATAACTTCATTTCCTTCAAAATATTTCAAAGATTGAATCTATTCAAGTCTTATCTTGTAGTCTCATCAGTGTGATGAACTTTTGAAACTAATTATAACTTGAACAGTGGTAGTTCAAGTAGTATTTGGAAAAGATATAAGTATATTGGAGTATCTTGTAACTTCATCTTTTAAACTTATATCTAGTAAATGATTATCTTATGCATGACAAAGATTTTCAGAAAAACGTTGAGACAAGGTTAGATATATGAGATCACCTTGCAATGATATTTTTATACAGTTATACACTGGAACTCTGTGTGTATTATGCATGGAAGAGGACTTCCCATATTTTGAAAAGTATATATGTATATATACTGAATTTTTTGCGACTTCATCGCATTAAGATATCAAACTTGGTTCATTTCTTTTGACCAAGACTTTCATGAGTACTATGAGAAGGCTCATATACTGTAAATCATTATACATATTATTTTGGTGGGCTTGCTACTCACCCTTGCTTTCTTCTTTCATCACACAACAACAGATAGAAAAGACGAACATGACCAAGCTCCCGATTCGCAAGCGGTTAGAAAACGTTCCGCAGCTTTCTGGAAGCGTTGAGGCCGCTGTAGCTGAGGTAGAAATTACCAATAGGCTAAGTTTTCAACTAATAATGTACCAGACTTATGTATATTATGAATTGTAATAATGGCAAAGAAATGTAAATTTATTCAGAAACCTGTTTAAGGTGCATCGGCATATAATTGTGGAATAAAACGACTTGTGATTATTTTTTGGATATTCATCTCTGAGGCTATAACTTGTGGTGTGTGTGTTTAATGGTGGGGTACAGAGTAGTTGATTATTTATTAAGATTGGGTGTTGTTAAGGAAAATGGAACTCGTGACAACCCGGATCCCCGACCCCGGATTTTGGGGTGTTACAGTTTTACTCAGAATGCAACACTCATTAACAAGCATGTAAAGACATCATATGAGATGGTGAAGAAAAAGAAGCCAAATCTGAAGTATTTTCATGTATTTGGATGCAAGTGTTTTGTTCTTAAGACTCATCCTGAACAGCTATCCAAATTTGATCTAAAAGTTGATGAAGGAATTTTTGTTGGATATCCACTTTCCACAAAAGCCTTTAGAGTCTACAATTTAAGAGCAATGGTAGTCATGGAATCTATCAATGTCTCTTTTGATGATAAGAAGATTACTGGACTTGAAGATTTCAATGATCATGATCAGCTGAGATTTGAAAATGAAGTTTTAAATTCTGATACTGTAAATCCTGACAGTCTAAATCCTGACAGTCTAAATCCTGATACTGCAAACTCTGATGGATTAAACTCTGATATTATTGAAATTGTGGTGACTATGCCAAAGGAAGATGCACCTGTGCAGGGGGAGCATACTGAAGATACAACCATATCTCAAGAAACATCAGAACCTACAACTGGCTCTTCAAATTCTGATTCATCAAGTTCTGATAATTCTGGAAACTCAAATTCTGAAGGATCCAACTCAGAGAGCATAATTTCAGGGGGAGCATCAGAAAATGTTGATGAAGACATCATGGATCATGGGGGAGCATCCAGTTCTAAAGAAAATCTTCCATCTGCAAGAAAGTGGACTAAAGCACATACACCTGACTTAATTATTGGAAATCCTGATGCAGGTGTCAGAAGTAGAACAGCTACATCAAATGAATGTCTCTATAATTCTTTTCTTTCTCAGACTGAACCAAAAAAAGTGGAAGAAGCTCTTCAAGATGCTGATTGGGCTCAAGCAATGCAGGAACAGATCTGTTATTGGTACAAAGTAGGTGTTCAGAAATAAAACTGATAGTGATGGCATAATTACAAGGAATAAAGCAAGGCTGGTTGCAAAAGGATATTCTCAACATGAGGGAATTGATTATGATGAAACATTTGCACCAGTTGCTAGATTGGAAGCCATAAGGATATTTTTGGCTTATGCTGCTCACAAAAAAGTTTACAGTCTTTCAAATGGATGTGAAAAGTGATTTTCTCAATGGAGAATTGGAAGAGGAAGTATATGTTGAACCTCCAGGTTTTGTAGATTTTAAACTTCTAAATCATGTCTACAGGCTTGATAAAGCACTTTATGGCCTTAAGCAAGCTCCAAGAGCATGGTATGAGTCTTTAGCTCAGTTTCTTCTGGAAAGTGGATTTAACAGAGGAACTATTGAAAAAACACTATTCTACCTCAACCATGGAAAGGAATTACTTTTGGTATAAATATATGTTGATGATATCATTTTTGGTTCTACAAATGACAGACTTTGCAAGAAGTTTACCAAACTGTTGCAGTCAAGATATCAAATGAGTATGATGGGGGAACTTAGCTATTTTCTGGGCCTTCAAGTCAAGCAGAATAAAGAAGGCACTTTTATTTGTCAATCCAAGTACACCAGAAATTTGCTGAAGAAATTTGATATGCAAGATTGTTGAAGTGCATCCACTCCCATGGCCACTGCAACAAAATTGGATAAGGATACTGGTACATCAGTAGATATTACTGATTACAGAGGTATGATTGGCTCACTACTCTATCTTACTGCAAGTAGACCTGATATCATGTATGCTACCTGTCTTTGTGCAAGATTTCAAGCAGATCCAAGAGAACCTCACTTAACAGCTGTGAAAAGAATTTTCAAATACCTTAAGGGTACTGCTGATCTGGGATTGTGGTATCCTAGAGAATCAGACTTTAAGCTAATAGTTTACTCAGATGCAGATTTTGCAGGATGCAAAATTGACAGGAAAAGCACAGTTGGAAGCTGCCAATTTCTTGGAGACAGATTAGTTTCTTGGTTTAGCAAGAAACAAAAGTCAATTTCCACATCAACTGCAGAAGCAGAGTACATTGCTGCAGGAAGCTGTTGTGCACAGATTCTGATGATAGAATTATATTCCGCCCGCAAGGGTTGGCTCAGTTGGTTAAAGAGAGGAAAATTGTCCTCTTGGTCACAGGTTCGAATCCCACGGGAGGAGAATTTATGATTATGCCTCCTGAGTCAGAGCCTGTCGCTTAAATGCAGTTTACCTTGGTTCACGTGGTTTGCAGGCTATTGCGTGAGCCCGTAGGGTTTACCCAGTACGCACCCGAAGGGTAGCGGCTGCGGGTTACCTACGATAAAAAAAACACAGACATAGGGTTTACACTATACGTGTTATCATTATCGAGAATAATATTCATTGTAACCCTAGCAGCTCTCGTGATATTTGTTCATCACTGAGAGAGGACAGTTCCATATTGTAATAAAGTTTATCATATTGAATAAAGTTTGTTTTCTGTTACTTGTGTTCTTTAATTCGATTTGATTGTGCTAAACACTGTATTCAACCCCCTTCTACAGTGTGTGTGACCTAACAGTGATAATATTCACGAGATTAAAAAGTCTCATTGAAATGACTAATTTACTCATGTACTTTAAATTTATGTAAAATAGGTTTTTTGGAAGAATTGAACCCCAGTCTTTAAATTCAGAAGCACATCACCTTACCACTACACCACACTGTAACTTAAGTTTTTATCATACACATAATATGTGAGTGTCGTAAATAGCGACAATTTATTTAAATTTAAATATGATTACTAAAATATTTGTAGAGGTAGTTTTGAACAATTGAATTTGAGATATAAAGTTAAGCATAGTACATAAACGGATCATTCTCTTATTTATTAAACAATTTTTATTTTGAAAGTATGTCTCATAAATTTTTAATATATATTATTTAATAAAAAAATAAATTGTACATATAATTAATATTTTTATATATTGAAAAGAGATACACTTATATAAATAATATATGTGTGTACTACATATTTAGATAAGTTATAATTAGCATATTTCGATTTATTTCGAATTCAAAATTAGAACTTGTCCCATTTTCCGAAAAATACTCGAAATTTGACTAAATGACCTGCCCGTAAATACCACGTCACTACCTAGGTTTAATTTAAATTACGAGTTCGACTAGAAAATATTACAAACAAAGAAACTTTTTGTGATATCTTATGTTCGTAAAAATAATATCTTTGACATCTTTATAGAATCAAGTCAACTGATAATATGTATCAAAATTACTACCTTCAAAATTAGAATTTTATCCATTTTGAAAAAATACTCGAAATATGACTACATGACCTAGCCGAAAATACATCATCACTATCTAGGTTTAATAAATTTAAATTACGAGCTTGACGAGAATATCTTACCAATAAGGATAAATTTTATAATATCTTATATTAATAAAAAATAATATTTTTGAGCTCTTTATACGATCAAGTCACTTGATATTATGTATCAAAAATTCTAACTGACTGGTTTTACATATTACATCCGGAACTTGAAAAAATTATCAAAATTACCCTTACATTGTATAATAAATTTATTTATTTTAAGGGCTATTTGGTAAAAACATCTTCTTCAAACGGGTTAACAGGCCAATAGCTCAGCCCAAATCTAAATATTACGTGAGGTAGTTAGATTAAGATACAGAATCAAAATAATGGCAGGAAATCAGGGATTTGAATTTTGAAATCACGTTATCTTCTCATTTTCATAGCTCATCTTCTCTGCACTCATTCAACAATTCTATCATGGATGTTCATCTTCTAAGTTAATCGTCTAAATTTTGCTGCAAAATAATGGATGACAATACAAGGCCAAATCCAGCATCAAGGCCGCAAACAGGTATGAAAAAGTTACTCAATCGTTTATCATTATTTCTATGTCATTCGTGACTTAGGCTACTCTGTGAACATGTTTTAAGCGTTTGCCGAAAAATCTGGAGTTGAGCTCCCCTTCCATGAAACCGGGCACATACAATGTGAAATACTTTGCTTATTACTGTGATTTATATAAGTATTAAAGTATCTATAAACCCTTACGGATTCATTGTTAAAACTATTTTTTTGTACTCTCGTTTAGCTTCAAAGCGTCGATGGACTCCGATTGAAAGATTTACCAGTTCTCCGTCTACTACAGCCATTAGTGGGACTATCAATAAAAACTTATTCAACCAAAGATGTAACTCACATTATCAGTCCAATATAGAATATTTCATCAAACACTTTTTACGAAATTAGTAAAAATTTTTAATTTCATTTTGTGCAGCTCCACTGTCTGAAAAAGATCAAAACGTACCATTGTAGGATGCAAGTTCAAAATATAGTAAGTTCATATCATATTAACAATATTTATATTTTTATAATATATTGAACTTGCAAATTTTTATGTTAAAATAATTCATCTTATACCGCAATTAATGTATTTATAAAATAGACAAAGGGCAGGAAGCGTCTCGCTTGAATATTACAAATCTTTCACGACTTTATAGATGTGAGTTCTCTGCTTATTGTTTGCAATACCTGCGAACTTGGAAAAGCTATTTATTTGGTGTTCATTACTTAATGTTTTACATTTATTCAATCTTATTAGCAAGGTGTACTCAAAATAGCTATATTGCAAGTGAGCCGACTACGACACACTGAAATGTTGGAAACACTGTAAAAGAAAATATAGAAGTTGATCCATTTAACAGGGATGCTTTGGATACACATAACTCACAGCTCACAAGTAATTCACAACTTCATAGCGGTATGATATTTATTTTAAATGAACGAAGTACATAAAGTGGGAGTTAATGTGTTGGAATCTAATTACGCCCAATTATTTTTCACAGTACTTATGGCAAGGTCAGCTCCAAATAGGAATATTGTAATTGTTCCAGCTACAACACACCCAAGTTCTTCTAACACGGAAAAAGAAAAAATACAATGTCATGCCATTAACAACAATGCTTTGGAAACACTGAAATCGCAGCTCACAAATAATTTAGGACTTCATAGCGGTATGAGGTTTCTTTTTTCTTAACGTAATACAATAATTATAGCCTACCGTGTTGAAACCATCTACTAATTACTTTATGCTCACAATACTTATGGCGAGGTCTACTCAAAAAAGTAAGGAACATAGTGTATCACCCCTAAAAAATAGATAAATGCATGTGACAGGTAAATCATTTTGGATTAATGTTATACCACACAAACAGTCTGCACACCAATATTAAGTTAGACTTTATCCAATGCATTGATCTGTATAATGCATATCAAATAAAGTAAATTCTCTGAAAATGTGAGAACCACGGCAAGGTGCTCAAGCTAACCAGATTTGTAGCAGAATTATTTATTTATATTTACTTAATTATGTTCCTTTTGTAGTACTGCTTAACATGCATTTATCCGTGTTTAATAGCTACTTCGGAACATTTCTCAGATAACTCTCGACCAAGCTACATGTCTCCTCATTATGGATAAAGTTCATGTATCTCCGATTAGTATATTATTATTAAATACCTCATTACCAACTGATTGCAATAACTTAACTTTCTCATGATGCACATACTTTTTTCTGATCCGTCTATCAGCACAATATAGTCTTGAAACAGGACTGTTCAGAGAATATCTCCATCTTAAAGGAGTTTACCATCCGTCAACAATCCAGGTTAACCCCGAAGAATATATATATCAATCTAAGCATTTACTTAATATTAGCAAGACTGGGGTACTTAACACATTCTTCTTCAACCCCTTTTTTATAGTTCATAAAAAGACGTAATCAAAATGGACCAAATTGGACTGACAAACCCAAGCTTCAAAATTTAAATTAATATATATTTTCTATTGTATATAGTATTGGATTTCTAATCACATGGATGATTTATTTCTATTTTTTTGTAACAGCTCAATGTCTTAAAAAAAGGAATAATATATTTATCTCTCCATCTCAGAAGAGATAAATATATATAGACTTATCAGGTGATTATTTTTCAAGTCATTTTGTTCCATATCGCTATATACCAGTTTAGAATTTTTAGTCCATTTTTTATGAAATGGACTTTTATGTCATAATAGGTTTACCCAAAACTCGGACAAGGATGGATCCAATTAAATGTAAGACATATTTCAGTACATCTAAACTTAACTTTGAAATGCCTCCATCCACAATTAATCCTCAAAACAGACCTGGTATATTATATTGGTCATATAATATCTCCTCATTAATTAATTTGCATGTTGTTCACCTGAATTCATTACGGTACAGGTACCAATGTGAGTTTCACATCTACATCTGCCCGTAAAAACATATCAGAAGCAAATTCAAGTACCCGCAATCCCATAGAGTTCTTTGATAATGTTTCTGACAATGAAGATGATCCTGACTGTAAGTTCCATAACATGAGTTAATGACAACATTTGGGAATATTTTTATAATTTTTTTGGCTGTCAGTAATTTACCAGATTTTCCAATAATTTATTAATGTCATCTATTAATGTCATCTATACAATAATAGCAATACCTGAACAATATGGATATGAAGAAGAAGAAGAAGCGGATTATTTTGAGATATCATTCCATGGTATGAACTTAAAATTTTGTGGATATATTGCAATAAAACACAGTCATACACTGAATAGTTAAGATTTTTCAAGTAGCTCATAAAGTGTACGAGTTATATACTATATGATATTTGACAGCTCTTAATAAACTCTTATAGACATATGGGAGGGTTACATGAATCTTGGAAGACCTGACAAGATTTGTCCTTACTGTAAATCCATTATGTGGGACCATGAGAGGAACAACAAGTCCAACAAATACGCAAGGACAACGTTTTCCATATATTATCGTAATGGCCAAGTTTAGCTTCCTCTGAAGAAAGCACCTCCTCCATTTTTAGCAAAGTTGTTGACTGATGGTGGAAAAAGAACTATCCATTATAAAAATAAAATCAGAATCTAAAATTGCCTTTTTGCTTTTACATTAACTGGTGGTAGAATTGACAACAATATCAACATCGGATGTACTCCTTACACATTCAAGTTAGATGGTATGAATTATCATCTGATTGGGAGTATATGCCCTCCTGATGGAGAAACTCCAAAGTACTGTCAACTCTATGTCTACGATTCTGAAAATAAATTACAGAATCGGAAGAATGCTATTAAAGGCGGTGATTCCACTGATAATGACATTGTACAGGGTTTAATGTTAATGCCGGATGAGAATAATCGCTTGGTCAATAGTTTTCGAATGGCAAAGGACCATTTTAAAAATAGTGAACCTACTGAAGTTGAGTTAGAATTGGTTTCGTGTACATCAGCCTTTGGCCGTCCAAATACAATTGGGCCATCAGATGAGGTTGGTGCTTTAATTATTGGGGACCTTGAAGATTCCTGCGGTACAAGAGACATTGTTGTTCAGAAATCAGATAAAAAATTGCAGCGGATTTTTGAGACCAATGCGAACTTCATGCCGCTACAGTACCCATTTCTCTTTCCACATGGAGATGAAGGATTTCACACTAAAATTCCATTGATGGGTAAACATGCTGCTCCACCACCAAAAATACCAAAAAATGATGATGACGGGGAGGATTCTAAGAAGCGGTGTTATATATCGATGAGAGAGTATCATGCTTATAGGCTCATGGCCAGGCTTAATGAAGGTAAATATTTCACTGCAGTTGAACAGTACAAGCTTGAATGGGTTAAGAAGAACCAAAAAACAATACGTGCTGATTTGTATAATTCTATACGAGATTCTATTCGAAAAGGTGATTCTAATCCAACATGTATAGGGAAAAAAGTTATTTTGCCGGTTACATTTACAGGTTCTCGGAGGTATATGTCACAATATTTTAAGGATTCTCTTGTAATTTGTAGAAGTATAGGCCATCCATCATTTTTCCTGACAATGACATGCAACACTAAATGGCCTGAAATTCAAAGTATGCTTGACCATTTACCAGGTGTAAGTGTATCTGATGCACCAGATGTTGTTGCTAGGGTTTTTAAGATGAAGTTGTATCAATTGATTGATCTCATTAAAAATAAAAATTATTTTGGTCGTTGTATGGGAGGTATTTACTTACCATATAAATTAAATTTATCTATTGTACCTTTTTCAAAATTAATGTAAAATACTCACATTTTAAATTTATATTTCAGTGATGTATGTTATTGAATTCAAGAAGTGTGGATTACCCCACGCACACATGTTGATTTGGATGCATCCTGATGATCACGAAGTACAATTGAGCAAATTGATTAATTAGTCTCGGCAGAAATACCACATAAAGAAACAGATCCAGTCGGGTATAATGCCGTCAAGAACTACATGATTCATGGGCCATGTGGAAAAGATTTTACGTATTCACCATGTATGTCGAATTGAAAATGTGATCGATATTTTCCTAAAAACTAAGTCATTTCAAATTTTGGATATATAAAAAGAAGTTCATTTATCACGATATCCGGTATGTGCTAGGTACACAAATTTGGACAATTTAATTTTTGTTGTATTAAGCTTATTGAACATTTATGTAAAAACTTAATTGCATGTACAATGGCCACACTTTTTTTGATGACTGTGGATTTCCTGTTTATCGTAGAAGGAAGATGAATAGAACTGTCACCAAAGGTAAAGAAACACTGGACAATGAATTTATAGTTCCCTATAACAGGGATTTATTAATCCGGTTTTAGTGTCACATGAACCTCAAAATCTGCAATAATTCACGATCATTAAAAATATCTCTTCAAGTATTGCTTGAAAGGTCATGACAATGCCACAATGTTGATTCGTTGGAAAAAAGGAACTTCTTATCAAATTAATAAAAGAAAATCTATTGATGAGATAAAACACTATCTAGACGGAAGATATGTATGTGCATCAGAAGTTGTGTGGAGAATTCTAGGATTTGATATTCACTACCGATTTCCTACTGTGAAACGATTGCCAGTCCATGTTGAGGGAGGTAAAAATGTGACTTTCAACATCTACGATAACATGGAAGAAGTAGCATCCAAGGCAGCTAATAGAAAAAGCAAGTTGGAAGCATGGTTCATTGCAAACATAAATATGCCAGTTGCTCGCGAGTATACATACCAAGAGTTTCCAAGAGGATTTACTTGGCAGCCTGGACCATGTAAGTGGAAGCAAAGAGAAAGAGGAATCGTCATTGGGAGGTTAACTGAGGTTCATGCGTCGCAAGGTGATACATTTTACTTGAGAATGCTCCTGTTAAGAAGTAAAGGTGCCACTTCTTTCAAAGATTTAAGAACAATTGATCGTTGATTCTATCCTACATATAAGGAGGTGTGGAAGGCACTTGGCTTGGTTAAGGATGACAATCAATGGCATTCTGCCCTCCGAGAGAATTCAGATAATGCTATGCCACAACAACTTCGAGCCATGTTTGTTTTTATCCTGACAAACTGTCCTGTTGCAGATCCTCAAAATCTGTGGGCTAATAATTAGAGGGCCCTTTCTGAAGATATTTTGTATGTGAAGAAGAAAAGTTCTGAAAACCATGAACTTACCCTTTCAGATCATGATCTGGAAAATTATACACTCGCATGTTTATTTTTTATTAATGTAATAAAAAATTGTGCAGTTTCTATTACTTATGACACGCAATAATCCTATTTTGTTAAAGTATTTTTTATATTGGTTCTTATTTAAAGGTAGAGTATTGATATAGTTATCTTTTTCTCAAATTTATTCATAGGTCGAAAAATTGCTTAACGGAGTTGGCAATTCGTTGAGAGACTATCCAAATATGCCTTTTCCAGAAGAAGTGTACATGCATTCTACGAGTTATCGTTTAATTGAAGAGGAGACATCTTACGATAAATCTGTTAGGAAACAACAACATGGAAAATATTTCAATAGATTAAATGAAGAACAATCACAAGTGTACAACTCTGTCATGGATTCAATAAATAATGGCCAAGGTCGATTATTTTTTGTTTATGGCAGCGGTGGGTGTGGCAAGACTTTTTTGTGGGACACACTGTGTTGTCGCTTGAGAAGTGAAGGAAAAATAGTACTTCCCGTAGCTTCGTCTGGTATTGCTGCTACCTTATTACATGGAGGTAGGACTTCACATTCGCGATTTCATAATCCTCTAAAGTTGGATCGTAACTCTTATTTAATCTGTTAAATGACTGTTTCTTGATAAAAATTTTAGGTTCCTCTAGGACAAATATGTAGCAGCAATAAACCTCGGATAAGTCAGATGCTCACATAATGTTGGATCTGGGATGAAAACATTTCTTAATTATTTTTTAAGTATTGGTTCTGTGCCTTTATGTTCTATAAAATAAAGGAGGATATTCATGCCTCTACATTGCAAGGATAAAAAATGTTGTTATATTTCCTTATTCATTTTTCTCGCATTTGTTTATTGGTGATTTATTGCAAAAAGTTTTATCGATTTTTTTTAGAATAACATATGATCCTTTGCTCTGGTTGAATTTGATTTGAGAATGTTGGCTTTTCTAATATCCATACACTTTATTAATGTTTAAGAATGTTTAGTATCATTTAAATCATATAATAAAAAATTAATAATAATTTGACCTTAAATATTGGTCTACATATATGTAACTATTTTTAAAAAATTTATAAAACTGTTTTGAGAGAATTAATTTTTAATTATTATATCGGAAAAACATCGTTTATTAGTAAATCAAAGAAGAAAATAATAGGAACGTAAATGATATTATACTTTAGGAGCATATATAATAATCATATATTTTAATTAGAGTTTATTTGTAAGGAATGACTTATCTGCATCAAATTGTGTAATCAAAGCATGTAACATCCATTTAACACACTAAAAAAATTTTCTAGCACATAATTGTAAGTATACATCCAATTTAGGTATATGCTAACAAATTTTCTTTGCGTCACGCCTTATGGGATATCAAATCAGCACATAAATTAAAAAAAAATTATATTTTATGATCTTATGCAATAATAATATTATTAAGAAATTTGCTATGATTCTCATTGCTAATTTGATTAAAATTGTGCCATCACACGATGCTGAAATACCACCGAATCACTATATTTCAATCACCAGGTTAATTGTGATATTATTTTATTTAATAATATTTGTTTCCTTAAAAAAATTGCAATAACCGATTACATTATATTTACGTAAATATTTTAAAATTTATATTTTCAAGTTTGCAAGTAATATACTCTAGCTATTTTCAAGCTGATTGATTGCTAAATTGCCCCTCAATTATAAAAATCTTATAACCAATAAAATCTCATATAATCCTTTTCTGATATCATATTAATGCTCTATAGTGTATTGAAATTTTTGCTTGATATACCAAGTTCACAACTGGATATGCACGAACCCATTATCTCCAACTGCTAATATATGATATGTCATTTAGAATCGCAGTACCTTTATCACATCCTTAATTTCAGGCATCTTATTGTGTTATCAAGTTTATAAATTCAAGACCTTCTCCTCCAACTGTATTCCACATTCATCAATTCCTTAAACTAAAGTAAGCTTTATTCAAGAGAATACACTATGTGCAACATTGTTTTTGTATATGTGTTTTGGTATAATTTTGACTTACATGCTATACTAAATGATGACTATTATTTTGTTGTAGATTACACTTTGTGATGTTTGATCCAATAGCTTCACTTGATTTTTTACGTACGACATAGAGGATGAAAGTTCGTCTTACAAGAATGTGGCCATCACTGTCCAATACATCTGATGCCAGGGAATCATTGAAAGGTTTCAATCTCATTTTACTGGATGATGATGTGAGTGTATTGATTTAAAAGTGGATTGCAAGTAATTTTATATCTCTTCTTATCCGCTTAATGTAAAATGAGATAGAACCATATTTTCAGATATATGTCGATGTCTTATTATTTTTTAAGATAATGTAAACATCCTGCAAAAACATAATTTAAAATCTATGCAGATGTGTTCTTATTTTTTCAAATTGATGTGTTAAATTTTTGTTTCTCCATTGCACTGAGCAACCATATCCACACTTTTTTATGCTAAAAATTGGAAACCCATATCTCACGATATGGTTGAGGGAGGTCTTTATGTAATCTCCAATTTTTACACAAAAGAGGCATCGGGGACTTTAAGGCCTACAAGTTCAAAATACATTATTAACTTTTCCAACTCAACAACTGTCCAGAGGTTAGATGAGGATGACTTCATCATTCCAAGTCATAAATTCGAATTTGTTAATCTTAGTGAACTATTCAATCTGACATCAAGCTATGAAAACCCAGAAGCGCCACCATTAGCAACAGGTATATTTTTTAAATTGCGCAATTAAATTGCATTCATTTTAATGCAATTGTATATGCAGTTTAATATTAATACTTTTAAACTCTTAGATGTAATTAGTGTACTGGAAGATTTTGAAAATGTGAAGCTCATTCAAACACAGTATGGTGAGAGGCAGATCGTGAAGTTTAGGATTACAGATGGGAGGTATATTATATACAATGTTTATGTTTGACCTAAATGCTTAAATTTTCAGGAGAAGAAACACCAGTTATTATTTACAAAAATTGTATCATTATCATTCGTGTTTTATACTATTTAACAATTCTAAAATATTGGAAAAAGATATTCACATAAAGTTACTGTTTGGGGTGGACTTGCTGAGGCTGCTGATAAGATGTACCTGGAAAAGATCAAGAAGCGTCCTATTATTGTAATTCTTGCGAGTACTAAGCTGAGAATCTTTAAGAGTAAGTAGAAGTTTTATTTTGACATATGTTAGTAACTGTGAAATTTTTAAAATAAATGATTATTTACCATGTTACATGTATCAATTTTATAGGTTCAGTTCAGATTAACACTCTTCCATCATCTGAGATTTATCTAAATCTTGATAATATTTTCCAAGCAATGAGAATTAGGTAAATTATCCATAAATCTATATACTAAGTAATTAAAGTTTGAAACCATAATATTTTGCAACGTGATTACTTTGATTCTGATTATCTGCACAATATTATGATTTTCTTCTAGACTTGAAAAAGAGGGATACAAAGTTACTGAAAATTCTACAGCTTCTCCAACACAAACTCCAAATACTCTAATCATTGAGACGGTGACACTTAAAGAGCTTGGCAAGAAAACTGCTAGAGAAGATATAAACGTGAGCTTAAAAAGCAATTATAGATATGTCAGATAATATCGTTATCTTTCTCTCATTATTTATTTCTGTTGCAGAAAAGTTTTTTGTGTTTTGTTAAAAGTCTGCAGTTGAAGAAGGTGATAGTTGGTGGTACCTTAGCTGCATAAAATGCAAGGATGGTAAAGCACTGAGAAACGATGGCAACTACAAATGTTCGAGCTGCACATTAGTCATGCCTGTTATAGAAAAGAGGTATCACGTTAAGTTTGTCAATATATATAGTCCACATGTATATATTTTACTTGAAAATATCATTTAAAGATATTAATTTGTTACACACGTACTCTAGGTTCAAAATTGTTGTTCTTGCTGGTGATGAAACAGAGGCTTACAACTTTGTTATGATGGATCGTGTTGTTACGAGAGTCATTGGTCAAACCGCTACCAAGTTGATTGATGATAATATAATGGTTTTAAACTGACACATATGTTACTGTTGCAATTCTAATGATTTATCTTAATTACCACTATAATTTTTCAGAGCAAAAGTAATAATGTATATCCTCAAAAGCTTAAGGATATCGTTGGAAAATAACTTAAATTCAATGTTATCATATGATAATAATGTTCAATTGAGGAGCAAAATTTTCGATGTCACCGATGTGTACAAATCAGATTCTAATAGCCCATCACCATCTTATGCATCATACGGAGGAACTACTGTTTCAAATTTCTCAGAACTAAGACATTCACGCTACAAATACTCTATAAACTAACCATATCCGTATTTATTTTCACTGACATTCTTTATACTTATTTTGGATGAATGTTTTTCCTATTCTTACATATTAGATTTTAGATTACTTATATTTAAAGTTTAACACCACTCAAAACTTAATTATGCGCACCAGAACATGGTTGATTTGTCCAGCGGTGGAAATACTCCCGGATCTTCCCTGTCAACCTCGAAGAAGATTAAAACTGTATGTTGCACTACTATTTAACATTCTGTTCACATATCCAGGAATAATTTAAGTTCTATGATTCTTTTACTACAATATTAATCAATTATATATAATAAATAGTTATTTTTTCTTTGATATTGCAGGAGAAATGAGCAGTATGCATAACTTCGTTGCAGGCCTGTTGTCTCTTAGCTTTATGGATGTTTCAAATGATTTCATTTTGCTTTAAATAATGTGATAAGACAAATCCTGTTTGAATTCATTTCTGTTATTTCTAATTTTCATCAGTACTTTGGTTTGGTTTTTAATTGTAACCAGCAACCCTGCATTTCATTTAAATGACATTGGTTTGGTTCTTAATACGTCATGGAAGTAATATACTTCTTCACTCCACATTCGTTTTTACTATGAAGTATAGAACTATTTATATGTCAATCATATATATATTTGATTTTCATTTTTATCTTACTAATTCGTATTATGACAATTCATGTTATGACAACTCTAATTCTAATCGTACTTCTCCAGTTTAAAGATTTCTCAAAGTTCTCCATATTTCTTAGTATTAATAATGACATAGGCATAACATGTTAAGAATCTAAAGAATCTAGATAACTTATACTGCTATGCTAAGTTATTAGACTCATAATTTAACATAGGGTTTGTCTAGTGTGTGCCCATAGGCACATGCTAAGCACTGAAAGTTATAAAATTTGAAGTGTTTTGATTGGTGTATTTGTTATAAATGCAGGGGGTCCACTATTATTAAGAAGTATTGGCCAATCAAAATAAGCTAAATTTATATAAGTTTGTGCTTAGTGTGTGCCCATGGGCACACAGCAGAAAAACCCCATGGGCACACAGCAGAAAAACCTTTTAACATAAGAGAATAATATTAGCAATTATAATAGTAGATGACAAATTTCCGGTAGATTATACTCTGTTAAAAACATAACTGATGCCTAAACAATTTGTTCATATCCCACATGTATCTATTCCTCAGAGATATGGGAAAAAATAGTGCAGAGATGAATACAAGTAACTAATATATAGGTATGAAATGATCACAATGTCAAATACTATGACATCCTCATCCTCTGACAACCAAAAAAGCAAACGTTAAATTTGCTGCAACTTATTATCTTCACCTCATTAGTTTTAGAATTTTACTTTACTGTTGTCGTTGACATGTAAAGTGGAATTGGAGTTTTACTATATTCAGGAGCTCTGTCTCTAGACAACCTAAAAGGTACTACGTACTCTTGAATATACATTTTTAATACTGATAGCACCTACTCATTTTTTAATTATTTATTTAGCACTTTATCTATAACTTATATCTTACTTGCAATTTTATTTTTATTTCGAGTGAAGTCTAAACAAAAGTCAATAAAACTTATTCCAAACATTTTTTTAAGTATAAACTTAAATCTTATTTTGATCATAAATAAATCAGAACTCAATAACTTTAAACATGCACATTTACATCTTTCCAAGATAAAACATAAATTATATAGGTATTTCAAGGAATTTTTAAAAAAAAGAACGGAAATATGAAAATCAATATTTCTTAAAGTTAAAATTAACAAAATGGCATAAACCGGGTGCGTAGCACGGGCATATTACTAGTATAATAAGAGAACATAGTGATAATATTCACGAGATTAAAAAGTCCCATTGAAATGCCTAATTTACCCATGTACTTTAAATTTATGTAAAATAGGTTGTTGGGAGGAATTGAAGATAAAACATAAATTATATAGGTATTGCAAGGAATTTTCAAAAAAAGAACGGAAATATGAAAATCAATATTTCTTAAAGTTAAAATTAACAAAATGACATAAACCGGGTGCGTAGCAAGGGCATATTACTAGTATAATGAGAGAACATAGTGATAATATTCACGAGATTAAAAAGTCTCACTGAAATGACTAATTTACCCATGTACTTTAAATTTATGTAAAATATGTTGTTGGGTGGAATTGAAACCCAATCTTTAAGTTCAAAAGCACATCACCTTACCACTACACCACACTGTTACTTAAGTTTTTTATCATACACATAATATGTGACTGTCGTAAATGGCGACAATTTTTTTTTGATAAATGTAAATGGCGATAATTTATTTAACTTTAAATATGATTACTAAAATATTTGTAGAGTTAGTTTTGAACAATTGAATTTGAGATATAAAGTTAAGCATTGTACATGAACGGATCATTCCCTTATTTATTAAATAATTTTAAATTTGAAAAGTATGTCTCATACATTTTAATATGTATTTTTTAATAAAAAATAAATTGTACATATAATTAATTTTTTTGTATGTTGAAAAGAGATACACTTATATAAATAATATATGTGTGTACTACATATTTAGATAAGTTATAATTAGCGTATTTCGATTTATTTCGAATTCAAAATTAGAACTTGTCACATTTTCCAAAAAATACTCGAAATTTGACTAAATGACCTGCCCGTAAATACGACGTCACTACCTAGGTTTAATTTAAATGACGAGTTCGACTAGAAAATATTACCAACAAAGAAATTTTTTGTGATATCTTATATTCGTAAAAATAATATTTTTGACATCTTTATAGAATCAAGTCAACTGATAATATGTATCAAAATTATTACCTTCAAAATCAGAATTTTACCCATTTTGAAAAAATACTCGAAATTTGACTACATGACCTAGCCGAAAATACATCGTCACTATCTAGGTTTAATAAATTTAAATTACGAGCTCGACGAGAATATCTTACCAAAAAGGATAAATTTTATAATATCTTATATTAATAAAAAAATAATATTTTTGAGTTCTTCATACGATCAAGTCACTTGATATTATGTATCAAAATTACTAACTGAATGGTTTTACATTATTATATCCGGAACTTGACCTAATATTTAAATATATTCAAAATTTGACATGAGATGTCACAAGCTCCGTTAAAACTACGAAGATGTACTAAATCGATTTATTTGTTAATGTTTCACTTCAAAAAAATTAGGTTTAAAATATTATTTAATGATGGTGAATTTATAAAGAGGTTCTCCTAAAGTTTTATTTTTTCATATTCTTTAGAAAAAATTAAATTACAACTATAAAGTAAAATTAATAATTTTCATTAACATGTTATTTGAAAAATAGTAAGACATTTGATGTTTCTTCATAAAAATTAGTTAACTTAATTAAAGATAAATTTATATTCTAATATTTGTGAGACAAATATTAAATTTTATATTATTCAGTTTGATATTGTTATTATAAGTAACCATATACAAAAAGTCCTTATTTTTTGTGGAGTTCTGGAGTTCAAAATCTTAACTTTATATTACAATCCAATCTAATGGTTCAGGTTTTATGTTTTTAATAATTTAAAAACTAAAATAATAAACTACATGATATAAACGTATGTTATGGTGTTATATCATTAATGTTCAACAAGTTAAAAATTTACGTGTTCTACAACGTGAATACGTATGTTCTTCAAACTGATCATGTTCTATAAATCATATATTCTGCAATGTTCAACTTGTCAAATATATGAAATTTGCAAGATATTTATTATAATAGTGATATTTGTAGAACATGATTCACATTATAATACGCATTTCAAATTTTTTTTATACTATTTTACTTGCAGAACATATATGTACTCCCGTACTCAACTAAAAACAAGAACTCAATAGAACTTAACTTATATATATATAAGAAACTTGAAAAATTATAGAGTTCAGTATTTTGAAAAAAAAAATATAATTGAAATTAGCAATAATAAATTTATAAAAAAAATATTTAGTGTTGAAAAAAATTGTACAGCTATTTTGAATTATTTGAAAAAAGGTTAAAATTATAATGTATTGTACTATTTGATTTAATCCATGTTATGCTATCCAAATAAAAAATAATAATATTAGTTGATATTTTAAAAGGATTAACAAGTTCAACTAATATTTAAAATAATTCATCAAATTGAAAATATTTAATTTTAGAAAAATAATATACAATGCTATCAAGTTACTATAAAAAGAAATATTAGAATCATAAATGAAAGAAACTTTAAAAATGATTTGAATTATGATATTAGTACAAATTTATCTTCAAAATCTTAAAAAAAAACATCTGAATATCTTTATCACACATGTGACTTTACTCGAGAATGTAATAAATAATAATTTACATACATACACACACATGTGACTTTATTTTTACCAATATTAAAAGATTCAATTGTAATGGTGTATTTCAGAGTTATTTATATATATACTAGAAGAAAATAACAAAAAGTATTTTATGTTCTGAAAATAAGAATGATTAATTAAATTTAATTTTTTTTTCAATGTGTTAAAAACTAAATATATTTTGTCAATTTTTATTTATGAATTGACAATTATCTCACATCTTATAAAATTAACTTGATATAATATAGAGGATTAAAAACTAAGTACACGGCCGAGATCAACTTTAGTTAATAAATTAAAACATTAGCAATGATATTAAATCAATATAAACGTTGAATTAAAAAATTATATTTTTCTTAAAAAATAAACTTATAGTAATTGTCGTGTAAATTCTGCTTTGTTGAATATTTCGATTGCAGGTCCTGACCACTTTAATTATGCATTACTAGTCCTTTTAAATTAAGCAAGGTAATTATAAATTAGTAATGACTTTAGTAATAAAATATCTCATTACAGCGGGTTTATTTGACCAAAACTCAAAAAATTTACTCTACTTTGTAATATAAATATATGTTAATATTTAGTTTCTTTTTATAAACATATTGACGATATTTGATGGATTAACTTCAACCTTTTCCTTTTACACGTATAGTGACTACCCTGCTTGTATTTATTTAGTAAATACAAATTACACGATACAAACAAGAAATAAGAAATACTTGTCTATTACATAGAGATGTGTACATTGAATAAGAATCTAAAGGTCGGTACGTGCTACAGCCGTGGGCCTTTGGGGACTGATTCAACTGTACGGAATGTTGGGTTAGACTTGACTTAGATTATTGAGTTTATCGTGCTACAGCCGAGACTCAATTATTCAAGAGGCTAAAGTTTGATTAGGGAATAACATGAGATGTAATTGACAAGAGTTGTCTGCCTATTGAACATTACATGGCGGTTCGTGCTACAGCTGGGGTCGTGTAATGGAATATAGGATCCCTATTTCCACTAGCATTATGAATGCTTAATTTTTCACGTAGGGGGTTGAATAAATTAGGAAAACTAGTGGGAGCCACTTATGAATAAAGACCCGATTCATATAGTGTTTTAAAATGAAATCGAATATTTGCTAAGTGTTGTTATGTATTTATCATTTACAGATTTACAATATACATTATGTCTTCTGCACTATCACTCAGGAGCATACTAGATGCTCACAAATTGACTGGTCCTAATTATGCTGACTGGCTTCGAAACTTGAGAATTGTTCTCAGGATTGAGAAGCTGGAATATGTGATTGACTCACCTAAGCCTACTGAACCTGCTAGCGATGCGCATAATGATGAACATGTTGTGTATCGTAAGTGGATAGATGATGCAAATGTTGCTCAATGCATCATGCTAGCTTCCATGAACATTGAGCTACAGAAGCAACATGAGCATATGGATGCTCACACTATCCTCATGCATCTACAAGAGTTGTATGATGTGGCAGGGAGGACAGCTCAATATGAGATATCGAAGGAGCTGTTCGGTTGTAGGATGTCTGAGGGATCATCTGTGAATGACCATGTACTTAAGATGATCAATTTGATTGAACGTCTTGGACAACTTGGTTTTGCCATGGATGGGGAGCTGAGCCAAGACTTGGTCTTGCAATCGCTTCCGAGTTCGTTCTCGCAGTTTGTTGTGAACTTTCACATGAATAAGTTGGATGTCAGCCTGCCTGAACTCCACAACATGTTGAAGACTGCGGAATCAAATTTTCCCCCTAAGAAGAGTTCTGTTCTTCTAATTGGTGAAGGTTCCAATCCTAAGAAAAGGAAGAGGAACCCTTCTAAGAAGAAGAAAGTAGGTGAAAAAATGTCGGTTCCACCAAAAGCTGAAGACCCCAAGAGCAAAGTTGTTTGCTTTCACTGTAACAAGGTGGGGCACTGGAAGAGTAACTGCAAGGTTTACCTTGCAGAATTGAAGAAGAAGAAGGGTAGTGAGACTATCGCTTCTGATTCAGGTATGTTCATGATATAAGTGAATATGTCACTAATCAAATTTCTACTTGGGTATTAGATACCGCCTGTGGTTCTCATATCTGCAATTGTTGCAGGGACCAAGGAGAAGTAGGACTCTTGAGGAAGAGGAGGTGATTCTACTGATGGAAATGGAGCAAGAGTTGCTGCTGAAGATGTAGAATCATTTCATTTACATATGCCTACGGGCAAGACTATTGTTTGAAATAATTGTTATTTTGTTCCCTCGATTGTGAGGAATATTATTCCCATGTTAGATTTGGCTGGATTTTCATTTATTATTGAGAATAATGAATGTTCTATTCTTAGACATAATATTCTTTATGGACGTGGTACTTTAAATAATGGTCTGTATAAATGTGACATAATTTACTTCAGATTGAACAAACTAATAAAAGAAAAGGGATGATGAAAATCTCACTTCATAGTGGCACTGCAGTCTCCATTTAGTGGACATGGAGAGAGGGCTGCATATTTGCTAGGAATGGTACACACAGATGTATGTGGACCAATGTCTACGCAAGCCATGAGTGGATTTTCATACTTCATTACTTTCATAGATGATAGATCTCGATTCGGATATGTGTTTGATGAAACACAAGTCTGAGGCCTTTGAAAAGTTCAAAGAATATAAGTATGAAGTGGAGAAACAACCAAACATAGTATTATAACTCTTCGATCAGATCGAGGTGGTGAATACTTTAATGGAGTATTTCTAGATTATCTCAAAGTAAATGGTATATTCTCCCAGTGGACTCCTCCAGATTGGTATCTGAAAGGAGAAATCGAACTTTGTTATACATAGTTCGGTCCATGATGAGCTATGCAAATCTTCCAGTATTCCTATGGGGTGATGCATTGGAAACCTCAGCATATTTACTGAATAAGGTGCCTTCCAAAATCTGTTCCTCAAACTTCGTATGAGATATGGAAAGAAAGGAAACCGAGTCTTAAACACGTTAAGATTTGGGGATGTCCAACTTATGTCAAGAAAGTTGACCCAGATAAGCTGGAATATCGATCCGTAAAATGTAGTTTTGTGGGATATCCTAAAGAGACTTTAGGGTATTATTTTTGCACCGATCATCGGGTGTTTGTCTCTAGACATGCTACCTTCTTGGAAAAGGAGTTTATCCTTGAAGGAAACAGTGGGAGCAAAATTGAACTTGATGAAGTTCAAGAAGCACAAACTACTACGGATCAAGTGGAAACACCTGTTCTGACTGAATAACCTTTTATGGAACAGCCCATTCATAGATCAGGGAGAGTGTCTCGCCAACCTGAGAGGTAAGATGGCCTTGTCATTGAGAATGACAATGAGTTGTTGATCATTGATGATGACGACCCTGTGACCTATAATGAGGCTATAAGTAGTGTTGACTCGGAGAAATGGTATAGTGCCATGAAATCCAGAATGGAATCTATGTATACGGTATACAAAAGATAGATTATAGCAGATGGCCAGGTGGAGACCTATAAGGCCATGCTTGTGGCAAAAGAATTCAAACAAAGGCAATGGATTGACTTTGATGAAACCTTTTACCTGTAGCCCTGTTAAAATCAGTTCGGATTTTGCTTGTGAATGCTACTTTACTACGACTATGTGATCTGGCAAATAGCCAGATGGTTTTCTTTCCAAGGGAAATGAAAACCTAGTGTGTAAGCTGCTGTGAACCATATGTGGTTTAAAGCAAGCTTCTCGAAAGATGGAACATTCGTTTTGATGAGACAATCAAAGAGTTTGATTTTATCAAAAACGTAGATGAACCATGCGTCTACAAAAGGGTTAGTGGGAGCGCGGTAACATTTCTTATATTGTATTGAATTAGAGTTGACACACATAACAACATAGCAGACCCACTCACAAAGCTACTTTATGAAAGTCACTTTGATCGTCATAAAGACTAGATGGGTATTAGATACCTGAGTGATTGGCTTTAGTACAAGTGGGAGATTGAAAGGAATATGTCCTAAGTCCAATCATGTATTAGGATTTAGGAATAACTTTTTATGTAATCTGTTTTGATTTCATTGATATATTAATAAAAGACTGGTTTTGTTTTTATTACGGGCTTTATCTATTTAAGTGTTTAAATAAGATATACCATAGTTTAGAGTAAAGCTTTTTATGGATTATGATGAGATCATAATAGTGAGACATAAAAAGATGATAACTCTAAACTTAAATAGTTCCTGGTCATAGGATTACTAACTGGTAATTAATAATCCGCAAAGATCGGTACATACTATGCTTGCTTCATTATGAAGGATGTCTGTTCTCATAGACATTTGTGTGGTGACACTATAGCTAGTATGTAGGTGCTTATTATGGAATAAGTTCACTGAACATGACTCGCACAGCTGAACAACTGATGGAGTTCACTCACGTGTCAGCAGTTGTTCACATAGTGATAGTTGTACAAGTATCCTTAGACTTGAGGTCATCTTGTGTACACTGAACTATGCTTTGGTTTAGTTGTTAGTCTCCAGGGACAATTATTAGGGCTCTTCTGGGTATAGGAATTTATACACGAAGATAGTGTATGATCAATAAAGGATCTACCCCTTCCAGTGAAGGAAGCGAATGTTCAAGGCTAATCCACTTATGCTAGTTCAGGAATCTCTGGCCAGAGTGAATGAAATTAGAAAGGAGTTTCTAATTTGCATAGAACTACGCATAGTAAATGGTAAGCAAGTGATTGAATTAGATAGGCTTGACACGAGATCCATGCCTTGTATTTAATCGGGACATTGTAGGGTAGAAAGAGTTTATTGTACGGTAACTATTCACTGACAGGTTCTTGGTATTCTAAGCAGTGAATTCATATTATCCGGATAGTCGCGATATGTTGAGAAGCATCACTCACGATGTAGAATAAATGTGATTAATTAATTAATCATATTTAATAAATTAGAGAATTTATATAAATAATGATAAAATAGTTTTATTATTATTTATTTCTACTACCGGCTTAATATTGAACTTACAGGGTCACACCATAAAAAGAGAATGATTTAATGGTGGAGGAATTAATTAATAATGGCTAATAATTATTTATTTATGAAATAAATAATTAATTGGCAAATTTAATAATTGATTAAATGAGATTTAATTGATTATAAATTAATTAAGAAAAGTTCTTAATATTATTAATTAAGGATTTAATTTTTGGAAATTAAATCAAGAGAGAGAATTATTTTTAAAGTGTTTAGAAAAAGGATTAATAATTAAAAGGTGTTTTAATTATTAATGAGAATAATAAATGGGATAATAATAATATTATTTATGGGAAAATTTCAGCTGAAAATTTTGCCTATAAATACACTATTATAGACCCTATTTTATTCTAACCCACATCAAACCCGAAAACCCAAAAAGTTTGAAAACCCTAATTCTCTCCACCTTCTTCCTCCTCCTTAACATCGTTTTCTTGGTGGATACCGGTGGAGTGCTTCACACTTGAGGAGCAACTGCTAAGGATCTCTGATCGTTGTCTCCGAATTATTTTAAAAGGTTAGATTCGATCCCTCGAATTTTTATTCACGATTTATATGCTTTTATTTGGATTTTGTATGTGTAAAAGTGTTTTTCCATGCCCCGCTGCGTTAAAAATCCAACATAAGGAAGGATATGCTTCAGAAGTAAAGTGTGGCTGATTTCTAGGAGATGATCCGGACTAAAACAAAGGAAGATATGCTTTAGGAGTTGGACGATTAGAAGACTTGTAGAAGATAATATCTGATTGATATATTTTAGGAAGAGATATATTTCATATTAATTAGAAGATATCTTATAACGGTGTACTATATAAACACAGCTTAGGGTTTACACTATATGTGTTATCATTCACGAGAACATTATTAATTGTAACCTAGCAGTTCTTAGTGATATTGTTCATCACTGAGAGAATAGTTTAACCTACTTTGTAACAGAGCTTATTATATTGAATAAACTTGATTACCGTTACATACTTTGTGTTCTAAATCGATTTGATTGTATAAACACTATATTAAACCCCCTTCTATAGTGTTGTGTGACCTAACAAGTGGTATTAGAGCTTCTCTGTTGATATGCAAACAGTGAGATCCAGTTTACAATCATGTTTGATGAAACACAAACTCCACCTAAGCCCACCAAAACTCAAGATACTCAAAACAATCAAACCCACAGTCGATATGAAAGTATTAGGGTTCCCATGCTGAGAGCATCTGAGTATCCTATATGAAAGGTAAAGATGGCTATGTTTCTGGAAGCCACAGATCCAGAATACCTTGATAGAATTAATGATGGACCATATAAGCCTACCAAGCTTTCTGTTGCAGTTGCTGATCAACCGGTAAAGACCATACTAAAGGAGAAAGGTGATTACACACCTGAAGACATCTCATCTATTGCCAAGGATGCAAGGGTAAGGCATTTAATTCATAGTGCAATTGACAATATCATGTCAAACAGGGTAATTGGATGTGTTGTGGATATGTTGTGAACTTGATGATTTCATTAACAACACACCTTAGTAGATTTTACTTAGTGAAAAATGTAGCACTCGATGGATAAGGAACATAGTCCCGACGGATGACTCAATATAGTCCCGACGGATGATGATTTATTATCCATCGAGTGAGTAGCTTGTGTAATAATGAGTCTGTAGCACATTTCTGCATACACCTTGTTTAGATTCTGTAGTATCACTTAATTCATGTTGACTTTAATTAGATATGCAGAATAGTTTGATTAATTGTACATAGATGATGTCTTGTAATTCAGCATAAATGAAATGAAGTCAAGTGCCAGATAGCTACCCGACGGATAAACAACAATGACACTCGACGGATGATCAACAAGGCAACCCGACGGATGATTATGTACCCGACGGATAATCAATTCAAACATCCGTTGACAGTGACAACACAGTCACATGCGTCGAGTGTATGCAAAAGGAATGTGGAAGCCTATTCAACTGGGTTTTAGAGAACAAAGAAGCATTGCCATTTCCATGCTATTATGAAGATATTCAAAGATGCTGGAATAGAGTAATGAAGCAGCATAGTATTAGACTTGATAGGCTTTGTTTTATTATCTTGTCTTATTACTTTGTAATCTTGGTGATATATAAACCAAGAAGTAGCAAATAGAACAACAACAAGAAGTAGACTAAGAACATTATCTCATAGAAACAATTGTAAGCTGCATCCTTAGCATTTCTCTGTAAACTAAGTTGTTCATATTTATAAGCAGCTGTGAGCTAATCTTGCTACACAGAGTTCTCTTGATATAATATATATCTCTGGTGGATACATTCAAATCCAGCAGAAAGTTTTTAAAGACTTGTGTTTTTAATCACTTGTGTTTTAATTCATTCCAAGTTATTATTCTGCACTTTGCAAATCAATTCACACAGATATATATTTTAAGTTAGAACATTTTTAAACCAAGAAAAAGTTTCAAGAATTCCATTCAACCCCCCTTATGTAATTCTTGTTGCATTGTTAGGGATTAACAGGATGCAAGACTGCAAGGGAAATATGGCATGCTTTGAGACAAGATGCCAGGGAATTGAAGCCATCAAAAAGAACAGGAAGACAATACTCACACATGAGTATGAGCACTTTGACTCAAAATCTGATGAGTCACTAACTGATTTATATGACAGATTTGCCAAACTCTTGAATGATTTATCACTGGTGGACAAGGAATATGATCTTGAAGATTCAAATCTAAAATTCCTTCTAGCTCTTCCTGAAAATTGGGATTTGAAGTCTACTACTATAAGAGACGACTATGACCTTGCTGAAACTACTCTTAATGAAATTTATGGTATGTTCAAGACTCATAAACTTGAGATGGATCAAAGGAGAAAAAGCCATGGAAGAAATTTAAAGACAGTTGCACTTAAAGATGAGGAGGAATCTCCTAAAGTGGTTATCTCAAAGAGGGGAAAAGGAAAGGCTCTCATCATACAGTCTGATTCAGAGTCATCATATTCTGATGATGATGATTCAGAATCTGAAAATTTATCTGAAGTGGATGTTGATGTAGAGATGATGCAACTGTGTGCTCTTATGGTGAAGGGTATCACAAAGATAGCCTACAAGAAATTCAGAAAGGGTAAGAAGTTTTCCAGGAAAGGTGGAAGTTCTGAAAAGAAAGGGCTCAGAAAGACTGAAGTCAGAGAAGGAAAGTCTGACAGAGGAGATAACTCAAATGTTAAATGCTACAATTGTGGTGAAAGAGGCCATATCTCTCCTGACTGTAAGAAAGGAAAATGTGATAAAGGCCAGGCACTTATCACAAAGAAGAAATACTGGACAGACACTTCAGATTCTGAAGAAGAGGTGAACTTTGCTTTGATGGAAAATGCTGATAGCAGTTCTGGAACTGTTGAATTGAAGGTACCTCATTCAACTCTTGCTTTTCATACTGATGATATTTCCGAGCTAAGATTATATCTTAAAACCATGTTCATTAGTTTTAGAGATCAGACTTTAGAAAATGAAAGATTAAAATCTGAAAGTCTTGTTCTTAGAAACAGAAATGACTACTTAGAAAAAGAGTTAGTTATATTTCATCAAACTCAGAAAGAAAGAGATGAGGCTTTGTATGTTAAAGATGAACTGCTAAAACTGAATAAATCTCTTAAATCTGAACTAGAAAAGGAAAAGGAGATAATCAAAACTTAGACTAACTCTGGAAGAACAACTCAGAAAATCTTAGAAAATGGAAATTGGAAAGGACTAGGTTACCTAGATGATAAAGAAGAAAAGGAAACTGTGTCATCTAAACCAAACTTTACCAAGAAAGCTGAAAAGCCTAAAGTTAATCCTGTCAAGTTTGTGTCAAATTCAGACAAGTCAAAATCTGAAAAGATGAAAGACTCTAAAACAGGAGTCAAAGAAAAGTCAACTTCTGACAAATTAAAACAGGATAAACCAGCTGTAGTAAATATTGGCTTAATGACGAAGAAGCAGCTTAAGTATAAGCTGAAAGAGATTAAAAAAGTGAACAAGGTAAAGGAAGCTAGGAAAAATGGGAATGGAAAGTAAGGTGTGAATAAAAGCACTAATTATATGCATGTTCCTAATGCTCCTAGAAAGAAATGCTATAATTATGGGAACTCTAACCATCATGCTACTTTTTGTAGGAAAAATAAAGATATAAACTCTTTACCTCCTAGATCAGGAGTTAAGAGTCAATCTGTTAGGTTTAAACCATAAAATCCTTGTTTTCATTGTGGTAGTTTATAGCATTTTATTTATACTTGTAAGGAATATCATAATTTGTACTATGATTATTATCAAATAAAACTTTCTTTAAAGAAAGTTAGTGTAATTCCTTCCAGTGTAAATTCTGATGCAAAGTCTGATATAAAGTCTAATAAAAAGCATGTTAGCATAAACTCTGAAACTAAATCCGCTGCAAATGCTAACAAACTTTAAAAGGCCAAAGGATCCAACAAAGTATGGGTCCTTAAAACTAACCAATAATTGTCTTTGTGATTGCAGGGTAACAGGAAAAACATCCTGGTTCTGGATAGTGGATATTCAGGACATATGACTGGAAATAAAGCCCTGCTATCAGACTTTGTGGAGAAAGCTGGCCCATGAGTTTCTTATGGAGATGGCACCATGGGAAAGACTCTTGAATATGGAAATATCAATCTTGGGATTGTCATAATTGAATCAGTAGTTCTTGTCTCAGGACTTAAACACAATCTGCTAAGTGTGAGTCAAATCTGTGACAGAGGTTATCATGTGGATTTCTTTGAAGAACACTGTGAAGTTGTAAGTAATTCTATAGGCAAAGTGGTTCTGAAAGGTTACAGACATGGTAACATATATGAAGCCAGACTTTCAACAAATTCTGATGGTTCTACAATCTGTCTGTTAAGCAGAGCATCAATTGAAGAAAGATGGAATTGGCACAAGAGACTCTCTCATTTAAATTCCAACAACATAAATGAGCTGGTAAATAAAGATCTTGTGAGAGGACTACCAAAATCAACATTTTCTCTTGATGGTCTTTGTGACTCATGTCAAAAGGCAAAACAAAGAAAATCTTCATTCAAGAGCAAAACTGAATCCTCAATTCTTGAGCCTTATCACTTATTGCATGTTGATCTATTTGGTTCAGTCAATGTTATGTCCATTGTAAAGAAGAAATATGCTATGGTTATAGTGGATGAGTTCACAAGATACACTTGGGTGTATTTCTTGCACAAGAAGAGTGAAACTGCATCTACTCTAACTGATCATGTCAGATAGCTGGATAAGTTAGTCAAAGATTCTGTTAAAATAATAAGAAGTGATAATGGCACTGATTTCAAGAATTCAATCATGGAAGAGTTCTGCAAAGAGCATGGAATAAAGCAGGAATTTTCTGCACCTGGAACTCTACAGCAGAATAGAGTTGTAGAAAGAAAGAACATGACTCTTATTGAAGCTGCATGAACTATGCTTGATGAAGCAAAGCTACCAACCTATTTTTGGGCTGAAGCTGTGCAGACTGCTTGTTTTAAACAGAATGCTACACTCATAAACAAGCATGGAAAAACACCATATGAGATGGTGAAGAAAAAGAAGCCAAATCTGAAATACTTTCATGTATTTGGATGCAAGTGTTTTGTTCTTAAGACTCATCCTGAACAGCTGTCAAAATTTGATCTAAAAGCTGATGAAGGAATTTTTGTTGGATATCCACTTTCCACAAAAGCCTTCAGAGTCTACAATTTAAGAACAAGGGTTGTCATGGAATCTATCAATGTATCTTTTGATGATAAAAAGATTACTGGACTTGAAGATTTCAATGATCATAATCAGCTGAGATTTGAAAATGAAGATATAAATTCTGATTCTGTAAATTATGATGACCTAAATTCTGATCCTGTAAGTTCTGACGGGTTAAATTCTGATGTCATTGAAACTGTGGTAATTGCTCCAAAGGAAAATGCACCTGTTTAGGGGGAGCAAGCTGATGATCATACCACATCTCAAGACTCTCAAGAAGCATCAGAACCAGTCACTAGCTCTCCAAGTTCTGAATCATCAAGTTCAGATAATTCTGGAAACTCTAATTCTTCAATTCCTGAAGGATCCAACTCAAATTCTGGAATCTCAAAGAGCATAACCACAGGAAATATCCGACGTATGGTAGAAATTAATAATGATAGTAACGTATATGTTAAGAAGAAATAATGAGCTATGATTTTGGATATATTTGAGATGTCATGTCTAATATGTTTCATGTTTAGTTTTCATATCTTAACAAATAGGAAATATCAGTACTTACTTGAATCAGTACTTACTGGAAGTCAGGACTTAGTGTCATATCAGGACTTAAGGTCATATCAGAACGTAAGTACGAGAGGACTTACAGTTAAGGAAGGAAGCTGATTAACAGTAGAAGATCGAGACTAATACAGAAGAAGATATGTAAGGAAAGAGTTAGAGGACTAGAAGAATTATATAAGATATCTGATTGATATATTTTATGAGACAGAATTATATTCCATATCAATTAAAAGTTATCTTGTAACTGTGTACTATATAAACACAGACATAGGTTTACACTATACGTGTTATAATTATCGAGAAGATCATACATTGAAACCTAGCAACTCTCGTGATATTTATTCATCACTAAGAGAGGACAGTTCCATTGTAATAGAGTTTATTATATCGAATACATCTGTTTTCTGTTACTTGTGTTCTAAATCGATTTGATTGTATTCTACACTGTATTCAACCCCCTTCTACAGTGTTGTGTGACCTAACAAGTAGTATCAGAGCTTATATTTTTCATAATTTACAAGTTGGGGGAGTTTGTTAGATATATTTGTGATGTCATGTCTAATCTGATTTGTTTAGTTTCAGAACTTAATATCAGGACTTATCAGGACTTACTGGAAATCAAGATTTACTGAAGACAGGAAGATAACAGAACTTAAGGTATCAGAACTTGTGATATCAGAACTTAAGGAAGGATATGATTCAGAAGTAAAGTGGGACTGATTTTTAGGAGAGGATATGGACTAAAACAAAGGAAGATATGCTTTAGGAGTTGGATGATTAGAAGACTTGTAGAAGATAATATCTGATTGATATATTTTAGGAAGAGATATATTTCATTTCAATTAGAAGATATCTTGCAACTGTATACTATATAAACACAACTTAGGGTTTACACTATATATAATAACTAAAGAAAGCACCGGATGAAATAGCAATTGTCCTCGTTATTAGTTTTCGAAGAAAACGAACTTTGAAAAATGACCATATTTACGAATCATCGAGGATTACGGGAATCACAATATAATTACAAAATTAAAACCCTATGGATTTATATCCGAGTATGATAATTCAAAACATAAGGAATAAATACGAAAGGAGTTACGTCGCGAACCATTTACGAGAAAGTATTTCGAAAACGTTTAAGAGACCGAGCAAACGCGTAGACGATTAAATAAATGTAACGCACTAACTAACCATGGTAGAAAATTAACCATGGTTACTTTATCAAATAGTGAGCTAAGGTGTAGGATGATAAATTAAGGCTATCAAATAGTAAGCTAAAGAGCTAAACAAGTGGCTTAGCTTGTAAACTAAGAAGCTAGTTGGATTTGTCCCCAAGATTTGCAACAAGAATAAAATCCTAGGATCCAAACTAGATAATATCAATCAAATAAAAAGATATCACAAACTCATTTACAAGAAGCAACCAAGGAAGCAAGCATAAAAACACTCCCTCTCTCTCTCTAAAACCTCTCATTCGGCCCTTTCACCTTCAACCAAGAAACCAATTTCAAATCTTCAAGCTCTAGCCATGGATAAATCCTCCCATTAATTCTCAAGTTTCCTAACAACCAAAATAAGGTAAAATAAATCTTTGAGCTCTTTTTATCAAAGTTTTATGGGTGAAATAAAATCAAGAAAGTTGATAATGAATAGTATGAATAGTAACTCTTCTTTGGTTTCTTGATTTTGATGGTTATTTTATGTTCCAAAAATACATACTAAGCACTCCCAAGACTTCACCATCATCAATAACACATCTTAAGCTCTCAATAAAGGTAAAAATCTTTGACCCAACTTTATTTAAGATTTAAGTTCAAGATCCTTTTAGTATATAGTTGTAAACATAGTTTTGGTGGGAGTATTGTTGTAATCTTGATGCTTAGCTAAGTAGATTTAAGGTTGATTGTTGTTTCCTCAAGAACATGATTTTCTTGATAGGAGTTAGTGTGTTGATAATGATATGTTAGTTGTTGGTGGTAGTATAATGATTTAAGGCATAAACGAAACTCCGATCGTAACCGTAATCTCATTAAAACGAACAAAACGTAACTTTAAGATTCTGCCGAAAGTCCCAAGGATGTAAACTGTAGTTTCTTGAAAAATAACCATTGATTATGATAGAAAATATTATAAGGATCGTTTAGGCGCTTGAATCGCTTGATTCCAATTTACGGATCATATGTTATGGCTGTTTTACTAAAAGTGCTTTATGCGACAAAAACTGCTACAAATTATGAATTTTGAAAATATAAAGGATTCACTTAAGAAGGTTCATAAATCATGAAATTTTTACAGAGAGTAGAATATTGAGTTTCCTAACGTCCATAAAAAGTTCAAGTGAGAATAATGATTTTTCAATTTTATAAAAATATCGGAGCAGAGACTGCGCGATTAGAAACCGTAGAATCCATAAGCGGAGCCAACGACGAAAATGAGAATGGACTTAAGATACTTTGAAAAAGGAAGCGACCATAACGAGAATAAGGATCTAAAGAAATAATAAGGGTAATATAAGTTGAGAGGGTGCATAGTAAGTAGCGCATGAGTGCGAGTCACCGTAAATTAGAACGGTACCTAACGAAATGAATTGTGTTTATGATTATAGATTACCGAGCGGAACCTAGAGTATCCTCCACCTCGAGATACCCAGGAAAGTTTACGAACCCAACTCCATTTACTGTTGTGTTGTGAAAGGATTCTTTTATTATCATTGCATAAATACCATGCTTGCCATGATACATAGTAATTGAATTTTCGCATAATGTAGCGATGTTGTACGATAAGTATATATCGTAAAATATTTAATTCCGCTTTAAGCGTGACGTATAATTATAAGACCGAGGTTTGGTCGAGATTTTAAGATGAAAACCCGGGAATCATTCCGGTGATATTATTAGGACAATTAAAAGTCCATAGTAGTACGATTTGAAGGACTCAACATCCACTTACGAAATATTAAATACCTCACACTTTTATTAAAATGATTTCCAAAGATCGCATTCCATCAACTATACTTTATCGTTCAATTAAGATATATTTATTAACTATTTACTTATCATGGAGGAAGTATTCTCCAGTGAATATTTATTTCAAACTCGATTAAATGTAAAAGATTATTATATTACGTAAACATAAATTAGTTGAGGGATATTATTTAAATAAACCCTTTATTATTTATTAAAGGGTTTATTTATGATTTAAAAATCATGAAACCTAATGTAAAATAATTTTTGATTTTCGGAAAAGCATTCGAATAATTTCAGATCGTCGGAGAATATTATCTCGATTTATTTTAAATATTTTGAATATAGTTTCAAAAGGAACCCCCCCTTTATTTACTTATCTGTCGACAACGGTCAACTCACATCCTTAGTACTTCCTCCGAAAACTTTCGGAAGTACATATATATATCTGAGGTAAAGTTGTGCCTATCAACAAGCAAAATGCTTGGGGAACTTTGATATAGTTCGATGATTCCAAGTATATGATAGGATTTCCTAAAGGACAAGGGAGGGGTAGGATCCAAGTACTTCGTGTATTGGATAGATTACCGGTACTGTAGGAGACGGTACTATACGTACCTAAGGACCTGTGAAGTGTGTGTATACCCGAAATGAGGACACATAGCCCATAATACGGCAAGGGTGATAACCGGGATACGAAGGTTCGTCCTTCTACTAGTAGAAAAGGTTACTATTATCGTAGTCGACTGATCATCGTATGCGGTGGCTCCAACGAGTGTCCTATTCTTCCAATTGGAATTGTGATGCAATATCGTAACCCAAGCATTGGTGCTGGATTTACTATTAAGGTATTCGCAGGATAATAAAATCCACTAAAGAATTGTTTTTATAATAAGGTGTGTATCACCAAGGAAAACTATTTTCGAATGAAACATAATTATCATATATGATGTTTTATGTAAGTTTATCATACAATCATTTTCATACTGTACATTATTATGTTGGGCATCGTATCTCACACTTGTTTTCTTAAATTGACACAACACAATAGTGAATCAAGATGCCTACCATGAGAACCACAGCCAGGAAACGGGTAGGAAATGGCCAGTTGTTCCGTAGTTTGTTCGGTGTTGTACCACAGGTAGTCCGAATAAGTTGGATTGGTTTCTAGTTGTATTTAGTTCGGCTTATTTATAAGTATGACTTATGTAAGGTAATAATTAAGAAATGTATATTCGGCCGACGGACTAGCCTTACTTAAAGGTTACTCCCCGGTAAGACTTAATTACTTTTGGGTTGTAAAATTATCACCTTATGGTTTGATTTACTTTAGTAATGAATGGTTCGTTTCCAAGACAATAACCTGTAAGTGTGTGTGTGTGTGATAAGTGTGGGGTCGTAAAGTGTGAGTATTTATATATTGTGATGTGACGTATGTAGTTTATAATGGTTTAGATGGCGTGACTTCCGAGATTCCTGACCCCGGATTTTGGGGTTCCACGGAAATGGTATCAGAGCCTTAGGTTATCAAATCTTGGAAATGATAGGATATAAAATATATAGATATAAGAATAATAAATAATTAATTAGAGCTCAAGTCGAGTTCATCATCAGGTTACACGGGTAGTCTTGACATTTTTAACCTCAAGGGAATTCCGACTCTAAGTTAGTAACACCTTGCCTATTGTGTCAGGTACCAGTGGAGCCTATGAGAGAGGTTGACCCTGTTGATGATGTTATGGTTCCTGAGCGTGACCCTACTCCCGAGCCAGAGGACCCACCCATTGATGACTCAGACGATGACCCTACTGAGGATGCCCCAGAGGAGGAGACTGACCTTCCTATCCCCATAGTTGATGACGTTGAGATGCCCCAGGGAGATGACTTAGGATGGAGGGATGTAGAGATGTAGCATCTCCCGACTATTCGCTATCCTACACCACACCCAGGGATGCAGAGCCCTTTGCCCTATAATGATGATGATGAGGAGGATGGGATGGATGCATAGATCTACGAGGCTTATGACATATCCTCTAGCGACCCAGACTGTAACACCCCCCAAATCCGGGGTCGGGGATCCGGGTCGTCACGAGTTCCATTTCCCTTAATAACACCCAATCTTAATAAACAATCAACTACTCTGTACTGTGACCCCACAATAAACACACACACCATAAGTTATAGTCTCAGAGATGAATATCCAAAAATAACACGAGTCATTTTATTCCAAAATTATAGGCCAATACACCTTAAAAGGGTTTCTGAATAAATTTACATTTCTTTGCCATTATTACAATTGATAAAGATACATAAGTCTGGTACATCAAAAGTTGAAAGCCTAGCCTATTGGTAGTTCCTACCTCAGCTACAGCGACATCAACGCCTATAGGAAACTGCAGAACGTTTCCTATCCGCTCGCGAATTGGGAACTTGGTCCTGTTCATCTTGTCTATCTGATGTTGTGTGATAAAAGAAGAAAGCAAGGGTGAGCAACAAGCCCACCGAAATAATATGAATAATAATTAACAATATATGAGCATTCTCATAGTACTGATGAAAGTCTTGGTCAAGAAGAAATGAACCAAGTTTCACAATAACATCTATATTCAAAATGAGGTCAATCAATATGGCCTCCAAAAGATAACAACGGTTGTCCGCTTTTTTTGCCTAATTTGGTAACGATAACAAGGATGTTCTGGAAGATATTGGTCGTGTTCAACGTGAACTTCTTCTTAATAATTCCTTATTTACTTTTGTTGTTTATCTCAACAGTCACCTCAATGCTGGGATATCTTTCATACCTGGCGTCTCCCTTTCTGGGTATCAAGCCACCGGTCTTACACTTCACATTCTTGAAGGTCACTTCCTTCATCCAATTTTCCTAATTTCTTACTTCCTTGTCTCCTCAGTCTATCCGCGTCTCATTATTTATCCTTCGAACTATCTCAAGGTTTCCTTGAATCCTCCCAACTTACAGGGGATAAAATATGTGTATCTCTTATTCCTTCAATCATCAACTTTAACTTATGGTGAATCACCCTCATCCTGACGATTACATACTTTTCTATTTCTATTGCTACGAGTCTTTAGGGTTTCCTCATACCCAACTCCCTTATCATTCCTCAAACTCTATTGCCTTTATATTCCTTTCCACTTCAGTTTCTTTTTTATTTTCCTTTCTCTTATCATTTTTTTTCATGAACCCACTAATCATTGACTTCAAATATCATATCGTTCTGGGATTCTTGTCATCAGAACGAATCTTGACAACTTTTACAACTTAGCTTCATATTTCATCATACTCGTCCGCCTTTGTTCTGGCTCTAAAGCTTTTACACTCTCTCCATAACCTTGGGAATTACTTTCCCGAAAACAATTGACTGAACTTTAATCAGTTTATTATAATCTCTTGCTCCGTGCCTTCCTTGGCCTTTCACCAGCGGGTGGTCTCTCTCTTAGGAGGGTAAGTGACAAAAACAGTCTTTTGCGCTTCATCAATCATTTAGAATATAAAATCATTTCTCTATTTCCTTTGTTCAGGCTCTTGCCTCGGCTAGGTCAGCTTGTTCCTTGGAACTCTGAGAGCTTAGTGACTTAAAGGTTCTGAAAGAATTTCCCACTGCATTGTTTCCTCAGGGTGGTGTTTAGGAATAAAAGTATAATTTTTGTTTAGGCAGGTCCATGAATTGCCCCATAGGAGTACCATCCTGGTTCTCCCTATCTTGTTCAACTTCTGTTTTCTCAGTATGAAATGTTTCATCCTTCTCCCACAATCAGGGTTATCTTAAACGTTAAAATCCTTGTTTTCCATTTCATTATGTTATGGGTTCTTCTATCTTAATGTCAACCTCTCACGTTCAGGGTTTGCTCTAAATCTTATTCCTCAAACTAGCTTTCATCTAAGATCTCATCTTTAAGCTCTTGAACATTTGGAACCCGAATTCTGTAGGAATACCTCATTATTCCTGTTGGATTTTTAAACGCAGCGGGGCATGGCAAAACACTTTTACTCACATAAAATCCAAATAAAAGCATATAAATCGTGAATAAAAATTCGAGGGATCAAATCTAACCTTTAAAAACAATTTGGAGACAACGATCAGAGATCCTTAGCAGTTTCTCCTCAAGTGTGAAGCACTCCACCGGTATCCACCAAGAAAACGACTTTTAGGAGGAGGAGGAGGTGGAGAGAATTTGGTTTTCTAAAACTTTTGGGTTTCTGGGGTTGGAATAAAAATAGGGTCTATAATAGTGTATTTATAGGCAAAATTTTCAGCTGAAATTTTCCCATAAATATTATTATTATTATCTCATTTATTATTCTTATTAATAATTAAAACACCTTTTAATTATTAATCCTTTTTCTAAACACTTTAGAAATAATTCTCTCCCTTGATTTAATTTCCAAAAAATTAAATCCTTAATTAATAATATTAAGAACTTTTCTTAATTAATTTATAATCAATTAAATCTCATTTAATCAATTATTAAATTTGCCAATTAATTATTTATTTCACAAATAAATAATTATTAGCCATTATTAATTAATTCCTCCACCATAAAATCATTCTCTTTTTATGGTGTGACCCTGTAGGTTCAATATTAAGCCGGTAGTAGAAATAAATAATAATAAAACTATTTTATCATTATTTATATAAATTCTCTAATTTATTAAATATGATTAATTAATTAATCACATTTATTCTACATCGTGAGTGATGCTTCTCAACATATCGCGACTATCCGGATAATATGAATTCACTACTTAGAATACCAAGAACCTGTCAGTGAATAGTTACCATACAATAAACTCCTTCTACCCTACAATGTCCCGATTAAATACAAGGCATGGATCTCGTGTCAAGCCTATCTAATTTAATCACTTGCTTACCATTTACTATGCGTAGTTCTATGCAAATTAGAAACTCCTTTCTAATTTCATTTACTCTGGCCAGAGATTCCTGAACTAGCATAAGTGGATCAGCCTTGAACATTCGCTTCCTTCACTGGAAGGGGTAGATCTTTTATTGATCATACACTATCTTCGTGTACAAATTCCTATACCCAGAAGAGCCCTAATAATTGTCCCTGGAGACTAAGAACTAAACCAAAGCATAGTTCAGTGTACACAAGATGACTATTATGACCTCAAGTCTAAGGATACTTGTACAACTATCACTAAGCGAACAACTGCTGACACGTGAGTGAACTCCATCAGTTGTTCAGCTGGGCGAGTCATGTTCAGTGAACTTATTCTATAATAAGCACCTACATACTAGCTATAGTGTCACCACACAAATGTCTATGAGAACAGACATCCTTCATAATGAAGCAAGCATAGTATGTACCGATCTTTGCGGATTATTAATTACTTGTTAGTAATCCTATGACCAGGAACTATTTAAGTTTAGAGTTATCATCTTTTTAGGTCTCACTATTATGATCTCATCATAATCCATAAAAAGCTTTACTCTAAACTATGGTATATCTTATTTAAACACTTAAATAGATAAAGCCCGTAATAAAAATAAAACAAGTCTTTATTAATATCAATGAAATCAAAATAGATTACATAAAGAGTTATTCCTAAATCCTAATACCTGATTGGACTTAGGACATATTCCTTTCAATTCCCTTATCATCTTTCTCGGTATTAATCTTTTTTCTAATTGTTGGCTCTCTGCCTTCATTCATCACTTTTTCTAGCACAATATGTTCTTTTCCGATAATTTGAACTGTATTGCAATCTCAAACAGCTTTTCGGTACCGGCTCCGGTTACCTTCACTTCTATTTCCATTTTCTCAAAATCTCTTATAAACTCTCCAAAAGACATTATCATCTTGAGTCTCTCCTTTTTACTAAGGGCATCAACCACCACATTGGTTTTCCCCGAATGATAAAGAATCTCCCAATCATAATTCTTGATTAGCTCTAACCGCCTCCTCTGGCGTATGTTGAGCTCTTTCTACGTAAAAATGTACTAGAGCTCCTATGGTTTGTGAATCTCGCACTTCTCTCCATACAAGTAGTGCCTCAAATCTTTAGGGCAAAACTATTGCCACGAGCCCAAGCTCATGGGTGGGGATATCGAATTTTATATTCCCTTAATCGTCTTGACGCGTACGCGATTACCTTGTTGTGCTGTATAAGAAGCACCCTAATTCTTTATGCGAAGCGTCATTATAATTCATAAAATCTCCTTTTTCCATCCGGCAATGCCAACATAGGAGCCGTCACCAACCTTTGCTTTAGTTCTCAAAAGCTTTTCTCGCATTTCTCTGTCCATTCAAACTTCTCCGTCTTACGAGTAAGCCGCGTTAAAGGGGATACTATCTTTACAAACTTGAACGAACCTCCGGTAGTGACCGGCCAATCCTACCTCTGGTAGTTTCCCTAACCATGGTTATCAATTCCTCAGCGATCATCTCTTCAGTCTTGTTAGGATCCTCCACGAGATCCTTCTCAACAACAATCCCTTATGGGACAACTTCCTCAACCGCTACATCCTCAATATGAATATCATCCGGTCCCTCATTAGGGTGTTCCATTGGATCCACAATCTGATCCCCAATCAGTAATAAAATATCATCGCGTTGTTGCTCCTCAACCTCAGGGTTCGGAGTCCCGCTACCATATACGATAACGAACTACGCTTCTATCACGATATTTATAAGGGTTCCCATAAGGGTTTTAACTGTTAGTACTACGTTAGGTAGCCCGACTATGAACTTGGCAAGAGTTCTTATTATCTTAGTGAACTTATTATCTTAACATCACATCATCTCTGAGGTTTATAACGCTTAGCTCCGATATCATTTCTGTAACACCCCCCAAATCCGGGGTCGCGGATCCGGGTCGTCACGAGTTCTATTTCCCTTAATAACACCCAATCTTAATAAACAATCAACTACTCTGTACTGTGACCCCACAATAAACACACACACCACAAGTTATAGTCTCAGAGATGAATATCCAAAAATAACACGAGTCATTTTATTCCAAAATTATATGCCAATACACCTTAAAAGGGTTTCTGAATAAATTTACATTTCTTTGCCCTTATTACAATTGATAAAGATACATAAGTCTGGTACATCAAAAGTTGAAAGCCTAGCCTATTGGTAGTTCCTAACTCAGCTACAGCGACATCAACGCCTATAGGAAACTGTGGAACATTTCCTATCCGCTCACGAATTGGGAGCTTGGTCCTGTTCATCTTGTCTATCTGATGTTGTGTGATAAAAGAAGAAAGCAAGGGTGAGCAACAAGCCCACCGAAATAATATGTATAATAATTAACAATATATGAGCATTCTCATAGTACTCATGAAAGTCTTGGTCAAGAAGAAATGAACCAAGTTTGATATCGTAATGCGACGAAGTCGCAAAATATTCAGTATATATACTTATATACTTTTCAAAATCTTGGAAGTCCTCTTCCATGCCTAATATACACAGAGTTCCAGTTTATAACTGTATAAAAATATCGTTGCAAGGTAATCTGATATATCTAACCTTGTCATAATATTTTTATGAAAATCTTTGTCATGCATAAGATAATCATTAACCAGATATAAGTTTAAAAGATGAAGTTACAAGATACTCCAATATACTTATATCTTTTCCAAATACTACTTGAACTACCACCGTTCAAGTTATAACCAGTTTCAAAAGTTCATCACACTGATGAGACTACAAGACAAGATTTGAATATATTCAATCTTTGAATATCATTATAAATAATGAAGTTACGAGGTACTTCATTAAGTCCCGATATATATATACACTTATATAAATACATTTCATACACTCCTTGAAAACCTCTGTTATGAAAATTTTAAACAGAGTTGCAATATCCAATGAATTTGGAAAGGAGAAAATCTTGGCATAAACCTGATATCTTGCTGATCAGGCAAAGATACCAATAAGTAACCTTTTCTACTAGTAGATGGACGAATTCCCCACTGGTCATCACCCTGGCCGTAATAGGACCTTATGCTGGACTGCCACTCAGCCAATTACGCATTTGATGGACTCCCACTGAGCCACTTACACTTTCATGGACGCCCACTGAGCCCATGTTGCTTATGCCGACTCAATAGATGGACTTACTTCCCGAACTTTGGGTAAGTAATCAATTCATTTATCAAAACAGCAACCTCGTTGCGAATATAAAATACACCACAGAGCCGGATCCCTCAGGTTTTGAGCGAATATTTAAATCCCCTTCGAAAGGAAGATCTTAAATATAAAAATGAGTTTTGGGATCCGCTCTAACTTTTAAAATCATTTCGAAGACTCGAAATATTTTTAAGAATGTTTGGAGTACTGCTGATTTATTAAAATAAATCAGTCCTAATATATTAGAAAATATCTGAATATTATTATTTAAATAATATTCCCAAAAAGGATAATCTCTATAAAAATAATCGAAGTAGAAGTGTTAAAACTCATACTTGAAATGAATATTAAATAACCAAAGATATACTTATACGAAAGTACTATCTTTATTTGAATAATCAAAAGTAAGTTTGATTATCGAAATATTATTCTTTAACAAAATCAAGAATATTATTTAATAAAATAAGCGGAGTCATAAGCCCTCGAATGAATATTCAAAATAATATTCATTAATAAAATAAAGGGAGTCATAAGCCCTCAAATGAATATTCAAAATAATATTCATTAATAAAATAAAGGGAGTCATAAGCCCTCGAATGAATATTCAAAATAATATTCATTAATAAAATAAAGGGAGTCATAAGCCCTCGAATGAATATTCAAAATAATATTCATTAATAAAATAAAGGGAGTCATAAGCCCTCGAATGAATATTCAAAATAATATTCATTAATAAAATAAAGGGAGTCATAAGCCCTCGAATGAATATTCAAAATAATATTCATTAATAAAATAAAATAAAGTTATCGAATAAACCTTATTCGATTAATAGTTTTGAAAACTATATCAATATATATATATATATTTATATATATATATATTATACTCGGGAACATCGACTCCCGGTTTAGAAAAAAATGTTCACCTTTGGGTCCCCTATACTAAGGGTATACGCAACTACTGCTTATCTCTAGCATAGGTAGTATGCAACTATAAGCATTGAAATCAACAGATAGATAACCAGATTACGAAACAGACATGCATATATATACCATCTCAGCATGCTTCAATATATCGCAAAATTTGCTAATTAACCAACATGCATCTATCACAAGATAATGCATATACATATATACATCACCACAACAGTATAACAGGTAGAAAACTTGCATGAGTGCTCCCGGATAGACTTAAGCTTAGAGTGGGTCCGATAACCTATGAACAACAACATAAGTTGGAATTAAACCCTGGTCGCTTAAGAAACTAGACTTTAACCAATTGAACCCTAACGTTCGCTTATGGTCACTCCTACGCTTAACGAATCACCCAAGTCATTCGAGTACCCTCAGCTCCACCATTTTTAATAAATTAACCATTAAGAGTTTTAAGGGGATTCTTTCGCGAGTACCTTACCAACTGCCTAATCCACTTAACATAATTGTTTCATATCCCAATTAGTCATTTAAAGTCCTCAACCAAGGTTTCAAAGTAAGGCGAGGGGTAATGGTTCGTTCGCGAAACGCCGTTACTTAAAACGGTCGTTTCTCCTAAACCGTATATCGGATTCAAACGAACCACATATCAAAACGAAGCTCGTAATATGAACTATATAAACATGACAATGGTAAGAATCTTACAGTGAGTTCACGGGTCCTGAAGTTAATAACAAAAACAGTCTAAGGTCAATCGGGCATTACGACGGCTATGTTTACGCGATTACCAAAGTTTAAACTACTCCAATCAACCACCAACCAACTCATAACCATCAATACAACAAAACTTCACCTAAACCATATCACATCAGTCCATAACCTCCAAGTTTTTCAACTCAAACAACCACAATCAAGATCTATGAACTATAATCAAGCTTTAATTACCAAAAGACTTCCAAATCAAACCAAACTACTAATAATCACAATCTATGCTTCTCATTTCACAAAACCAACAATTAAACTTACTAATAAATAAAGTAAAGGCTAGGGTTTGATGTTTATACCTTCCTTGGGAGGTGTTAAGTTGCTAGGAATCCTTAGGAAGCCTCCTACAAGCTTGATCTTTCCAAAGAAATCAAGAACACAAAGTTAGGCTTTGAAGTTTCTAAAAGTCCGATTTAAAGAACTGTAAAAATGAGGGTCTTACCATACTTATTTGGATGAGACTTGAAGAGTTGTAGGCCATGAGTATTGAAGGAGATATGGCAGTTTGAAGTTGCTGTGTTTATTTTCGCTGAGAGCTTCTTCTTGCAAAGTCAACTCTTCTATTTTTGATTTATGATATTTGCTTGGTTGATTCTTCTTTTTGACTTGAAATTTATTTTAACCTTTTTACCATGGTTAATTTTGTATGGCCCAAAATCACCCAACAAACAAAACTCCTTTGTCATGCTTATGCAAGCAAGCTTGTGTCATGTGATGACATCATCCACTACCTTTTTGATTAATCCCTTAATTACTTGGCTAATGACCGTTGATCTGTTATACGGTTCGCTTATCGTTTGTTTTCGTTTATCGTTTGAGGGATCATACCTGGGATCTTATTACTTAGGTTCCCCTAAACCTTTCTCAATATTTTATATTCCTTTTATGATCCTCTCTAAAAATCCTTGAATTTAAATCCTTTTTATCATGTTACCCTATACTCAATTCTTTCGGTATATGGTGGATTTTCGGGAAAAATCAAAGTGTGCGGATTTTGATTCTGACGATCTTTACATACACTTATTTACTTTATGAAATACTAATACGATCTTAGAATTTCCATAACAGTACTCCTATATAGCGTGGTCTGATAATTTTCCTTAATCAACATCATCAGCAAAAGTTACTATTCATCTGTGCTTCAAAAATTCCAAAAATTGGGGTTATTACACAGACTCAACTCTACCACCCCAGGTGACCATACATGTAGCTGTACATGACTGGATGGTGGCCCAGCTTAACCCTGAGATCACTGAGGCATCTGCCCGCATTGTGGAGTTATGCCAGGCACTAACAGCTGAGAGAGCCATCAGACTAGGATACCCAGGGGACTTCAGAGCTGCTTCCCCAGCCATAGCCCGTAGAAAGATAGATGACATGCTTACATATGAATAAATTAATCCAACTGTAAATAATTGCAACTATATTGACAAATTTTCATTATCAGAACAATGCCACCCCGTAGAAGAGGAACCAGGGCACAGCCCGCAGAATCTGTTAACCAACAACGGAATGAACCTAACCCTGTAGTGAATGAAGAAAGTGAAGAGGACCTAGACTATAATGAATATGATGAGGAAGAATATCTAGAAGAATAGGCTGAGGATACCCATTAGGGAGGAAACCCCATGAATGAGTTTATGGAACTTTTAAGAGCAAATCTGAACCAACAGACCATTCCACCACAGCCGCATGCTGCCCAACAGACTACAGCCACTGCCTTCAGGGCATTCAAATCTCTTAAAACCCCAGAGTTTCTAGGATCTGCCAACTCCGTTGAAGCACGGGCCTGACTCAAAGAGATAGAAAAGTCCTTCGAGATACTAGGTGTAGAGGAACGACACAAGACCATTTTCACTTCTTACATGCTGAAGGGAGAAGCTAATTACTGGTGGGAGTCCAAACGAAACCTAGAGACTGATGCTATGATCCCATGGGATAGGTTTACCCAACTGTTCTTAGAAAAGTATTTCCCTAGGTTTATACAGACCCAAATGGAGATTAAGTTTCTGGATTTGAAACAAGATAAGATGACTGTGGCGGAGTATGAGGCCAAGTTTACTGAGCTGTCAAGATTTGTGCCTGAGTTTGTGAATACCAAAGAGGAGAAAGCGTGAAGGTTTCAGCTTGGTCTAAAATAGTGGATCCAAAACCGAGTGGCGGTACTAGAGCTGACAGATTATGCCACCTTAGTGCAGAAAGCCTCGATTGTTGAAGCTGGCAGCGAGCAGAGTGTGAAGAAAAAGGAAAATAGGAAGAGGAAGATAGGAAGCCAAGGCGGAGGAGGAGGAGTAGGAACCGGGAACAGGAGCCTTCCAAGCAGGTTTGTCAGGGGAGTGGTGTCCTAACCTGCACGAGGCCCCGGATTCAGAAAGGCCCCAATTGAGAGTGTTGGCCAGGGCGGCGGACAATCTAGGGCAACATTACATAGTCAACACCGTGCCCCAATACCCGAATGTCAGACATGTGGAAAAAGATACCTTGGAGTGTGCACCCAGGCGAGAGCCCCTCTGAAATGTTACAGGTGCGACCAACCCGGACACCTTGCCAACAAATGTCCCCAATACAACAAGATATGTTTCCAATATGGAAAAGTAGTGCACGTGAGGAAGGATTGCCTGATATTGAAGCCCTCAACCTCAGGAATAAGCAGAGCTGCATCCAATCGGCCCCCAACTGCTAGGACCTTCAACATGACCGTTCAGAATGCTGTCCGAAACACTGACGTGATAGCAAGTACCCTTCTGTTAAATTCTGAACATGTAAATGTCCTATTTGATTCTGGAGCAACCAAGTCATTTATATCTCAAGATTTTGCTAAAAAGTTAAAACTTAACGTCGTACCCTTACGTGAGATATTACAAGTGGAAATAGCAAACAAAGAAATAATTCATGTGAATCTAGTACACCCTAAGTGCAAGTTGAAATTAGAAGGGAAGGTCTTCGAGGTTGACCTAATCCCATTTGTGTTAGGAGAATTCGATATAATCTTAGGAATGGATTGGCTATCCATTAATGGAGCGCAAATAGATTGTGAGCGGAATGCAAAATGAAAAAGAAGTAGTGTTTAGAGGTCAACGACAGAACCAGAAATTTATGACCATGCTACAGGAAAAAAGATTGTTAAGGAAAGGTAACGAGGCCTATTTGGCTTATGTGGTAGATACCAAGAAGGAAGTTCCTAATATACAGGACATACCCATAGTGAACGAATTCGAGAATGTGTTTCCAGAGAACTTACCAGGGTTACCACCCGACAGAAAAATAGAGTTCGCTATAGAATTAGCATCAGGAACGGCACCAGTATCCAAGGCTCCCTATAGGCTAGCCCCAGTTGAGATGAAGGAACTAGCTTCCTAACTGCAAGAATTATTAGATAATGGAATGATAAGACCCAGTGTGTCGCCATGGGGAGCGCCAGTACTGTTCGTAAAGAAAAAGGACGAATGTATGAGATTATGCATAGACTATCGAGAATTGAATAAGCTGACTATAAAGAATAGGTACCCTCTCCCCAGGATTGAGGTTCATGCAAGACTTTGCTAAGATAGCCAGTCCACTGACTAAACTTACCCGGAAGACAGAAAAGTTTGTATGGACAGAGAAATGTGAGGAAAGCTTTCAAGAACTGAAAAGGAGGCTGGTGTCAGCACCAGTGCTCGCTCTTCCCGATGGAAAGGGAGAGTTTGTGATATACAGCGACACATCGCTTAAAGGATTAGGATATGTACGGATGCAGCATGGAAAAGTTATAGTGTATGCCTCTCGACAATTGAAGGAGTATGAGAGCAAATACCCGACGCATGATCTAGAATTAGCAGCTATAGTGTTTGCCCTGAAAATTTGGAGACACTACCTGTACAGTGAGAAATATGAGATTTACACAGACCATAAAAGCCTCAAATATATTTTTACTCAGAATGAACTGAATATGAGATAGAGGAGATGGTTAGAGTTGATTAAGGACTACGATTGTGAAATTTTGTATCACTCGGGTAAAGCCAATGTGGTGGCTGATGCCCTTAGTAGGAAGGAAAGACTCAAAATGATAATGACATCTGAGGAATTATTTAAAGAATTTGAGAAGATGGAAATTGACGTGAGGACGACCGGTAAAGGAACAGAAGGATTATTTGAGATTAAGCTAGTGTCGGAACTGACTGAAAAGATACGAGTATGTCAGGAAAAGAAGATGAGTAAAGAAAGAGGAACATCGACCGGTGAGGAAATGAGATGCGAGAAGGACGAGAAAGGGATCATGAGGTATACGTCCCGAATTTGGATTCCCAATGTGCAAGAGTTAAAGGACGAGCTGCTGCACGAAGGGCACATCTCCCGATATTCAATCTACCCAGGAAGTATGAAGATGTACCGTGACCTTAAGGAATATTATTGGTGTCCTGACATGAAGAGAGAAGTAGCAGAGTGGGTCAGCAAGTGCTTGACATGCCAGAGAGTGAAGGCTGAACATCAGCGACCCAGTTGACTATTACGGCCCCTGGAAATTTCCGAATGGAAATGGGAGCATATAGCCATGGATTTTATGACAGGCCTACCAAGGACAAAGACCAATCACGACGCCATATGGGTTATCATAGATAGATTGACCAAGTCTGCACACTTCCTACCAATCAACAAAAGGTACACCGTAGCTAGTGGATATTTACTTGAAGGAAATTGTAGTGAGACACGGCGTCCCTGTTGCCATAGTATCAGATCGAGACCCAAGGTTTAATTCCCGATTTTGGAGAAGCTTCCAGGAATGTGTAGGCACCAAACCAAACATGAGTATCGCTTACCACCCTCAGACTGATGGACAAAGCGAAATGACTATTCAAAAACCTAGAAGATATGCTACGAGTGTGTGCCATTGATTTTAAAGGAAATTGGAATGACCACTTACCCCTGATCGAATTTTCTTACAACAACAGCTATCACGCTAGCATAGAAATGCCTCTGTATGAAGCTCTTTATGGAAGGAGATGTCGCTCTCCCCTATGTTGGGATAAAGTTGGAGAACACAAGATAATAGGACCAGAGTTAGTCTAACAGACCAGGGAAATGGTGGAACTCATTAGGAAAAGGCTGGTAGCAGCTCAGGACAGACAAAAGAAGTACGCCGACCAGACCAGGAAGGATAGGGAATATGAAGTTAGAGATTCAGTGCTATTGAAGGTATCTCCGTGGAAAGGAGTGATGAGATTTGGGAAGAAAGGGAAGCTGAGTCCCAGATTCATAGGACCCTTTGAAATTTTGAGGAAAATAAGACCTCTAGCTTACGAGCTCGCCTTGCCCCCTAATCTGCAACAAGTGCATAACGTGTTCCATGTGTCCATGTTAAGGAAGTACCATGCAGATGCACGACACATAATAGAATACGAGCAGGTAGATTTACAACCAGACTTGACCTACATCGAGCAACCAGTAAGGATAATGGACCAAAAAGAACAAGTGCTGAGGAACAAGACTGTGAAGCTGGTTAGAATTTTGTGGAGAAATCAAAATGTCGAAGAGTCAACTTGGGAACTTGAAGACGCAATGAGGAATAGATACCCCCACTTATTTTCTAATTGATTCCAGGACGGAATCCTTGTTAGAGGGGAAGACTGTAATAACTAGAATTTTTGAGACCTTGTAAAATGTTTAATGAATAGTAACACTGAGGGACGGGGGAAAATTTTTAGCCCACACTATGTAGTGCATGAGAAAATGAGTTTCGGAATTGATATTATGATTATACGTACCAAATGAGTGTATGTAAACGCTATTAGTTTTCGAAAAAAACGAACTTTGAAAAATGACCATATTTACGAATCATCGAGGATTACGGGAATCACAATATAATTACAAAATTAAAACCCTACGGATTTATATCCAAGTATGATAATTCAAAACATAAGGAATAAATACGAAAGGAATTACGTCGCGAACCATTTACGAGAAAGTATTTTGAAAACGTTTAAGCAACCGAGCGAACGCGTAGACGATTAAATAAACGTAACGCACTAACTAACCATGGTAGAAAAGTAACCATGGTTACTTTATCAAATAGTGAGCTAAGGTGTAGGATGATCAACCAAGGCTATCAAATAGTAAGCTAAAGAGCTAAACAAGTGGTTTAGCTTGTAAACTAGGAAGCTAGTTGGATTTATCCCCAAGATTTGCAACAAGAATAAAATCCTAGGATCTAAACTAGATAATATCAATCAAATAAAAAGATATCACAACCTCATTTCCAAGAAGCAACCAAGGAAGCAAGCATAAAAACACTCCCTCTCTCTCTAAAACCTCCCACTCGGCCCTTTCACCTTCAACCAAGAAACCAATTTCAAATCTTCAAGCTCTAGCCATGGATAAATCCTCCCATTAATTCTCAAGCTTCCTAACAACCAAATTAAGGTAAGATAAATCTTTGAGCTCTTTTTATCAAGGTTTGATGGGTTCAATAAAATCAAGAAAGTTGATAATGAATAGTATAAATAGTAACTCTTCTTTGGTTTCTTGATTTTGATGGTTATTTTAGGTTCCAAAAACCATACTAGGCACTCCCAAGACTTCAACTATACTTTATCGTTCGATTAAGAAATATTTATTAACTATTTACTTATCATGGATGAAATATTCTCCAGTGAATATTTATTTCAAACTCCATTAAATGTAAAAGATTATTATATTACGCAAACATAAATTAGTTGAGGGATATTATTTAAATATTCTTTTCAAGTAAACTCATTCGAGGTTTAATTATTTATCGATTAATATTTAATTATTTATTATTTATTAAAGGGTTTATTTATGATTTAAAAATCATAATACCTGATGTAAAATACTTTTTGATTTTCGGAAAATCATTCGAATAATTTCAGATCGTCGGAGATAATGCTCGACTTATTTTAAATATTTTGAATATAGTTTCAAAAGGAACTCCCCCTTTATTTACTTATCTGTTGACAACAGTCAACTCACATCCTTAGTACTTCCTCCTAAAACTTTTGGAAGTACATATATATATATATATATATGAGGTAAAGTTGTGCCTATCAACAAGCAAAACGCTTGGGGAACTTCGATATAGTTCGATGATTCCAAGTATATGATATGATTTCCTAAAGGACAGGGGAGGGGTAGGATCCAAGTACTTCGTGTATTGGATAGACTACCGATACAGTAGGAGACGGTACTATACGTATCTAAGGACCTGCGAAGTGTGTGTATACCCGAAATGAGGACACATAGCCCGTATGTGGCAAGGGTGATAACCGGGATACGAAGGTGCCGTCTTTCTACTAGTAGAAAATGTTACTATTATCGTAGTACGACTGATCATCGTATGCGGTGGCTCCAACGAGTGTCATATTCTTCCTATTGGAATTGTGATGCAATACCATAACCCAAGCCTTGGTGCTGGGTTTACTATTAAGGTATTCGCAGGATAATAAAATCCACTAAAGAATTATTTTCATAAGAAGGTGTGTATCACCACGGAAAACTATTTTCGAATGAAACATAATTATCATATATGATGTTTTACGTAAGTTTATCATACAGTCATTTTCATACTGTACATTATTATACTGGGCATCATAGCTCACACTTGTTTTCTTAAATTGACACAACACAACAATGAATCAAGATGCCTACCATGAGAACCACAGCCAGGAAACGGGTAGGAAATGACCAGCTGTTCCGTAGGTTGTTTGGTGTTGTACCACAGGTAGTCCGAATAAGCTGGATTGGTTTCCAGTTATTTTTAGTTCGGATTATTTATAAGTATGACTTATGTAAGATAATAATTAAGAAACGTATATTTGGCCGACGGACTAGCATTACTTAAAGGTTACTCCCCGGTAAGACTTAATTACTTTTGGGTTGTAATAATTATCACCTTGTGGTTTGATTTAATCTAGTAATGAATAGTTCGTTTCCAAGACAATAACCTGTAAGTGTGTGTGTGTGTGTGTGTGACAAGTGTGGGGTCGTAAAGTGTGAGTATTTATATATTGTGATGTGAGGTATGTAGCTTATAATGGTTTAGATGGCGTGGCCTCCGAGATTCTTGACCCCGAATTTTGGGGCGCCATACTATATGTGTTATCATTCACGAGAACATTATTCATTATGACCTAGAAGCTCTTAGTGATATTGTTCATCACTGAGAGAGTAGTTTGACCTACTTTGTAACAGAAATTATTATATTGAATAAACTTGATTACTGTTACATACTTTGTGTTCTAAATCGATTTGATTGTATAAACACTATATTCAACCCCCTTCTATAGTGTTGTCTGACCTAACAGGTTATTATGCTAGTATAATCTATTATATATATAATAAAGCAACTAGGGGATTCATTGAGACAATTTATTTATTTGATATTACTTAATTACCCCTCATAAATATGTGATAATGAATTTCAAATTTAATAATATATATTAATTACATCTAACTCATTAATTACTAATAATTATATAATATTACTACTACGTTATTGTATAATAAGAACTTATACTTATACTTATAATTACCTATGTATTTTATAAGTATAGACTAAAAACTAATATTATTATATTTTTATATATCTATTATTATCGCATTTAATGTCGTATTTCATATTTTAATTATTCCATTAACAGTAGAAGAAACTTAAATTCGAACGAAAAACAAATATCATATTCTTATTTGGATACGTATAGTATTTGTATTATAAGTTCACAATACACATGTACTTGTACTTGTATCAAATTAATTATCATATAATTTATTTTAACACATTTAAAATTCAAACACATACATACATATATACATACATACATACATACATACATACATACATACATGCATGCATGCATGCATATATAAATACATACACACGCATACATATATAAATACATACACACGCATACACACATGATCTTGTCAAATAATGAATTTGACATATAGACATACAAACATACATACAAGATATAGGAAATTAAGTTAACTAATACAAATGAACTCAATTTTTAGTAATCGATAAACATGATCTTGTCAAATAATGAATTTTAATGCCATACAATAACAATTATGGAATTTGACAAAAAAATGAACATTTTGAAGTTCATCTTTTATAAAAATCATCTACTAGTCATCTGATACAAAATTGAAAAAAGTGCATCTCACACCATACCATATTTTTCAACAAAAAACATGAACATTTCATTAACATATTAGTTTTGAAATTGTGTCTGTCTCATTTGGGCTATAAAATACACATGTCAAAAAAACTCATCCTTATAACAAAGACTATATACAGATAAAATAACTTCTAGTAACAGAAAATATATTTAATTTCACAAACATGTATACAAATTTTATAATAGTTGATGTTAGATTATACTTGTACTTTGCACGAGTTATAAAGCTAGTTTATAATATAACACATTAATTAAATGAAATTTTATAGTGCCATATATCAGCGGTATCTAGTCATTTGACCGTTCCGCGATAATTTATAACAGACGCTTAAGATTCCGTGAAAAATATTATAAATTGATTGAATATAATTTCCCTATTATAGCCTCTAAAAGTTTGACTGGGTAGCTCTAAAATTGAATATTCATTATCGTTAACGTATAATTGATTGTCACGGACAAGGATGTCAATATCGTTATTAAAAATTAATTGAATATAACTTGTAGATCCGTAGATATGTGACAAAATTTAGATTGTAAAAAAAGAGGCTCGAATATTATAGGAGTTAGAAGTCAAACTTTCTGATGCTTTTTCCAAACTTGAGTTGATGAAAAATGAACAAAAGTTGTATCCAAAAAGATTTTCTCCTCATTACAAGATCATATTTTTCAACATTTTATACCTCACCAAGTGAGTGTGTGTTTTTGGGGTTACTTTTCTTGATTTTTTTTTTTGAAAAGTGCCAAGTGCTTCAAGCAATTCAATATTTCAGTTGAAATATCAGCCCTCGTACACGCGTAATTATATAATCCAATAATATCCCACCATCATTCCGAAATTTATCAATTATTAAAACATATGATATATTTACAATAAAAGAAGTATCGACTTTTATATCATTACGGTGCCACATAAAATAGAAGTGACTAAAACAAGCACAAGGAATTTAACTTGCAAGACATTGCAACAAATCATGATTTTTTCAGTACAATATCAACCTTTTCAAGCTTGTAGAAGCCTGAAATTTTCCTTAAATTTTATCTGAAATTTATGCTCCCACATTCCAAAATCATTCTTTATTATCCACCTTTTAGGAGTTGCTTTGATAGTGATCGACAAAAGATGGCGTTGAGCTTTACTATTTATTTTTGGCTTCTTTCACTGTTGAGACTTCCAATACTTGGCCATTTCAAATCCATTCTTACAATACTGATAATCCTGTATAGTCTGGTCAATTTCTTCCTGCGTGTTCATCACAAAAGGTCCATATCGAGACACTGGCTCATTCAGTGGCTCACCCCCAATTAGCGCGAACCTCAGGGCCTGGGAGGACTTGTTCCACACGCTCAAACCATCACCGGAACTTAACACCAAAACATGGTGAGCAGATACAGGTGATGAGTTGAAAGATCCAATAACACCTTCTCCTTCAATAATATACAAAAATGAATTCCAATAATCGGGGATTTTTTGGTTCACATGAGCTTTCGGCTGTAGAGTGAAATCAAGAAACATTGTAGGGGTTCGTGTGTACACTGGTGACTCAACTCCCATTGATTCTCCAGCAATGATTTTCACTTGAACCCCGTCAATTTCAGCCCTTTTGATGTCGTCACTTAGCAGTTCCTGATAATTAGGTTCAACCCTACAAGGTTTAAAAACAAATTCAAGTTAGAGAAAACACAAGTCCCGTCATTTTCTGAAATTCAATGACACATTCTTACATTTTGTCCTTGGATGAAAGATTGATCCATAGTTGCAGACCAGTCTGCAGTCCATCTCCTGCCGGCATTTCTGAATGAATTATCCCTCTTCCCGCTGTCATCCACTGCAATTGATATAATAGTTTAGCACTACACATTTTGGTTTTAGTTTTGTATGGGTAGATTTTTTCATGACAAACATTTTAATTTGGTCAGGATTCAGTTGTCAACTATTGCGAGTGTAGAATTGGAAAAAAGTAATAATGTATAATGTATTTGATACCTGGACATCCCCTGCTCCAATTGTGCCTTTATGGCCAGCAAAATCCTGATGAGTGAAAGCTCCCTAATACAAATAAGAAAGTTTTGTAACTCATCAGCATCTTAAAACTATCAAGGTCGATGTTTATATATGTTGATTTTACGTACCTGCAGCATATATGTCACAGTCTCGAATCCTGCAAATAAATGTCAAGAATTCGACAACATAAGAATTGTAAAGAATAAAAGAAGAAGAAGAAGAAGAAAAGACAGTGTTTAAGCAGCTGAGAATTTTGTAAGGTACAGAAACCTCGATGTGGATGATCGGGAAATCCAGCAGGAGGTGAAACTGCAACAAGAAAAAAGAAACAATAATGAGAATATTTGAAGGGGTGAGTCTAACAAAAAGGAATATATAGCAAGTAGTAATAGTAGTATGTCATTGTGAGTATGTACCAGCAAATTCATCCAACATGAGGAAAGGATCCAAATACTTCAAGTCAGGCCTGTTGAACATAATGGTTTTCCCATCAACAGATTAAAAAAAAAGGTGGAAAAACAACAAGACAATCTTAATATATAGATTCTGAATGAAAGCCTTTTCTGTTAACAAAGGAATTAATACTACCTTCCGATGCTTCTCCTAACAACAGCACCGTCGCCTTCACTTTGAGCTTTGGCTAAAAGCTTTTTCACCACAATTCTTGGATTTTGAAAAGCAGAGGCTTGGTTTGATGATGCTGCAGACATTGTAATTCCGTTTGTTTTAAATAATAGTAGTAATATTTTTGTATCTAATCTAGGATTATACACTGTGATATTTGCTCTCATCTAACAGGAACTGACTACTACTGGTGCTACAGATATTTAGGAGGAGTTTTTTCTTTTGTGTGTATGTTCATGTCTCTGACTACCTGCCCATCTTCCCTCTCCTCCTATTTACTATAGCACATATTTTGCAGATGATGACAGTTATTTAAGGATATTTTAAACCTACGGGTCAACTTTTTGTTAGAGCAACTTCTGTCCAAATTTGGACCAAATCTCGGTCCAAATTTGGATCCTAACCCCTCTCCAACTCCAATAGTTTGGTCTAAATTTCGGTCCAAATTTCAATATGTTTATTTAATTATTTTAAGGTCTTATAATAATAAATATATTATATTTGTATGAGGTAAAATATTATCTTTATATTTTTTTATTATTATTAATTACTTGTTTTATTTTAAAATTGTAAATAAATGAATAATAGAATTCTAATTAAACTTCAAATATATATGAAAAATAGTAAATATATTTAGTTATAATTTTTATAATAAAACCGTTAATAAAACATAACATTCAAATAAGAAAAGTACAAATATTAATTAAATCTTAAAACATCGTTAACTAATACTAATCCTCAGAATTAGTATATTCTGAGAAACAAATGCTCAATTAGTGCATCTCAATTAGTGCATCTCAGAATTAGTTCTCATCGCATTTTTATTTATGTTGTGTTTCAAATTAAGTTTTATGTGTTATAATCTTTATTTTAATGTTTGAATATATTCGTAATTTGAATTCAAGAAATGTAATAATATTTATTTAATTACGTTTAAATATTTTTTAATTAAAATTATTATTTAAATAAATAATAATAATATCCTAATATCGGTTAATTACATTTATAAATACCCGAAATCAAATTTTTATGTATTAAACTAAAAGAAATACATTAAAACTATTATTTTTATTCTCGGTCCAAATTTGGACCGATGTTTAGGCCAACACTATTCATCGGTCCAAATTTGGACCGAAATTTAAGTCACCGTTGGGTAAATTTGGACCGAAATCTGTCTAAATTTGGACTTTTAGGCCACTCTTGAAATTGGCCTCATGGTAAGACAGCTATTAAAACGCCCGGATCAAAATTTAGTGGGCCGTACATTTGTACTTAGATCCATCATTTCTGACGGCAGAATTATGTAATCATGATGCAGGCCCTTTCTGTTTTTTTTTTCCATTTCCCTCCTGCATATATTTATTTATCTAAACTTCTTATGCCCTTTATCCGGAAAGTAATATAAAATCCTCCATTTTGTTAGAATTTTTTTGCTTACAAGTTACAATACATTTTTAAATACTTTCTTGGTGATTGATTTTTGAAATCCACTTTCTTGAATAATATATTTTATTACATACAAGATTCATATATTAAATATTAATATAATTTGAAATATATTCTTTTATTAATCTTATTTATTATTTCAGTTAATTCTAAATTTTTTATCATTTTTAAGCTATACCTTAACAAGTTAATCCTAATTTTCAGTTTTTCAACTATAATATTAAAGATTCTATAACAACAGTTATTTTTTTCAAAAAATTAGGAAATATATAACATTCAAAATAACTATAACTATGAGGTTAACAAGATAAAACAACAGATTGTTACAAAATTCTGAAAGATGGTTGAAATTAATACATCTGAAATAGTTATATACATCGACATCTTAAAATAGTAATTATCCCAAAAATAAGGAGAAAAATGTGCTTACATTTTTTTGCCAAAACATCTAATAAATGTAATATCCGGGATATGATGTGTAATTATTTTTGCTAATAAATAAATATTATGTAATTATTATATGAATTTTTGGTGAATTATCTGTGAAGTGATATCTATTTTTGGATATGTAAATATGGTATAATTTGAGTATTTTAATTTTTATAAGTCCAGAATAAAGTATAGATAATTGTGATTTTTTTCTATCAATTTCTATGTTGTTATATGATTTTATAAATGATTTATGGATTTAATAAATTACTTTTCCGAGTATTTATAAACTATTTTATATAATCGGGAACCAACCGACTTCAACCATTTATACGTTTTTACAACCCAAAACTCTTCCGAAAACTCCTTCCTACCCTAATTGCAATATTCCGAGCATTTTTCATGTTTTGACTTTTTTGATCCGGCGTACGGTTTTCCCCGTACGGGTCCCGGCGTAATATTTTCGATACAAAATTTGTTTCGGTAAATTGATAAAACCCGTATTTTCGATAAACGGGATCTTTTTATTAAACTAGTATAATTATCATCTCGTAGTACGTGTAATCAAAGCGCTGAGACCAAGACTGCAGTACAAAATATACAGATTTGGATAATTATCCCAAAAACGGTACCGTTTTGGATCTATTTTCTCAAATAAACGTAATATTTTATATCTGGTATGATCCAACGGGGTACCAATATTTCGTAATTATAAATAGCCCTTACCGTATTTTATTTTGTACAGAAATTCATTTGTAAACAGTTAATTATATAATTATCCAGAGAAACGAACTGTGTTCTTCGTGTTCTTCGCAATCAAACGAGAATTTGAAGACATTATTGGAATCCGATGGAGGCGTATAAATAGTCAAAACGAAGCTCTCGATAAGACAATCGTATCCGCACCAAAATCTCCAAATAAGGTTGATTATTACTCGATTTCATTTTTTTCATATTATCCTCGAATTTCGTTTTTGAATACTGGTGATTGTCAGTCAGTTTTGATGTTATGGATAGATTCCCTATGATGTTTGGAGTTGATTCATGTTGTTATTTTGTTCGTTTTGTTACCAAATCGATATAACCGAGTTCTTGAGTTTCTGTCATTTTTATTTTTGATTTTCTGGATAAATCATAGTGTGGTTGTTAATTTTGAACATGTGAATCGATTAGACATGTCCTAGACTTCGTTTTCGTACCTGAAGCGTTGAATTTGGTTAAGTAATCTGTGTTTTTGAAGTTTCGCCGGAAAAACCGAGCTTCTTGCCGGTTTCCATGGCCATTTAGACCGGAGTTGGAGTTTTGAGAAGGATTCCAAGTTGTTGTTGAGTGGAATAAAACGGCTGGGTTATTGTGTAGCGGGTTGGGAAAGAATCGGGGTTGGAATCGACCCGTTCCGGCCGATTTTGTGGCTCGCCAGAAGTTCGAAGACTCGCCGGTTTCTGGGTTACTCCCCAGTTTCCGGCCGAGTTCTTCATGAACTCCGGCATCCCCAAACCAAACCCTCCTCTTTGATCCACTTCCCCCAAAAATTCCCAACCTGAAACCGTTTCTGTGAATTATTCTTTTTAAATAATTCAAAAATTTATTAGTTTATTTCTAAAATTCATTTTCAATTCCAAAAATCATTACTTTAATTCTGAAAAATTATTTTTAATTCAAAAATAAATATGAATTAATTAATTAATTAATTTTAGTTAATAATTAATTATTTAATTGGTCAATTAATTTAAATATTAATTGATTAATTAATTTAATTAGTTATTAATTAATTTTAATTGATTATTTAATTAGATTTAATTATTTATCTTGATTTAAAAATCCTGAAAAATAGTGTCAAGCTTTAAAACATTATTTTAAATTATTTCCAAGGCTTAATAATTATTATAAAATTATTTTAAAGTCAGATTCAGGTGCTCGAACCCTATTATTTAATTTTAAAATGATTCAGAGTCCCGTTTTAATTCCGAAAAATATTTAAAAAATTCGTATTAAATACTTGGAAAATCATTTTGACCCCGAATATTTAAAAATTATTTTAATTGAGTATCTTGCGTGTTAGGTGCTACTTGCTACTTGATTGATGTGTTATATGCTTATGTATTTATTGTTGGACTGTTTTAGCCATAACTTTCAATCCAAAAATCGGATTTGGGTAAAACGAAGGATAGATAAAACCTTATGACATCTATGTGATAATTAGAATAATATGAGATGAATATTGATAGATACTTATGATGCCTAGCAGAGTAAGCAAGGCATAGAAAAGGGAAGCAGGTGATCAGAAAATGGAATCGATGCGTAGAAAATAAAGCAAGTGATCAGTGAATAGAAGTGAGGCATAGAAAAAGTAGACGAGCGGTTGTTAAATAAAGTCATTAGACAAGTATAAGTGAAGTTGGAATCAGTTGAGATAAGGCAAGTACTTTTAAACCTTTCTCGAGATATATTGCAAATATTCCTAAATTCTCTTGTGAAATATTGTTAATATTCAAAAATAGCTCTGTTTTATATTGTGAGTACTTTGAATCATACAGCCTTGAACCCGGATCACATCATTTGATCTTTGAGATGTAAGCCTTATTCTTTGTAAACCATCCCTTGTTGATTTCCAGATACTAAACCACACAAATATGATACCACCCTCCAAATATATAACCACCAAATACCAAACACTGGAACCGAATTGTTTGAACATACAGAAACTTTTATACCCCAACCATTCTTTGTAACATCAAAGAACTAAACCTTGAAAAATCATTGTTCATCTACTACCTGATTCTCTTACAGGCTGGAGGCCATTTTTTATACATACTTTGATATACCCTCGTGGTACCCATGAATTGCACCATGCTCTTATGCAAATGTTTTATTACTATTGATTATGATCTTGATTTATTGAGTTATATTGTTTACCATACTGAATTGCTTTAGAATTGGATAGTTTTTTTATGGGGACCAGATTCGTGGTCAGACCAGATTCGTGGTCGAATTAGGCCAATCTGTGCCTTGGATCCAGTTTATAGAGCAGAGCCGTGTGCCTTGCTCGGGGTTAGTGCGTGACTGATCAGCAGCCTAACCTTGGTTTTAAAATTTAAAATGAATATCCAATTCTAATGGTTGTTTAATGAGAAACTTGATTCTTTGAATCATTCCATTTGAACATTATTTAACCTTAATAATTGTTATCATGACTTGCTGAGCTAGTTAGCTCACTCTTGTAAATCTTTTTATGTACTTTACATTTAAAAAGGATATGGTTGATAGCAAGGTTCCTCAGTCCAAAGTACGAGCTAGGATTCCGGATTGAGTTGGATCGAGCTAGCAGGAGCTGTATATGGTAGTGAGATAGTAAGATTGTAAAAATAATTTTATTATCAGTTGTAAGTTAAATTAGTCGGGATTTGGTATGTTGTAATAAAAGTTAAGGTTGTGGCTTGTTTTTATATTTTAACCTGTTGCAATCCGTGGTTATGTAAAGCAGGGTCATTGTAAATAATATTTCTTATAGATGTTTATATAGTGTGTATATGTTGTGGACCCCAAACTTCTGACCCGGGTTTGGAGGGCGCCACAATAAGAATTCGGTAAAATTATAAAAGTATGGTTTTTAAAAAAATATATACATATATATAGAGGGCGGATCATATGGTAACTCAATTTGATCAGGTAACTTAGTAACTAAATTTGAGCCATTAGATCAATTTTGTATAAACGGTCCAGTTGATTTGGAAAATATAAAAATAACTAACTACAGGATGTTAACACGTTAACGGATGTTTAAAAACCTAATTAACTTGCACTTTTAAACACCTTAATTTGTTTAATTTTATAAAACACGTTAAACTTAATTTTTTAATCTTAATATGTTACATGTGTTTTTAATTGCAACGCAACAAATTGCATTTTAAGATGAAAAATAAAAAAGGCATGTTCAATGTTGATGTGTCATGTAATTTTTTTAATTTTTTCAATAATCTCTTTTTACATCTTTTCTATCCCTTGTTTTTAAAAAAATAGTATTTTAAAATTAGAAAACCTAAAAATAACATTAAAAACAAAAAAAACTCTAGAAAAAAATACTCGAGGTCAAAATTTTAAAGAAGAAACAATTACTATAAAACACAACAACGTTAACAAATACAAAACACTAAAGAAAAATATCCAGTACGCAACATAATTATAGAACATGTTAAACTTTCACCCACATTAGTTAAAAATAACATTAACGAAAGCAGAGAACATACAAAAATTACATAACATTAGTTAAAAATACAGAACACTTACAAATTACATAACATTAATTAAAAATAAAGAACTCTGGTAAAGAATAAATCCTATAAAAATAATAATTAAAGAACATAAAAATAATTATAGAACACATTATTACTAGATGCAAAAAAATTAAAGAACACTACGATATAAAATACTTTAAAAAACACAACACACCTGTTACAGAACAAGATATTAAAAACATAAAGGTAGTTAAGAACAATAAACTGTAGAATATAAACATCGTTCAAGTTGATGAACGTGTTATATGCGTGGACCTATGAGAAATAGTTACTTAGTTACCTTAATAAAATAGTTACCTAGTGAATCTGACCCTATATATATGACTCGTTTTAAAATAGTTAAAATTTTAAATTAATTGTTAAAATCAAAAAAATTATTAAAATTTCCTTTTCTTAAATCATAATTAATAATTTTATGGCACACCTTTTTTTCCTGTTGACACACATTTTACTTTAACTAACACTTTTTTCATATTTTCTCAAGCAACTTTCAAGACACGTTAAATTGCGTAAATATAGACAACAACTCCTCCCGAACATAGCTTACAACTTTTATCATATGTATACTGTGCTCTTCAAAGAGCAACTCTTCTCAAAATCTCACTCAAAAGGTGCTGAGTCAGAATCTCGTTCTAACTAAGGATTTTTGTGGTTCCGGAGGATCCAGCTACAGGAGAACTACTAACGGATGGGGCCACTTGTGCAATATGATCTAACGAAACGAACCATTTTTTGGACCAGTTACTTTTCAGAGGTGTATATTCCCATTCGGTTACATTGCATCCATTGTTTCTAAAGGTACCCGATAACTGCAATCTCTTTATTCAGGCTTGGTACTTGATAATGGCACTGTGATTGGGGACTCAATTGAGGCCTCTAAGGCTTTGTCTATTATTCAATCAGAAGGACCTCAATTTGGATTGGAGCTGAACATTAGGAAGACAGAGTTTTTCTGGCCTGTTATTGATCCGCGTATTTATCAAAATGGGCTATTTCCTTCTAATATTGGTCGACCTCATGTGTAACGGCCTCAACCCCGGTGTCAGGAGTTGACGTCATGAATAACAATAACCACAAATATATAATACAACATGCTCATAACACAACATAAACACAACCCACATCCCAAAATCTTTTCCAGGTTTAAGTATGACTTAGGCTACATGACTATTACAAAACCAAACTTAACTAACAAGTCTGAAACAACTAACTTATTACAGCAACTCAACATACCACATCTGGTCTGACACAACTACCTTAGAGGAACTTAGTACGGAAGGTACTGGAACTGTACCATGGCCATGACGGAAAGGTCTCCTAAGCATCTGTGATATATATACAAAATATTTTGCAAGGGTGAGCAATCAATTGCTCAACAGTACCAATATATGAATAACCAATAAAACAGTTTATGTTATGTTAGATATATTTGAGATGTCATGTCTAATATGATTCGTGTTTAGTTTTCAGATCTTAACAACAGGACATATCAGGACTTACTGAAATCAGAACTTACTTAAGTCAGAACTTAATATCATAACTTAAGTCGTCAGAAGATACATATCAGTATTTAAGTGCGGGAAGACTTTCAGTTAAGGAATGAAGCTGATTTACAGGAGAAGATCGAGACTAAAACAATAGAAGATATGCATGGAAAGAGTTAGAGGACTAGAAGACTTGTAGAAGATATTTGATTGATATATTTTAGAAGACAGAATTGTATTCCATATCAATTAGAAGTTATCTTTTAACTATGTACTATATAAACACAGCTTAGGGTTTACACTATATGTGTTATCATTATCGAGAAGATTATACATTGTAACCTAGCAGCTCTTAGTGATATTGTTTCATCACTGAGAGAGAACAACAGTTCATATTGTAACATATTTTATTGAATATACTTGATCTTTGTTATATACTTGTGTTCAAATCGATTTGATTGTATAAATACTGTATTCAACCCCCTTCTACAGTGTTGTGTGACCTAACAAGTGGTATCAGAGCTATTCTGTTAACACACATACAGTAAAGATCCAAAAAATCATGTCGAAGAAACACAAACCCCAACTAAGCCCACCAAAACTCAAGAAACTCAAAACCCCCAAGCCCACAGTCGATATGAGACTATTAGGGTTCCCATACTGAGACCTTCTGAGTATCCCATATGGAAAGTTAAGATGGCTATGTTCCTGGAAGCTACAGATCCAGAATACCTTGATAGGATTAATGAAGGACCATATAAGCCTACCAAGCTCTCTGTTGCAGTTGCTAATCAACCAGCAAAGTCCATACCAAAGGAGAAATGTGATTACACAGCTGAAGATATCTTATCTATTACCAAGCATGCGTGGGTAAGGCATTTGCTGCATAGTGCCATTGATAATGTCATGTCAAATAAGGTAATTAATTGCAAGACTACAAAGGAGATATGGGCTGCTTTGGAGACAAGATGCCATGGAACTGATGCAATCAAAAAGAACAGGAGGACTATACTCACTCAAGAGTATGAGCACTTTGACTCAAAAGCTGATGAGTCATTAACTGACTTATATGACAAGTTTGTCAAATTCTTGAATGATCTGTCACTGGTGGACAAGGAATATGATCTTGAAGATTCAAATCTAAAATTCCTTTTAGCTCTTCCTGAAAATTGGGATTTGAAGTCTACTACCATAAGAGACAACTATGACCTTACTGAAACTACTCTTGATGAAATTTATCGTATGCTCAAGACTTATGAACTTGAGATGGATCAAAAGAGCATGAGGGATGGAAGAAAGTCAAGGACAGTTACTCTTAAAGCTGAGGAGGAATCTCCTAAAGTGGTTGCCTCAAAGAGGGGCAAAGGAAAGGCTCTTATCATAAAGTCTGATTCATAGTCATCTTATTCTGATGATGATGATTCAGAAACTGAAAGTTTACCTGAAATGGACGATGATGCAGAGATGATGCAACCGTGTGCTCTTATGATGATGGATATGACAAAGATAGCCTACATGAAATTCAGAAAGGGTAAGAAGTTTTCAAGGAAAGGTGCAAGTTCTGATAAGAAAGGGTTCAGAAAGTCTGAAGGCGAAGGAGGAAAGTCTGATAGAGGAGACAACACAAATGCCAAATGCTACAATTGTGGTGAAAGAGGCCACATATCTCCTGACTGCAAGAAAGGAAAAAGTGACAAAGGCAAAGCACTTGTCACAAAGAAGAAAAGCTGGACAGACACTTCAAATTCTGAAAATGAGGTGAACTATGCCTTGATGGTAAATGATAATAGCAGTCCTGAAACTGCTGAATTAAAGGTACCTCAAACAACTTATGCGTTCCATACTGATGATATTACTAAGTTGAGATTATACCTTAAAACCATGTTCATTAGTTATAGAGATCAGACTTTAACATGTGAAAGATTATCATTTAAAAATCTTTCTTTTAAAAAGAGAAATGACTATTTAGAAAAGGAGTTAGTTTATCTTCATCAAACTAAGAAAGATAGAGATGATGCTTTGTATGTTAGAGATGAAGTGTTAAAATTGAATGAATCTCTAAAAGCTGACTTAGAAAAGGAAAGAGAGATTATCAGAACTTGGACTAACTCTGGCAGAACAACTCAGGATATACTAAGTAGTGGAAACTGGAAAGAGGGCTTAGGTTATGGAGATGATAAAAGTGAGAAAGGGACTGTGAAAATTGAGCCAACTGTTGTTAAACAGACTGCTAAGCCAAAGGTAAATCCAGTTAAGTTTGTAGCAAAAACTGTAAAGTCTGATTCTGAAAAGATGAAAGAGTCTAGGACAGAAGTCAAAGAAAAGTCAACTTCTGACAAATTAAAATAGGATAAACCAGCTGAAGTTAACATAGGCTTAATGAAAATGAAGTAGCTTAAACATAAGCTGAAAGAGATTAGAAATGTGAACAAGGTAAATAAAGCTAGGAAAAATAGGAATGGAAAGGAAAGTGTGAATAAAAGCAATAATTACATGCCTATTCCTAATGCTCCTAGAAAGAAATATTATAACTGTGGAAACTCTAACCATCTTGCTTCTTTTTGCAGGAAAAATAAAGATATAAACTCTTTACCTCCTAGATCAGGAATTAAGAGTCAGTCTGTTAGGTTTAAACCACAAAATCCTTGTTTTCATTATGGTAGTTTATGGCATTCCATTTATACTTGTAAGAAATATCATAGTTTGTACTATGATTATTATCAAATAAAACCTTCTTTGAAGAAAGTTAGTATTATTTCTTCTAGTGTAAAGTCTGATGCAAAGTCTGATATAAATTCTGATAAACAGCATGTTAGCATAAACTCTGAAATTAAATCCGCTGCAAATGCTAACAAACTTAAAAATGCCAAAGGATCCAAGCAAGTCTGGGTCCTTAAAACTAACCAATAGTGGTCTTTGTGATTGCAGGGCAATAGTCCTAGTTCTGGACAGTGGATGTTCAGGACATATGATTGGAAATAAAGCCCTGTTATCAGACTTTGTGGAGAAAGCTAGCCCAGGAGTTTCTTATGGAGATGACAACATGGGAAAAACTCTGGGATATGGCAATATCAATCTTGGGAATGTCATCATTGAATCAGTAGCTCTTGTCTCAGGACTTAAACACAATCTGCTAAGTGTGAGTCAAATCTGTGACAGAGGTTATCATGCGGATTTCTTTGAAGAACACTGTGAAGTTATAGGTAATTCTACAGGCAAAGTGGTTCTGAAAGGTTAAAGGCATGGTAACATATACGAAGCCAGACTTTCAACAAACTCTGATGGTTCTGCAATCTGTCTGTTGAGTAGAGCATTAATTGAAGAAAGCTGGAATTGGCACAAAATGTGACGCCCTCAATCTCGGGGTTAGGAAATGAGGACTCACAGACCTCTAATCTAATAATTAAATATGCATAAACCCCGATTAACTACTAACAGGATCAACAGGATAAAGTATGAGACAAGATCATAACTACCAATCATAAAATATAACTTACAAACCCAAAATATTATTAGATAACCAACATCGATTTCGGCTGGGAACCGACAAATAACCCATTGTATCTTTATACACTTCTTTCTAGGCGCGAGCTCACTCATGATTACCACTACCTGCTCTGGCAACCGGAAGCTCTCAACACGGTAGGGACCACCAGGTACGCTCTTACGAGCAGTACGCCTAAGCATGGCCATCTTCTTGCTTAACTGCCATGGTTAGATTAAAACAAAACAAATGAGTATAAAACTCAGCAAGTAACTATATAGCAGTTCTACAATATCAAATCACAATATGCTTTAACAAACTAGGGCATTCTATTTTATTTAATCTAGGTGGCAGATTTCCATCTTTTTGGGTTAAGGAAAGGTTTCTGAAGAATAGTATGGGGCTTTCAAGGAACAAGGCTCAAAGTAGGACGAAAGCTGACATTCATCACAAATCATTGTAGGATCAAAATAGATCTTTTGATAGAGGAAAGCAACAATATTTCAAGATATAGAATCAATCACATGATCAACAATTTCAAGAATCAGGGTTCTCGAGGTTTAAGCTCCAAAATAACATAATCAACTCTTTTCAAGGCAATATAAACCATTTTCATTTTCAAAATCAATTTACTGAACAAAAGTTTTAGTTCCTTTTTAAATAATCAATTAGAACCCTTGATTGGATCACTTTATCTTTCCATTTCATTATATACGGGTGATCAGCCCGTATCGACCTCCATTCCGGTCTTTAAGGTACCATTCGGCATAATTTCAACCTTAAGTTGGACTAGCCCCGCTAGCCTCTTACCATGACTGGACTAGTCCCACTAACCTCTTACGTCCCAATCCAATCCATCAGGAATTCATTTGGAAAACCTTGAGTTGGAAAAACAAGTAGGTTCTCAAAAATCCATTTTTATCATTACCAAGCATTTGAACTCATTCGGACTTTTTCAAGTTGAAACTCATTCTTAATTCAGATTTTAAGGAAACAAAGTTCAGGGAGTGATTCAAAGATACACAAGGAACAATTCATAAGAATTCTGTATCAAGGATAACAAAGCACTAAATTAGAAGGATCAGCATTATTTTAGGGATCAATGGGTTGATCAAGAGAAACAGGATATCATTAAACAGGGTTAACAAAGATAATTAAAAGGTTCAATATAATTCATGGCTTAATAGGTAACTTGAACAGAAAAGACAGATTATCAAAGGGTGAAATCAATAGGCTTATCAATAACAGGTTATCAAGAACAAGGGTACTTCAAATCAATATCAGGGTTTCATAAAACGAGAGTTTCATACTTAAATAGTTCAATACTCTACATGGTATGAACAACATTCTCTTTATAACCATTTACACAAGTAATCAGAGTTACTTGCCTGAATTTGCTTTCCTGAAGGTTGAACTACTGCCACATAGTAAATCCTTTCCTTTCCTAGCCTGGATGCCCTCACGCTCCGAATCTACAATAAAACCAAAATCTTAATCAGATTCTCAACTCTCGTTCCCGGAATGATCACTCTATACGATAACTCGATTATATCTTTGACTCGAGTATATGAATATAGCTTATACATATAAGCACATAGCACATAGCATATAGCATATCCCTTTCTCGTAGCTTTTATACCCTTATATACTTAACAATCAAAGCGTACTCGCTTAACCTTGGCTATTTCTCAAATCACACTAATATAACTCGTACGAGTACAAGATTTATTCACAACCAAACATTTACGTCCATAATTATCACTTATATCTTTTAAAATCATTCAACTTAGTTCCCTTTTTCCTTTGTTCCTTAATTCGAACCACATACTACAATTAAGCAAACAAATTCATAGATATTCATTTATACACTTTCAATCAGCCTTGTGATCATCAAAATCAAGTTTTTCACTCTTAATCCCTATGGCCTATTCGGACTTATCACACAAAATCAATCAAATACGTACTTTAAATCATTTAACCACATAACTCATTCAAAAACCATTAAAGAATCATTCCCCTTTCTTTTAATCATAAAAATTCGAACCATAATTATATATATATACAATCAAATTTCTCAAAATTACACCATGCATCCTTAATCATAGCATAATCCAACAATTAAACTAACATCTCATTTTATCAACAATAATTCGAACCAAATCATACATACAAGCTTGCATGCAATTCAATTTCAACTCATCATTATATCAAACACTTCATTTTCATCAAAGTAAACCAACTAAATTCCTTAACACAATCGAATTTCACCTTGATCACAACATGCATCCACTTATTCATCAAATTAACCCATTTTTAACTAAATTCCCATTCGGCAAAAACTCAAATTTACATCTCAAGGACAAATCAATGACATGCATATCTTGATCTTCTTTAAAACTAACATGCAATCACTTTTATGCCATATAAACTTAGTATTTACCAAAATTATCTCACAAAAATCAAATTCCTCTTCTTAATTAGCAAAAAGCCGAAGCAAAAATCCACATGCAAACCTTAATTTTTGATTTTCTAAGCAACAATCATTTGCACACATTCATTTACTTCCTAACACAATCAATGGAATTATTTTATCAAGCACACACTTGATTTTCATCAAAGAAACAAAACCCTTTTTCAAATCTTCAAGAAATCATAACATGCAAAGCTAAAATCAAATGATCACACCATGGAAAATCCACCGGCTCTCCTTTGGATCATGGCCGGTGGTGGCCGAACTTGAGAGAGCCCATAACGGGTCTCTTCTCGAGTTTATCACCTCCAAACATGCTTGAATTCACTCTCATGGTTATGCATGAAGAAATGGTTTTTCTTGAACACTACCATAGTGATTAACCAACAAAACTTTTATAATTACTTACATGCAAATAGGAATCGAAGTGTATACCGAAAATAACAACTAAAGGTAGCAATATCTTTGTGTTTGAGTATGTTTTGATGGTTGCATGCAAGTGAGAGAGGTGAGAGATGAGAGAGCCGAGAGAGAGTGAGAGAGAGTGTTCGAGAGAGAGAGGAAAGAAAAGAGAAGAGAGAAAGAGTGAGTGCACGGGAAAGAAAAAGAAAATGGGGGAGGGAGGGGTGATTTTATACTCCACCAAAACAAGGGCAAAATGGTAATCTATTAATTCCTTTTTGGCTCACACATTATTTCTCTTTTTACTCAAATGCAACAAAATTCAAATATAAAATATATCTCTCTCGGAAAGTCGAGAATTATCGAAAATGACAATTTTAACACGTAGGTCTCGAAATTAGCTTTTTATCCATTACTCATAATAAGAATTTGAGCGAACGGTTGATTTTATATGAATTTCGTAAACTTGCTTTAATAAATACATTTTTCACATAAAATCAATTTAAAAATGCAAAGATCAACTATCAAATTCACTCATCATTTTTAAAAAGTCTCTAGGACCATTACGAAGATAACAAAACAAATCCCATGTTTTTATCTTACTCGAATGATTTTATAAAAATGCGTGAAGGTTAATTAAACCTTTATTTAAATCACGTAATTCCTTTAAAATTCACAAAATTGACACAGAACACATAGTCATGCACTCAGTCAAGCAATCACACATATACAGTCATATAACGACTCAGGTCTGATCATAGAATCTATCCCTATTTAATCTTTATCCTCTTTTACGCGTACCGGGTCACGTTCAGCCTGACGGCCCGACGCTCAGCGTTTCGATTACGCTTCTCAACGTCTTTACCAATCAACACGTCACTTAGGACGAAATACTTTATTTACTCATTCATTTCATTCAATCACACATAATTCACATTTTATATTCTTTAACTCCATATTAGGGCGGGTTCCGTTCTACCTGACGGCCCGACACCACAGCTTATCTTTTAAGCTGACTCTTTAAATTGGAACGTTTTTTTATCCACGCTCCTAAACTCTAGTATACAGATAAGATAAATAATCATCATTTAGTCACATAATTATAATCACATCACATAACACATACTTTATTCACTTAATTACGTCACAAAATTCTCAGTCGTCACAATCTACCCTCCTTAAAAGGATTCTGTCCCCAGAATCTAATCTAAGCAAATAGATGGGGATACTTTTCTTTCATTTTGCTTTCTAATTCCCAAGTCGATTCTTCAACTAATGGATTTCTCCACAACACTCTAACTAGAGGTACAACTTTATTTCTAAGCGTCCTTTCTTTTCGATCCAAAATTCACACTGGTTGTTCCACATAGGAAAAATCTGGTTGAATTTCCACTGGTTCCAACTCGATCACATGGCTCGCATCAGCATTATACTTCTTCAGCAGATATACATGAAACACATTGTGCAGATGTTGTATTTGCGGCGGTAGCGCCAATTCATATGCCACTTTCCCAACTTGTCGCAATACTTCAAATGGTCCAATGTACCTTGGACTCAGCTTTCCTTTCTTTCCGAAGTGAGTTAAACCTTTCCAAGGAGATATCTTCAACAAGACTTTGTCTCCAGTTTCGAATTGCACATCTGTCCATTCTTGATTTTGTACTTTGCCTGTCGATCTTGAGCTACAATTAATCTCTTTTGAATCATTTCAACCTTTTACTTCGTTTGCTGAACTAGCTCTGGGTCAATTAACTTGCGCTCACCAACTTCATCCCAATAAGTAGGGGATCTACACTTTCTTCCGTACAACGCTTCATAAGGCAGCATGCCAATACTCGCGTGATAACTGTTGTTATAGGAAAACTCAATTAAGGGCAAATGATCGTCCCAATTTCCTTTGAAATCTATTGCACAGGTTCGCAACATATCTTCAATCGTCTGAATTGTCCTTTCACTTTGTCCGTCTATCTGTGGATGATATGCCGTACTCATTTTCAGTTTCGTTCCCAAATGATCATGGAATTGTCGCCAAAACCTTGAATTAAACCTTGGATCTCTATCAGACATGATAGATACAGGAACTCCATGACGCATCACGATCTCATCCAGATACAATTTGACCAACCTCTCTAATGAAAACCTTTCGTTTATCGGCAAGAAATGTGCTGACTTTGTCAACCGATCGATTACCACCCAAATTGTATCGTGATTTGACTTGGTTTTAGGTAATCCTACCATGAAATCCATCGCTATATGTTCCCATTTCCATTCGGGTATGTCCAGTGGCTGAAGTAATCCGCTTGGCCTTTGATGTTCCGCTTTAACTCTTTGGCACATATAACATTTACTTATCCATTCCGCAATTTCCTTTTTCATGTTTGGCCACCAATAATTTTCTTTTAAATCCTGGTACATCTTCGTATTCCCAGGGTCAATTAAAAATCTCGAGTTATGCACTTCTTGCAAAATCTCGTGCCTTAGTTCCACCACATTAGGTATCCAAATACGTGAGTTAACACGGTATATTCCTTTTCCATCCTTTTGAGCTTTAATTTCTTCTCCCGTCAACTTATCCTTTTCGCAACTCATCACTTGCTCTTGACAACATCGAATCTTTTCCAAAATTTCAGGTTGAAACAGCATTGCATATATAGCTTCACCTCCATATTCTGGAGTTTGCACTTCTATTTCCATCTTTTCAAAGTCTTTGATTAATTCTTCCGATGATGTTAACATATTCAACCTTTCTTTTCGACTTAAAGCGTCAACTACCACATTTGCCTTTCCAGGATGATAGTTTATCGCACAATCATAATCTTTGATCAATTCCAACCACCTTCTTTGTCGCATATTCAATTCTTTCTGAGTAAAGATATACTTTAAACTTTTATGATCCGTATAAATCTCGCATTTTTTCCCGTACAAATAATGCCTCCAAATCTTAAGAGCAAATACAATTGCTGCCAATTCCAAATCGTGCGTTGGATAATTCTGCTCGTGCGGCTTAAGTTGCCTTGACGCATATGCTATTACCTTCCCGTGTTGCATTAATACACATCCAAGTCCTTTATATGAAGCATCACTGAATATCACAAATTCTCCTTTATCATCTGGTAATACCAACACTGGGGTGGTTACCAATCTCTTCTTTAACTCTTGAAAACTATCCTCACACTTTTATGTCCAAACAAACTTCTCGTTCTTTCTCGTCAACTTTGTCAACGGAACAACAATCTTTGAGAAATCTTGCACAAATCTTCTATAGTATCCGGCCAATCCCAGAAAACTTCTGACTTTCGTCGGAGTCTTGGGTCTTCCCCAATTCATTACAGCTTCTATCTTGGCTGGGTCCACTTTAATTCCTTCTTTATTAACTACATGACCGAGAAATTGCACTTCCTTTAGCCAAAATTCACACTTTGAAAACTTCGCATACAGTTTCTCTTTTCGCAGAATTTCCAAGGAAATTCTCAAATGCTCCTTATGATCTTCTTCCGTTTTGGAGTAAATCAGTATATCGTCGATAAACACAATAACGAACTTATCCAAATACTGCTTGAATACTCTGTTCATAAGATCCATAAATGCAGCTGGCGCATTCGTCAAGCCAAATGCCATTACCAAAAACTCATAATGTCCGTATCTCGTTCGGAACGCTGTCTTGAGTATATCTTCGGCTTTAATCTTTAACTGATGATACCCAGATCTTAAATCAATCTTTGAGAAACACGAGGCTCCTTTTAACTGGTCAAACAAGTCATCGATCCGTGGTAGGGGGTACTTATTCTTGATCGTCAACTTATTCAGCTCACGGTAATCGATGCATAACCGCATACTTCCATCCTTTTTCTTTACAAATAACACTGGTGCGCCCCACGGGGATACACTCGGTCGGATCACTCCTTTGTCCAACAACTCTTGCAACTGAGCTGCCAATTCCTTCATCTCGACCGGCGCCATGCGATAGGGAGCTTTCGACACTGGTTCCATACCAGGAGCCAAGTCAATCGTAAACTCGATCTCTTTGTCTAGAGGTAGTCCAAGCAATTCATCAGGAAACACATCCGGGAAATCTCTTACTACCGGAATATCGTCGATCTTTACAGATTCTTTCTCCATGTCCATGACATGAGCCAAATAAACTTCGCATCCTTGACGTATTAATCTTCTTGCCTCAATAGCCGTTAGAAATTTCTTCTCTTGCCTCTTTCCTTTAAATATCACTTCCTCACCATCCTTGGTTCTTAACTTCACCTTCTTACTTTTACATTCTATTTGCGCTTCATGGTTTGACAACCAATCCATTCCTAGTATAGCCTCAAATTCTCCTAACTTAAAAGGAATTAAGTCAGTAGAAAAGTGCCGACCTTCTATAGACACATCACAATCAGGATAAATCTTATTAACAACAACTTTCTCTTGATTTGCTACCTCTATAATCAAATTAGGCTCTAGAGGGTACGCAACACAATTTAACTTATCAAGAATACTTTCAGAGATAAAAGATATAGTTGCTCCAGAATCCATCAAAACTTTTACTTCTACTGAGTTTATAACAAGCATACCTGCTACCACGTCCACCTCTTGCACCGCATCTTTCATTGTCATGTTAAAGGTTCTAGCTCTGGGTTGAGCTGATGGTGCTGGGAGAGACGGCGGTCCAGCAATTCTGAGAACATTAGCCATCTGCACAGGCTCCTTACAATTCCTGGCCATATGGCCCACTTTGCCACACTTGAAACAAGCTAAATCAGGCTTCCTTACTCCACTTGGACATTCTGAAGAATAATTCCCCTTCTGGTTGCACTTAAAACACGTTATATCCAGCTTATTACACCTCCCCGGGTGTCTCTTTCCACAGTTCCTGCATTCTTGCATCTGAGGTCTGCTATCCTTCCCCGGTTGACCAGCTTTCTGGAAACGGTTCTTCTGAGCTCCATTCCCGGGTCTAAACTTCTAGAACTTTTGGTTCTGACCTCCACCATTCTTCTCAAACTTCCCTCTAAACTTTGAGCTTCCTTGCTCTTGCTCAGAGCTTTCAAACTTCCTCTTTCTTCCTTCATTTTCTCTTCGAGCAGCTTCCCGCTCACCTTCCACTATCATTGCTTTCTGAACCAATGCAGCATAGTTCTTAATCTCCAACATTGCTATTTGACTTCTAATCCACGGCTTGAGTCCCTGCTGGAACCTCTTAGCCTTCTTCGCTTCCGTATTCACGTACTCAGGTACGAACCTTGACGATTCTGAAAACTTCACTTCATATTCTGCTACCGACATTTCTTCCTGCCTAAGATTCAGAAATTTCATCTCCAATTGATCTTGCATATAGCTTGGCAAATACTTTTCCAGAAACATCTCGGTAAACTTCTCCCAAGATAAGTCTTTGCCTTCCAACAACGCCTTAGAAGACTCCCACCAGAAACTTGCTTCATCTTTCAAATAATAACTTGCGTACTGAGCTTTCTTATCATCCTTAACTTCTGCTAACTCAAAGGCTTTTTCCATCTTTCTTAACCATGACTGAGCTTTAATCGGGTCTAGCAAACCTAAGAACTCTGGGGGATGAACAGATTGAAAGTGCTTGAAATTTCCAACTTTAGGGGCCACAGGTTGTTGCAAAAGCTGAGCAAGTCTGCTCATCATAGTGGTTTCTAGGTTTATTTCTGGGTCTTGGGTGGGAATTTCTTCTTCTTGGTGATCTGGTAAGTTGGCCATTTCTTACAAACCTGATTGAGCAATTATTTAGCAATACGATAGCATGGCATGTATATATATAACAACAATTTCTATGAAATCTCTTTTGTGGGTTTTAAGTTTTACCCAATTTGCACATGCAATCCTTATTACTACATAATTCTCATATCAGTGTTGTTTTACCATGGCACGGAATAGGGTTTTATGAATTTTAAAACATGGTTGTACGAAAACATGGTTGTATTAAAGCATGGCATTGAGAACAGTTTATAAGATAATCAAGGTGCACAATGGAAAGCAATGACAATAGAATTATTTAATCAAAGGGTACATAGAGAATATTCTGGATATTAAGGTTCTGAAACAAGGTACAATATATAGCAGGGTTAAACAGAGGAAAAACTGGAAAACATCCCCCTATCTACCCCTAACTTCCAACTACTACTACTACAACACTGGTCTGAAATACAACAAGATAATGAAAAAGGGATCCCGACATCTGACCAAGTATCCCAAAGCCTACCGGCGCTGAAAAACAACAACAATCTACGGGCTCAACCAACAGTCCCGTCTAATCATCTAGAATCTCTCTCAACACAACCAACATCCAGCGAATGATCTTATGCAGCCTCCGGGCCTCAGTATCAGCATCACTAGTGGATGGTCCCACATCCAATCTCCTTCTGGCAACCTGCTCCACCAACTGAATCCTAGCTCTCTACTCCTCCATCACCACTGAAGTCCTCTGCCTAGACTCTCTGGCTAGTCTATCCACCAAAGCTCCCAACTCAGGAATGCGGGATTACACAAAGTCTCGATCCTGGGCTAACTTGCTACCAACACTGACAGGAACAGTCTTAGGCATCTCGGACTCTGGCTCAGGGGCAGGGGTCTCTGAATCAGGCCTCAAGGGTAAAATCTGCATGGGGATCTCACTACTCTCAGAAGGGTCCTCCTCTGGGTCTGAACTAACATACACAGGCTCCTCTAGAGAGGGTGGAACGGGGTCCACAGGGGTACCAGTCAAACTAATCTCTGAGTCTTAGTCACTACCACTACTAGGATCCTGAGAGAAAACACAAAACAGCAACCAAAAAACAATGTTAGGGTTAAATAAAGCTTCCAGCTAACTCACACCCTAACTCTAGTTTCCGCTTTACCAATAAACACTTTCCTTAGACTATACCTAATAGTCTAACTCAACTCTATATGAGTCGAACTCTCTCGCGATATAGATATATTCCCAAAATACCCCTTTTTAAATCCTAACTTGTCCCAGGGACTAGATCCTGTAGCTCTGTTACCAACTTGTGACGCCCTCAATCTCGGGGTTAGGAAATGAGGACTCACACACCTCTAATCTAATAATTAAATATGCATAAACCCCGATTAACTACTAACAGGATCAACGGGATAAAGTATGAGACAAGATCACAACTACCAATCATAAAATATAACTTACAAACACAAAATATTATTAGATAACCAACATCGATTCCGGCTGGGAACCGACAGATAACCCATTGTATCTTTATACACTTCTTTCTAGGTGCGAGCTCACTCACGATTACCACTACCTGCTCTGATTACTGGAAAAATACTCTGATAATAGCATAAATTCTGATAGCAGTTGTGACTCACTTACACTGAGAAGCCACGGTAAAAAGGAATTTTAAAAGATGCATAAAATGAGCACAAACAATTGAGGTGGATTCTTGCATAAATTTATTCTATAGTAGACTTCATTATTAATGACAGATTTTAAGCACTTTTCTTAGTTATGCCTTAATTCTAAGATGTACTAAAGTTTATTAGACTTTAATCTTTATTTGATATTTTGCTAATGCACACACTTTCAATCCATATGAATGATGAAAATTACTGTGGTGATTAAGTTGTTTTTGACAAACAGCTAAGTGTCATTTGCATAAATTCCGAGGACAAGTTCTGATGGAAGTTCTGATGCTTAAACTCTGAAGAAACAAGTCAGTATTTGTATGAAGAATCACATAAATAAACATTCACTTTTTGAGTACAGAAGCCATGTTCTGATGACCGTTAAAATCTGATAATAGTCAAGTTTTGATGTTAAATCCTGATGCAAACTCTGATGCTTATGTGACATTGTTTATTTACTTGACTTATTTGTGGTAAATTCTGTAACAGTCATATTTTATCAGAATATAATTAGGTGAGATAAAAACAGTCATAATCATTTAGTTAGTGGGAAGCGTGTTTTACTTAAAACACTGCATGTGCACATTTATTACTGCTTATTTCCCGTGCCCACTAATAATGTTTTGACTAATGAAATGCTGTCAGGTGTCAAAAGTCTGTTCTGCTTCAATCATAACAGTTGTCAAATAGAGAGTATAAATATGGGAGTTAAAAGATATTATAATCTTTTACCTACTTTTCCTTCTCTAATCTCTCTTATTCTCTCTCTCACTAATATTCTCTGAAGCTATTTTCTTACAGGCCTTTTATCAAACACCTTGTGTACACTCTATTTTCTCACTTATTTTTCACAGAAATGGCACCAAAAGACATTTTTTTCAATGGAGCTAAGTTTGTTCCTAACAACTACTTAGCTATTCTCAGCAAGGATGAAGCCCCGTCAGATCTTCATTTCATTCAGGACTTCCTTGCTAACAGCGAGATTGGGTATGCACTGATCCAACCTCAATCACTCTCAGGAACGCAGGTACTGGAGTTTTGGAGAAGTGATGTTTATAATGATGGTGGATAAGGTGGGTCCCCAAGCATCATCTTTACTACATGAGAGGATGAACATGTGGTGACTGTGGCTACAGTTTGCCAAGCACTACAATTGCTAGAAAATTGCACTTATTCAACAGTTGAGGAGCCAGCTCTTCAATAGCTAATGGCCAATCTGGGCTATGAAAAGACTTTGGCAAAGCTTGGACAACTAAAGAGACCCTACATCAGGAGGGAGTGGAGTTTCTTCTTTGACTGCATCACAAGAGCCTTTGCCAACAAGTGCTCAAACTTTGATGCTATTCCAATCCTTAGTCAGCAAATTGGGTATGCTCTGATTACTCAATCTCATTTTGATTATGCTACTGCTGTACTAGGATTCATAGGGGATATGATGACAGAAGATAAAAATACTGTATATTTTGCTAGATTCTGTCAACTCATTTACAACTTTTGTAACTCTGATGCACCCCAACTAACAAATGAGTTAATTTCACCATTTAAACTTTCTAAGAGAGCATTTACTGACTTATTATCTACTGATAATAAGAAAACTGTTCTAAGACCCCTCCAAATTCCACAATCAGTCAAACAGTTTTTAGTAAAATCTGACCCAGCCACATACACTGCTCAATATCCTGATGTCCAGCCATCCCAACCTCCATCAGCACCTCCAACCACTACACAACCAACCACCTCTCAATCTCAACCAACTCAACCTACCATCAGAACATACTTCCAACCAGCTCAATCCCAACAACAACCATCAGCACCTACCATCAGACCTTCATCTTCCAGGCCTAAGAGAGCAACGTCTGTTCCTAGATCTCCACCAAGGAGAAGAATGATGATTCTAAGGGATGAATCTAAGGATGATGAAGAAGCACAGGTTCATGCATCAATATGATTTTTCAGAAAGAAGTAGAAGCTGAAGGGTCAACCCATCAGATAAATGCTGAAGCTGAGGGTTATAATACTTTGAAGAGGAAAAGAACTGTGAGTTCTGATGCTACACCATCTAGGAGATCTAAGAAACAGAGGGCAAGAAGGCACATGGCTCAACCTCCATCAGAGGATACTGAAGAAGCTGAGGAAGGGGATCAGGAATCTCTGATCTCAAAGCCAATTGTAATTGAAGCTTTGCCATCCCCAAATCAAGCTCAAGACACTGTTCCAGACATAGTGCTCACACCTACTGTCTCTCCAATCAAAGCTATAGATAATGCTGAAGAAAAAGACACAAGTTCTGACATAGATATTCATAATCTGAATATTCCTACTGTTCTTTATCTGGAAGCTCCAACCACATCAGCTCAGTCATCTACAGTCAATTCTCCTATTCTACAGGCTGAGATACCATCTACACCAATTCTGGAGATAAATTCTGATGATCAGAATTTAGATGAAGCTACTGCAGAATCTCCAACAGCAACACACACTAGTACTGTCAGAAGATAATGAGTCTTCTTCAAGTTCTGCAGACAGTGTTTCTATTGATACTCCAGCTCCCATTTTAGGAAAGGAGGCACTTATTGAGAAGTTTGTTGAGCAAGCTGCTCCTATTCCTTGGGAAGATACTCATAGAGGTGTGGAGTGGACCAAGAAGTGGAATGAAACTGATTTCATTCCAAGCTCCAAAGTACTGACAGACTATGTTGGAAAAGCTAATGAGTTGCTCACAAATTCTGATTTCAAGACACAACTCAAAGTCACAGCTCTATCTACTAAAAATCTTCAAGGTCTACCCTCTCAAACTCATGCTAAGGTTGATAAACTTCTTGAGTCAGCTGAAAAGCTAGATATGACTCTCAAGTTAGGAAAGTCAAGGATAATTAGACCTATACATGAGAAAGTTGAAGCAATTGAGAAAGTTCAGGAGAAGCCACATGCCCAAATTACCGAGGTCCTGCAAAATCAAGCCTCTCAAAAAGCTCAATTGGATGAAATTCAATCTTTAGTAGAACTTCTTCTCTCTCTCTTAATACCTGATGATGCCAAAAAGGGGGAGAAAGTAGTTAAGTCCAAATGCTCACCTACTCTAATACTGAAGAAGAAGGATGACAAAGATGATGACCAGGAAAACTTTGATAAGAGTAGAGGTCATGGAAAAGATCAAGGTCAAGGGCAAAGCAGCAAGGTTTCTTCTAGGAAAATAATTATTGATGCAAGAAAATCTTCTATTCAAAAAGTTCTGAAGCTGCTCAAACTCAAAAATCTGATAGCAAGTACTGATAGTCAAAATCTGATATCATGTTCTGATGAGCAAAGTCTGATGACAAAGCCTGATATTCTGATTCAAGGTGGAAGTCAAGACTCTCAGAAGTTTTTGCAAACTCTGAAGCTCAAGGGAAAGCAGACTACTGTCTACTACAAGGATCCCAAGATTCAGAAACTTGATGAAGAAATTGTTAGAAGATTATTTCTGAAACATAATCCTGGAATGGATTTAGAAAATCTCAAGGAGGAAGAAGCTAGATTTAAAGTTGAGAAGATAAATCTAAAGTCAAAAGCTTCTGTTGCAAAGAAACCTCCAAGGCCTAAGGAAAAATGCATTGTGATCAAGGAGAAATCAAATACTGAGGCATCAAAGCCCAAAACAAGATCACAGATTGATATTGATCCCAAAGATAAAGGAAAGGAAAAAGTTGATGAACCAAGAAAGCCACAGGAGATGAAAATTCCTCAAATCCTGATAAAAACTGTGTGCAAACTTGTTCAAGTTCATGATGATACTCTTGTTGAAGATGAAGATGTTCAAACTCTAAAAAGAAGGAAGACAACTGAAGAATCCAAGACAACCTCTGACAAAGCTCAAGTTGTTCAGAGTGAAAAACAACAAGCTATAGAAGAAACAACAAGTTCTGATAAAGTCATCAAGACATCAACCTCTGACATAGCTCAAGTTGACTTAGACAAGATGAAAGTAGCTGATAATAAAGAAACTTCTATGGAAAAATGTCAAACCATCAGATCCAAAGAAAAGCTAATTGCTATCTGATTTCATGACTATGGGGTTGAATGCTAGAGAACCAAGAGACAGAGCAGGGCTAGGTTCTGATGAAGCTAAGATCAAGACATGAGTTGAAGTTTCTACTAGAGATCCATTTTTATCGATTGTCATACCTCTTGAAGATGTTACACAGAAATACCTTGATAAGGTTATATATGTTCAAGTGGTACTGGATGCTCATGACAAGCATAATGTCAAAGAAAATCTGATTCCATTTCTTGAAGATGGAAGGACATATCAAATGTCAGAATCAGATGTGCTAAACAAATCTCTGAAAGAACTTCAATTCTTTCATTATCTTCTAGAGATAAAGTCTGATATTACCAGGAGATGGTCAAATTTCATATTAAAGACCATAAGAGATAAAGCTAGAATTTCTGGTTCAAGGGTTACATAATTCATTCCTAATATTGTTGAAGATGATGAAAGTGAGATTCCAATGAAGAAGGATTCTGCTAAACTTGAAGTGATACTGAAAGAGAAATGTCTATGCTACAATGAAAATTCTTCTCATCCAAGGGTAATAAGATTGGGTGATGGTTTAGAAAGAAACCATATCTTAGACTGCAATATACCATATTGGAAGTCAGAATGAAGAGATGAAGCAAGTCAAGACTATAATAGCTCAAGTCCTGAGGATTAAAGAAGAAAAGATGATATCAAACTTTGTGAAGAATCATTTTGGATTCAGATTGACTCAGTGAGATTGGTAAAAGCTACAAGGACTGTAAGTTGTAAGTTATCTAGTTAAACTCTTATTTGCATTTGTACTTAAATTTTTTTGACATCATCAAATCTATTAACTTGTTTATTTTTCATAATTTACAAGTTGGGGGAGATTGTTAGATATATTTGAGATGTCATGTCTAATATGATTCGTGTTTAGTTTTCAGATCTTAACAACATGACATATCAAGACTTACTGAAATAAGAACTTACTGAAGTCAGAACTTAATATCAGAACTTAAGTCGTCAGAAGATATATACCAGTACTTAAGTGCGGAAAGACTTTCATTTAAGGAATGAAGCTGATTTATAGGAGAAGATCGAGACTAAAACAATAGAAGATATGCATGGAAATAGTTAGGGGACTAGAAGACTTGTAGAAGATATCTAATTGATATATTTTAGGAGACAGAATTGTATTCCATATCAATTAGAAGTTATCTTGTAATTGTGTACTATATAAACACAGCTTAGGGTTTACACTATATGTGTTATCATTATCGAAAACATTATACATTATAACTTAACAGCTCTTAGTGATATTTGTTCATCACTGAGAGAGAACAGCAGTTCATATTGTAACAGAGTTTATTGAATATACTTGATCTTTGTTACATACTTGTGTTCAAATCGATTTGATTATATAAACACTGTATTCAACCCCCTTCTACAGTGTTGCGTGACCTAACATGTTAAATATTTATAGGAACAGAAATCGTAAATCATTTATGAAAACAAGTAAAGCATGTATAAAATGGATATCAACAACTAGCATGCTCTGTAAAATATAACATCTGTCGTGTGCTGTGTAAATATCACAGTCTAATTTTAGCATGCTATTTTCATTTTCAAATCCATTGTTCCATTACAGGAACCACAAAATCATCTGTTTCGTTACGGGAACCCCAAAACCGGAATTAAATATATATATATATATATATATATATATATATATATATTGGACGAATCCTAGGGACAGCTGATTAGTCTATCCCACCACAAACCTATTTCGGAACTCAGAGACTAGCCAGGTCTCTATCACGCTGGACTAAGCGGTTCAAATAGGGCGCACAACCGACTTAGCCACTTATACTATCACGCTGGGCCGTTACGGGCCTCTTACGCAACCATCCAATATCTGATCCGTTTTATCTAGTTTCCAAAACCACTTATACCTATCTCTTTTCAAAATAATTCTATTACAACACACTTTCCAAAACTTTTTCCATATTAATCACAGTTTATAGATAAGCATATTCAGAAGTTACTTTTCCCCAAAATATAATTTAAACAAACATTTTTAAATACAGGGGATACGTAACTTAATACGTTTGGTTCTACTACGAAATTTAAATCAACAGTGATTCATATATTACTGAACCATAAAAGATTTATTCAGGGGTACTTGCTTTGCTACGCTTTACAACTGGATGCTAGTTTGACTTTGGACCGACTTCTATGCTCGGGGATTTCGACTAGAACCTACATAATAGAAATACCCTATGTTGGACGACCAGTTATGCTTGACATATTCTCGCTATCAACTCTACCCGTACGATATCAAACCCTGACTCGTAATTATACCTATTATTCAATAAATACAACTTTTAATAATATTAAAATATGAGTCGTTATAATCTTCCCCCTTAAAAAGATTATGTCCTCATAATCTTACCTAATTAAACAAGTGAAAATATTTTTCAAGTATATCTGACTCTAATTCCCAAGTAGACTCTTCTACTCCAGGATTTCTCCAAAGGACCTTTACTATGAAAATCGACTTATTCCTAAAGACTCGCTCTTTACAGTCTAGGACCTGGATTGGCCGTTCCACGCAGGACAAATCTGAATGAACTCGATTGGCTCATACTCAATGACTTGGTTCGAATCAGGGATATACCACTTCAACATGGATACGTGGAACACGTTATGAATGTGTTGCAGTTGTGGCGGCGACGCTAACTCATAGGCAACTTTACCTACCTTTGTCAATACCTCAAACAGTCTGATATACCCGGGACTCAGCTTGCCTTTCTGTCCAAACCTATCCAATCCTTTCCAAGGTGATACTTTCAACAATACCAACGACCCTATTTCTATATTCAAGTCCTTTCGATGCAAGTCCGTGTTCATCCTCTGTCTATCCTGAGTTGCTTCTAATATTTTCTGAATCAATACCACGACGCGGGGACCTACACTTACGTCCATATAAAGCTTCATAGGGTGGCATTCCTATACATGCATGATAACTATTATTATAGGAAAATTCAATTAATGGCAGGTGATCATCCCAGTTTCCTTTAAAATCCAAAGCACATACTCTTAATGTATCTTCTATCGTCTGAATCATCCTTTCACTTTGACCATCTGTCTGGGGATAATAGGCGGTACTCATCTTCAATTTGGTTCCCAAACATTCTTGGAATTTCGTCCAAAACCTCGAGTTAAACCTTAGATCTCGATCAGATACAATTAAAACAGGGACTCCATGCTTGATCACAATTTCATCCAAATACATCTTAACTAACTTATCCGAAGAATATCTTTCATTGATCGGAAGGAAATGTGCAGACTTAGTCAACCTATCAATAATCACCCAAATAGCATCATGATTCGATTTAGTCCTTGGTAATCCCACTACAAAATCCATCACAATCTCTTCCCATTTCCACTTTGGAATCTCTAAGGGTTGTAGCAATCCACTTGGCCTTTGATGTTCTGCCTTTACTGTTTGGAAAGTGTGACATTTACTAACCTAATCAGCTATTTCCTTTTTTATTCCTGGTCACCAAAAGTTCTTCTTCAGATTTTGGTATATCTTAGTACTTCCAGGGTGAATAGAAAACCTAGAATTATGGGCTTCTCGAAGAATCTCATTCTTCAACTCAGTCAAATTGGGAATCCATATCCTAGAAGAAAATCTAAACATACTTTTGTTGTCTTTTTGGGCACAAATTTCTTCTTAGTCAAACTGTCCAATCCTTAATCCATTACCTCTTCTTGACACTTCTTAATCCCATTAGTTCTGACTGGAAGGTAATCTCATACAATTGCTCCTTATTACCTCCTGGTACTCGAACTTCAATTTCTAACTTTTCAAATTCTTTTGCTAACTCCTCAGCAACCTTAATCACATTCAATCTTCCCTTTCTACTTAAGGCATCTGCCACTACATTGGCATTGCCTGGGTGATAATTAATAGAACAATCATAATCCTTAATCAATTCCAACCATCTCGTTTGTCTCATATTTAGATCCTATGGTGTGAATATGTACTTCAAACTTTTATGGTCTGTGTAGATCTCACACTTTTTTCCATACAAGTAGTGTCTCCATAGCTTCAACATGAACACTATTGCTGCCAACTCCAAGTCATGCACTGGATACTTCTGCTCATGAGGTTTTAACTTTCTAGATGTGTAGGCTATAACTTTATCATGTTACATCAACAAACAGCCCAAACCCTTTAAGGAAGCATCACTATAGATTACAAAGTTTCCCGTTTCATCTAGCAATGCTAGCACTGGAGCTGTCAGCAATCTTTTCTTCAACTCTTGGAAGTTTTCCTCGCATTTCTCCGTCCAGATAAACTTCTCATTCTTCCTGGTCAGCTTAGTCAATGGAGTCGCAATCATGGAAAAGTCTTTTACAAATCGTCGATAATAACCTGTTAATCCAAGAAAACTCCTAACTTCCATCGGGGTCTTTGGTTGTTCCTATAATATGTGGGATACACCGTGTAATTATTTTGCTAATAAATAATTATTTTGCTAATAAATAATTATTATATGTGTTTAGTATCTATTCTGTGAATTATTTGTTAAGTGTTAAATGTGTTTGGATGTTTCAAAATAATATTAATTGAGTATTTTAATTTTATATGTCCAAAATAAAATATAGATAATTGTCATATCTTCCTAATTATTTTTATGTTGATTTATGATTTTATAGGAATTATATGGATTTTATAAAATCCTTTTCCGAGTATTTAAAAACTATTTTATACAATCGGGAACCAACCGACGTCACCCGTTTTTACATTTTTATAACCGAAACTCTTCCGAGAACTCCTTCCTAACCTAATTGCAATATTCCGAGCATTTTCCATGTTTCGACTTTTTTGATCCGGCGTACGATTTGTCCTGCGCGGGTCCCGGCGCAACATTTTCGATACATTATTTGTTTCGGTTCGATAAAACTCGTATTTTCGATAAACGGGATCTTTTTATTAAACTATCACAAATATCACCTCGTAGTACGTGTAACCAGGCGCTGAGACCAAGACCGCAGTACAAATTGTACTGATTTGGATAATTATCCCGAAAACAGGTACCGTTTGGATCAGTTTTTACAAATAAACGTACCATTTTATATCCGGAATGATCCAACGGGATACTAATTTTCCGTAATTATAAATAGCCTTTACTGTATTTTATTCCGTATCAAAATCATTTGCAGTCAGCAAAATATATAATTTTCCAGAGAAAAATCTTATATTCATATAACCTTCTGAAAATCAAACCACAAATTGAAGGTGTTATTGATCTCTGTTTGGAAAGCTCGAGTAATCAATTTGAAGGTCTTGAAGAGCTCTATCTGATTCTGTGATCCATACACCTGCAGAAATCAAGGTTTATTTTCTGGAAATTTAATTATTTTTGAATTATTTTTATTAAAAATATGAATTTTTGTTCGGATGATTGTTTGAATGATTTGATGATTGCATGTTGTAGAGCTTGTTTTCCTGATAATTTTCATATGTCATACGTCTGATTTGGAGTTCAATAACATGTTCAAAATTGAGTTTAATTTTCGAATTTTGAAATTAGGGTTTATAACCCGTATGAATGTTTTCAATTGAAATTTGGGCCTTTTTGATTTAGGGGTTATTAGCTGTTGATTTATAGTGTGTTGTGTTACTTATGAAATTTGCAATCGATTGGCATATAGCTCGTTAACAGAGGATGTCTGAATCGAAGGGAGTTGTGTTTTGAAGTTCCCGATGTTTCCCCGGAAACCGGCAAAGTTCTTGGCCATTTTCCGGCCAGTACATGGGTTATTGTTGTGTTTTAATTGCATAAACAGATTCCTGATGTTGTGTAGAGTATATCTGGAGGTGATGGTGGTGGGAGGATGCCGGAGGCGAGTTCTCCAGCGAACCCCGACTGTTTTCCGGCGAAGGCTGAAAAAATTGCAGTTTAGTACCTTAACTTTTGAAGATGGTGAAGTTCAGTCCCTGTACTTTCCAGAGTTTGCAAATTTAGGATTCCTGTTTTAAAAATATTCAAAAATCATATTTCCTATTTATTTTTATTATGAAAATTCGTTTTTAATTTCTGAAAATTCCAAAATTTATTATTTTAATTCCAAAAATTATTTTTAATTAAAAAATAAATCTGAATTAATTAGTTAATTAATTTTAGTTAATAATTAATTGATTAATTGGTCAATTAATTCAAAAATAAATTGATTTAATTAAGTATTAATTGATTTTAATTAATTATTTAATTAGATTTAATTATTTAAAAATGATTTAAAAATTCCGAAAATAGTTTCGAGCTTTAAAATATTATCTTAAATTGTTTTCAAGGCTCGATAAATATTATAAAAATATTTTGAAGCCAGATTTGGCCAACCAAACCCTGTTTATTACTTCGAAATTGATCCAACGACCCGTTTTAATTCCGAAAAATGTTTTAAAAATCATTTTAAATACCGGAAAGCCTGTTTATGACCCGGAACCTCTTTATAAATGATATATCATTGATTATCTGACATGTTATGTGACTTGTTGGTTGATTGTCGGTCTATATATTCGATATTTACTTATTTATTGCGTAACTTTCAATCCGTTAATCAGATTTGGGTAAAACGAAGGGTAGATAGAAGTATATGTCGAATAGAATCGTATGAATTGAATATTGATAGATGCTTATGATATGTGAGCAGAAGAGGCAAGGCATAGGAAAGGGAAACAGATAGTCGAGGAGTAGTCGGTTGTGATTGAAAGCTAGAGAAGTATAGCAAGCTAGTACCAGGCAAGTGTTCTGAACTTTCTCGAGATATATTATAGTGAATTGATAGTCCTGTTTTATACTGCAAGTGGTTTGAAGCACTGAACCCTAAACCCTGATTCAAGTTATTGATCAGTCGTAAACCTTATTCTTTCAAAGCCATTGATTGTTGTACACCCAGATACAAACCAGAGATATACGATACTACTCCACGAATACATACAAACTAAATACCAAACACTGAACCGAATTACTTATATACTCAAACCATTGTACCTTATGATTTGAAAGAGCAATTCCTGGTAGCCCTGAAATATTGATTACTTTGTTATCTAATTCTTTCATGACCTAACAACCAAGCTTTGAAAATGCCATATTGATCCTTATAAAGATTGAAACCATTTCATTATTGAATGTCCAATGTTGTTAATGACTCTGTTTATTGCTTATTATTGTTTATCCTGTTATTATATTAGAATTGGATTGTTTTTATAAAATTCTGGACCAGATTCGTGGTCAGACCATATAATGGTCAAGTTAGGCCAATGTATGCCTTGGATCCAGTAGTTAGAGCAGTGCTGTGTGCTTTGCTCGGGGTTAGTGCGTGACTGATCAGCAGCCTAACCTTGGTTTTTAAAATGAAAATATAATATCCAATTCTAAACCATAATCCATTGCTCACTTGATATCATAGCCATTTTCACCTGATGATCATTATTCTCAATTTTGTCATTATGACTTGCTGAGCTGGTTAGCTCATTTGTGTGATATTGTTTATATTCTTTTCCAGTTAAGAAGGAACCAGTTGGTACCGAGGATCCCCAGTCCAGCGCGAGAGCTAGGGGTTCAGGTGTATCGAGTTAAGCTAGTAGGCTTCTTTTGGGATAATTTGAGTTTGTAAAAGTTTGTAATAATGTTTAATACTCAGTTCTTAGTTTGAATAGTTGGGATTTGAACAGTTTGTAATATAAGTGTGTGTTTGGCTTGTGTGCATACTTTAACCTGTTGCGGTCCGTGGTAGTTGGTAAGTAGGGTCACTGCATATTATTATTATCTTTCTTATTGTTATAAGCAGGTTATAAATAAGGTGTGTGTGTGTAGACCCCAAACTTCTGACCCGTGTTTGGAGGGCGCCACAGTTCCCACCTGGATACAACCTCAATCTTTACATGATCCACCTTAATACCATCCTTACCCACCACATGACCCAAAAACTGAACTTCGTCTAACCAAAATTCGCACTTTGAAAACTTAGCATACAACTGTTTCTCTCTCAGCCTTTGTAGGGCAATCCTCAGGTGTTCAACATGGTCTTTTTTGGTCTTTGAGTAAATGAAGATGTCATCAATAAATACAATAACAAACTTATCCAAGTACTCCTTATACACCCGGTTCATTAAATCCATGAAAGTAGCTGGTGCATTGGTCAATCTAAATGACATTACTAGGAACTCGTAATGTCCATATCTGGTTCTGAATGCAGTCTTTGGTATGTCTTCAGGATTAATCTTCAATTGATTGTAATATCCAGGATATATCATGTAATTATTTTTATCAATAAATAATTATTACATTATTATTATGTGATTTTTGGTGAATTATATGATGAATGGTATTGATATTTAGATGCTTATATGTGATAAAATTTGAGTATTTTAATTTTTATAAGTCCAAAATAAAGTATAGATAATTTTGGTATTTTTCTGGTAATTTTTGGATTGTTATATGATTTTATAAATGATTTATGGATTTAATAATTATTTTCTGAGTAATTATAAAACTATTTTATAAAACCGGAAATCGTCCAACTTCAATCATTTTTGCGTTTTTACAATCCGAAACTCTTCAAGAAACTCCTTCCTAACCCAATATGATAATTTTGAACATTTTCCGTGTTTTGAGTTTTTCGATCCGGAGTACGGTTTGACCCGTAGGAGTCCCGACGCAAAATTTTTGATACAATGATTATTTTGATAGATCAATAAAACCCGTATTATCGAAAGACGGAATATTATTACACTATCTTCGTATGAAGTATTTTATAAGAAACCCGGTTTTGATAATTATCCAATACGGGTATCAAATTGGATCGTTTCTGCAATTACTTAGCGGCTAAGTAACCTATTTCCGGATCCAATACGATCCAACAGGTATTAATATTCCCTAAGTATAAATAGCCTTTATTTTATTTTATTTTATTCGTATAATCATAAACAAATAGTTAAAACAGATAAATTATAGAGAAAAACCAGAAAATTCGTCGCGTTCTTGAGAATCGAACCTAAAAATGAAGACATTACCGAACTCGGAATCAAGCGTGCAATATACCGAATTGAAGCTCTCAAAAAGTACTTTCAGAATCCACCATCAATTTCAGTACAGAAATCAAGGGTATTTTTCTATTTAATTATTTTGATTCCAATTAATTTATGATTAATATATAAAATTTTGATTTTGATGTTGTTTGTATGATTTGATGATTGTATCTTGTAGAAAATTTTATCCTGATCATTTTGGTATATTATATGTTGAATTTGGAGTTCAATAATATATAGGAACTGGCCGGCGGTGTCGTCGGCGCCGCCGCCAGTACCTTTGGGGAAGGCGACAATTGTGCTATTTGGCCCCCTACTTTGCAAGAGTTTGCATTTCAGTCCCTGGAGATTTCAAAATTCATAAAAATGAGATTTCTGTTTTAAAAACTTATAAAAATAGTGATTCCTTTTATTTTAATTTCATAAAATGGTTTTTAATTATTTAAAATTCCAAAATTCATTATTTTTAATTCTGAAAATTATTTTTAATTCAAAAATAAATCTAAATTACTTAGTTAATTAATTTTAGTTGATAATTAATTATTTAATTAGTCAATTAATTTAAATATTAATTGATTAATTAATTTAATTAGTTATTAATTAATTTTAATTGATTATTTAATTATATTTAATTATCTATTTTGATTTAAAAATTCTAAAAATTAGTTTCGAGCTTTAAAATATTATTTTATATTTATTTTCAAGGCTCAATAATTATTATTAAATGACTTTAAAGTCAGATCGGGTGTTCGGGTCCTATTATTTAATTATAAAATGATTCGTTGACCCATTTTAATTCCGAAAAATGTTCAAAAATTCGTATTAAATACCCAAAAAATCATTTTAAGCCGAATCTTCTTTGGAAAATAATTTTGATCAAATATCTTACGTGCTATGTGCTATATGTGATCCAGTTAATGACTAATATGACTATACGTGCATTGTTTGATGATTTTTGCTGTAACTTTCAATCCGTAAATCGGATTTGAGTAAAACGAAGGGTAGATAAAAGCTTATGACGTCTATGTGACGATTAGAATAATATGAGATTGAATACTGATAAATAGTTGTGATGCTTACCAGAGTAAACGAGGCATAAAAAAAGAAAGCCAGTGATTAGTAAATAGAACTGAAGCGTAGAAAAAGAAAGCAAGTGATCGGTGAATAGAAGCAAGGTATTCGAAAAAGAAGACAAGCGATTGTTGAGTAGAACCGTTAGATGAATGCAAGTGAAGTTGGTAATCATCCGTGACAAGGCAAGTACTTTTGAACCTTCCTCGAGATATATTGCAAATATTTCTGAATTCTCTCATAACATGTTGCTAGTATTCAAAATAGTCTTGTTTTATATTATAAGTGCTTAAATTATTCAACCTTGAAGCCTAATCACATCATTGAACTTGAGCTTTATGCCTTATTCTTTGTAAACCACTGACTGTTGATTTTCCAGATATTAAACCATACAAATACAATACTACTCCATAAATACCTTTATACTGTATACCAAGCACTAAAACAGAATTACTTGAGCATATAGAAACTTATGTATCCTAGAATACCCTATGACATCAAAGATATATACCCTGTATTATCATTGAACCATTGTTCATTAGATACTTGATTCTTCAACAGGCTTGAAGCCGTTCTTCATATTTACACCTTGATATACCTGGGTGATACCTATGAAATGTTTTATGCTCTGAGATAAATGTTTTATCAATGTTAATTTTAATTCTATTCTATTGAAGTACAATGTTTATCATATCGAATCATTTTAGATATATTTGAGATGTCATGTATAATATATTTTGTGTTTAGTTTTCAGATCTTAACAAACATGATATATCAGGACTTACTGAAATCAGAACTTACTGAAGTCAGAACTTAATATCAGAACTTAAGGTGTCAGAAGATACATATCAGTACTTAAGTGCGGGAAGACTTTCAGATAAGGACTGCGGATGATTTACAGGAGAAGATCGAGACCAAAACAAAAGAAGATATGCATGAAGAGTTAGAGGACTAGAAGACTTGTAGAAGATAAATCTGAATTAATTAGTTAATTAATTTTAGTTAATAATTAATTGATTAATTGGTCAATTAATTCAAAAATTAATTGATTTAATTAAGTATTAATTGATTTTAATTAATTATTTAATCAGATTTAATTATTTAAAAATGATTTAAAAATTTCGAAAAATAGTTTCGAGCTTTAAAATATTATCTTAAATTATTTTCAAGGCTCGATAAATATTATAAAAATGTTTTGAAGCCAGATTTGGCCAACCGAACCCTGTTTATTACTCCAAAATTGATCCAACGACCCGTTTTAATTCCGAAAAATGTTTTAAAAATCATTTTAAATATCCGAAAGCCTGTTTATGACCCGAGACCTCTTTATAAATGATATATCATTGATTATCTGACGTGTTATGTGTTATATGTGACTTGTTGGTTGATTTTCGGTCTATATATTCGATGTTTACTTGTTTATTGCGTAACTTTCAATCCGTTAATCGGATTTGGGTAAAATGAAGGGTAGATAGAAGTATATGTCGAATAGAATCGTATGAATTGAATATTGATAGATGCTTATGATATGTGAGCAGAAGAGCCAAGGCGTAGGAAAGGGAAACAGATAGTCGAGGAGTAGTCGGTTGTGATTGAAAGCTAGAGAAGTATAGCAAGCTAGTACCAGGAAAGTGTTCTGAACTTTCTCGAGATATATTATAGTAAATTGATTATCCTGTTTTATACTGCAAGTGCTTTGAAGCACTGAACCCTAAACCCTGATTCCAGTTATTGATCTTGAGCCGTAAACCTTGTTCTTTCTAAGCCATTGATTGTTGTACACCCAGATACAAACCACATATATACGATACTACTCCATGAATACATACAAACTAAATACCAAACACTGAACCGAATTACTTATATACTCAAACCATTGTACCTTATGATTTGAAAGACCAATTCCTGGTAACCCTGAAACATTGATTCCTTTGTTATCCAATTCTTTCATTACATAACAACCAAGCTTTGAAAATGCCATATTGATCCTTATAAAGATTGAAACCATTTCATTATTAAATGTCCAATGTTGTTAATGATTCTGTTTATTGCTTATTATTGTTTATCCTGTTATTATGTTAGAATTGGATTGTTTTTATAAAATTGTGGACCAGATTCATGGTCAGACCATATAATGGTCAAGTTAGGCCAATGTGTGCCTTGGATCCAGTAGTTAGAGCAGTGTTGTGTGCTTTGCTCGGGGTTAGTGTGTGACTGATCAACAGCCTAACCTTGGTTTTTAAAATGAAAATATAATATCCAATTCTAAACCATAATCCATTGCTCACTTGATATCATAGCCATTTTCACCTGATGATCATTATTCTCAGTTTTGTCATTATGACTTGCTGAGCTGTTAGCTCATTTGTGCGATGTTGTTTATGTTCTTTTCCAGTTAAGAAGGAACCAGTTGGTACCGAGAATCCCCAGTCCAGCGTGAAAGAAAGGGGTTCAGGTTGATCGAGTTAAGCTAGTAGGCTTCTTTTGGGATAATTTGAGTTTGTAAAAGTTTGTAATAATATTTAATACTCAGTTCTGAGTTTGAATAGTTGGGATTTGAATGGTTTGTAATATAAGTGTGTGTTTGGCTTGTGTGCATCCTTTAACCTGTTGCGGTACGTGGTAGTTGGTAAGTAGGGTCACTGCATATTATTATTATCTTTCTTACTGTTATAAGCAGGTTATAAATAAGGTGTGTATGTGTAGACCCCAAACTTCTGACCCGGGTTTGTAGGGCGCCACAGTTCCCACCTGGATACAGCCTCAATCTTTACATGATCCACCTTAATACCATCCTTACCCACTACATGACCCAAAAACTGAACTTCATCTAACCAAAATTCGCACTTTGAAAACTTAACATACAACTGCTTCTCTCCCAGCCTTTGTAGGGCAATCCTCAGGTGTTCAACATGGTCTTTTTTGGTCTTTGAGTAAATGAGGATGTCATCAATAAATACAATAACAAACTTATCCAAGTACTCCTTATAAACCCTGTTCATTAAATCCATGAAAGTAGCTGGTGCATTGGTCAATCTAAATGACATTACTAGGAACTCGTAATGTCCATATCTGGTTCTGAATGCAGTCTTTGGTATGTTTTCAGGATTAATCTTCAATTGATTGTCATATCCGGGATATATCATGTAATTATTTTTATCAATAAATAATTATTACATGATTATTATGTGATTTTTGGTGAATTATCTGATGAATGGTATTGATATTTAGATGTTTATATGTGATAAAATTTGGGTATTTTAATTTTTATAAGTCCAAAATAAAGTATAGATAATTTTGGTATTTTTCTGGTAATTTTTGGATTGTTATATGATTTTATAAATGATTTATGGATTTATTAATTATTTTCTGAGTAATTATAAAACTATTTTACAAAACCGGAAATCGTCCAACTTCAACCGTTTTTGCGTTTTTACAATCCGAAACTCTTCGGAAAACTCCTTCCTAACCCAATCTGATATTTCTGAATATTTTCCGTGTTTTGACTTTTTCGATCCGGAGTACGGTTTGACCCGTAAGAGTCACGGCGCAAAATTTTCGATACAATGATTATTTTGATAGATCAATAAAACCCGTATTCTCGAAAGACGGGATATTATTACACTATCTCCATATGAAGTATTTTATAAGAAACCCGGTTTTGATAATTATCCAATACTGGTATCAAATTGGATCGTTTCTGCAATTACTTAGCAGCTAAGTAACCTATTTCCGGATCCAATACGATCCAACAGGTATTAATATTCCCTAAGTATAAATAGCCTTTTTCTTATTTTATTTTATTCATATAATCATAAACAAACAGTTAAAACAGATAAATTAAAGAGAAAAACCAGAAAATTCGTCGCGTTCTTGAGAATCGAACCTAAAAATGAAGACATTACCGAACTCGGAATCAAGCGTGCAATATACCGAATTGAAGCTCTCAAAAAGTACTTTCAGAATCTACCATCAGTTTCAGTGCAAACATCAAGGGTATTTTTCCAATTTAATTATTTTGATTCCAATTAATTTATGATTAATATATAAAATTTTGATTTTGATGTTGTTTGTATGATTTGATGATTGTATCCTGTAGAAAATTTTATGCAGATCATTTCGATATATTATATGTTGAATTTGGAGTTCAATAATATATAGGAGCTGGCCGGCGGTGTCGTCGGCGCCGCCGCCTATACCTTTGGGGAAGGCGACAATTTTGCTATTTGGCCCCCTACTTTGCAAGAGTTTGCATTTCAGTCCCTGGAGATTTCAAAAATCATAAAAATGAGATTTCTGTTTTAAAAACTTATGAAAATAGTGATTCCTTTTATTTTAATTTCATAAAATGGTTTTTAATTATTTAAAATTCCAAAATTCATTATTTTTAATTCTGAAAATTATTTTTAATTCAAAAATAAATCTAAATTACTTTGTTAATTAATTTTAGTTGATAATTAATTATTTAATTAGTCAATTAATTTAAATATTATTTGATTAATTAATTTAATTAGTTATTAATTAATTTTAATTGATTATTTAATTATATTTAATTATCTATTATGATTTAAAAATTCTAAAAATTAGTTTTGAGCTTTAAAATATTATTTTATATTTATTTTCAAGGCTCAATAATTATTATTAAATGACTTTAAAGTCAGATCGGGTGTTCGGGTCCTATTATTTAATTATAAAATGATTCGTTGACCCGTTTTAATTCCGAAAAATGTTCAAAAATTCGTATTAAATACTCGGAAAATTATTTTTAGCCGAATCTTCTTTGGAAAATAATTTTGATCAAATATCTTACGTGCTATGTGCTATATGTGATCCAGATTGATGTCTAATATGACTATACGTGCATTGTTTGACGGTTTTTGCTTTAACTTTCAATCCGTAAATCGGATTTGAGTAAAACGAAGGGTAGATAAAAGCTTATGACGTCTATGTGATGATTAGAATAATATGAGATTGAATACTGATAGATACTTGTGATGCTTACCAGAGTAAACGAGGCATAAAAAAGAAAGCCAGTGATTAGTAAATAGAACTGAAGCGTAGAAAAAAGAAGCAAGTGATCGCTGAATAGAAGCAAGGTATTCGAAAAAGAAACAAGCGATTGTTGAGTAGAACCGTTAGATGAATGCAAGTGAAGTTGGCAATCATCCGTGACAAGGCAAGTACTTTTGAACCTTCCTCGTGTTATATTGCAAATATTTCTAAATTCTCTCATAACATGTTGCTAGTATTGAAAATAGTCTTATTTTATATTGTAAGTGCTTAAATTATTCAACCTTGAAGCCTAATCACATCATTGAACTTGAGTTTTTTGTCTTATTCTTTGTAAACCTCTGATTGTTGATTTTCCAGATATTAAACCATACAAATACGATATTACTCCACAAATACCTTTATACCGTATACCAAGCACTGAAACAGAATTACTTGAGCATATAGAAACTTATGTATCTTAGAATACCCTATGACATCAAAGATATATACCCTGTATTATCATTGAACCATTGTTCATCAGATACTTGATTCTTAAACAGGCTTGAAACCGTTCTTCATATTTACACCTTGATATACCCGGGTGATACCTATGAAATGTTTTATACTATGAGATAAACGCTTTATCAATGTTAATTATAATTCTATTCTATTGAAGTACAATGTTTATCATATCGAATCATTTTAGATATATTTGAGATGTCATGTATAATATGATTCGTGTTTAGTTTTCAGATCTTAACAAACAAGATATATCAGGACTTACTGAAATCAGAACTTACTGAAGTCAGAACTTAATATCAGAACTTAAGGTGTTAGAAGATACATATCAGTACTTAAGTGCAGGAAGACTTTCAGATAAGGACTGCGGATGATTTACAGGAGAAGATCGAGACTAAAATAAAAGAAGATATGCATGAAGAGTTAGAGGACTAGAAGACTTGTAGAAGATATTTGATTAATATATTTTAGGAGACATAATTGTATTTCATATCAATTATAGTTATCTTATAACTGTGTACTATATAAACACAACTTAGGGTTTACACTATATGTATTATCATTATCGAGAAGATTATACATTGTAACCTAGCAGCTCTTAGTGATATGTATTCATCACTGAGAGAGAACAACAGTTCATATTGTAACAGAGTTTATTGAATATACTTGATCTTTGTTACATACTTGTGTTAAATCGATTTGATTGTATAAAAACTGTATTCAACCCCCTTCTACAGTGTTGTGTGACCTAACAAGTGGTATCAGAGCTATCTGTTAACACACATACAGTAAAGATCCAAACAATCATGTCTGAAGAAACACAAAATCCAACTAAGCCCACCAAAACTCAAGAAACTCAAACCACCTAAACCCACAGTCGATATGAGACTATTAGGGTTCCCATACTGAGACCTTCTGAGTATCCCATATGGAAAGTGAAGATGGCTATATTTCTGGAAGCTACAAATCCAGAATACCTTGATAGGATTAATGAAGGACCATATAAGCCTACCAAGCTCTCTGTTGTAGTTGTTGATCAACCAGCAAAGTCCATACCAAAGGAGAAATGTGATTACACAGTTGAAGACATCTCATCTATTTCGAAGGATGCAAGGGTAAGGCATTTGATGCATAGTGCCATTGATAATGTCATGTCAAACAGGGTAATTAATTGCAAGACTGCAAAGGGGATATATGATGCTTTGGAGATAAGATGCCAGGGAACTGATGCAATTAAAAAGAACAGGAAGACTATACTCACTCAAGAGTATGAGCACTTTGACTCAAAAGCTGATGAGTCATTAACTGACTTATATGACAGGTTTGTCAAACTCTTGAATGATCTGTCACTGGTGGACAAGGAATATGATCTTGAAGATTCAAATCTAAAGTTCCTTTTAGCTTTTCCTAAAAATTGGGATTTGAAGTCTACTACCATAAGAGACAACTATGACCTTACTGAAACTACTCTTGATGAAATTTATGGTATGCTCAAGACTTATGAACTTGAGATGGATCAAAGGGGCAAGAAGTATGGAAGAAAGTCAAGGACAGTTGCTCTTAAAGCTAAGGAGGAATCTCCTAAAGTGGTTGCCTCAAAGAGGGGAAAAGGAAAAGCTCTCATCATAAAGTCTGATTCAGAGTCATCATATTCTGATGATGATGATTCAGAAACTGAAAGTTTACCTGAAATGGATGCTGACGCAGAGATGATGCAACTGTGTGCTCTTATGGTAAAGGGTATCACAAAGTTAACGTACAGGAAATTTAGAAAGGGCAGGAAGTTTTCCAGGAAAGGTGGAAGTTCTTATAAGAAATGAAAAAGTGACAAAGGCAAGGCACTTGTCACAAAGAAGAAAAGCTAGACAGACACTTCAGATTCTAAAAATGAGGTGAACTATGCCTTGATGGCAAATACTGATAGCAGTCCTAAAACTGTTGAATTAAAGGTACCTCAAACAACTTATGCTTTTCATACTGATGATATTACTGAGTTGAGATTATATCTTAAAACCATGTTCATTAGTTATAGAGACTAGACTTTAACATTTGAAAGATTAACATCTGAAAATCTTGCTTTTAAAAAGAGAAATGACTATTTAGAAAAGGAGTTAGTTTTTCTTCATCAAACTAAGAAATAAAGAGATGATGCTTTGTATGTTAGAGATGAAGTGTTAAAATTGAATGGATCTCTAAAAGCTGACTTAGAAAAGGAAAGAGAGATTATCAGAACTTGGACTAACTCTGGCAGAACAACTCAGGATATACTAAGTAGTGGAAACTGGAAAGAGGGCTTAGGTTATGGAGATGATAAAAGTGAGAAAGGAACTGTGCAAATTGAGCCAATTGTTGTTAAACAGACTGCTAAGTCAAAGGTAAATCCTGTTAAGTTTGTAGCAAAAACTGTAAAGTCTGATTCTGAAAAGATGAAAGAATCTAGGACAGAAGTCAAAGAAAAGTCAACTTCTGACAAATTAAAACTGGATAAACCAGCTGAAGTAAACATAGGCTTAATAACAAAGAAGTAGATTAAACATAAGCTGAAAGAGATTAGAAATGTGAACAAGGTAAAGGAAGCTAGGAAAAATAGGAATGGAAAGGAAGGTGTAAATAAAATCAATAATTACATGCCTGTTCCTAATGCTCCTACAAAGAAATGTTATGCTAGGTCACACAACACTGTAGAAGAGGGTTGAATACAGTGTTTATACAATCAAATCGATTTAACACAAGTATGTAACAAAGATCAAGTATATTGAATAAACTCTATTACAATAAGAACTGTTTTCTCTCTCAATGATAAACAAATATCACTAAGAGCTTCTAGGTTACAAAATATAATCTTCTCGATAATGATAACACATATAGTGTAAACCCTAAGTCTGTGTTTATATAGTACACAATTACAAGATAACTTCTAATTGATATGGAATATAATTCTGTCTCCTAAAATATATCAATCAGATATCTTCTACAAGTCTTCTAGTCCTCTAACTCTTTCCATGCATTTCTTCTTTTATTTTAGTCTCGATCTTCAACTGTAAATCAACTTTCTTCCTTATCTGTAAGTCTTCCCGCACTTAAGTTCTGATATGACCTTAAGTTCTGATATTAAGCTCTGACTTTCAGTAAGTCCTGATTTCAGTAAGTCATGATATGTCCTATTTCTTAAGATCTGAAAACTAAACATGAATCATATTAGATATGACATCTCAAATATATCTAACAATCTCCCCCAACTTGTAAATTGTGTAAAATATACAAGTTAATAGATTTGATGATGTCAAAAACATTTAAGTACAAATGCAAATAAGAGTTTAACTAGATAACTAACTACAACTTATAGTCCTTGTAGCTTTTACCAATCTTACTGAGTCAATCTAAATCCATAATGATTCTTGACAAAGTTTGATATCGTCTTTTCTTCTTTAATCCTCAGGACTTGAGACATTGTAATCTTGACTTGCTTCATCTCTTCATTCTGACTTCCAATCTAGTAGATTGCATTCCTTAAAGCAGAGATATGGTTTCTTTTCAAACCATCATTCAGTCTTATTACCCTAGGATGAGAAGAAACTTCATTGTAGCATAGACATTTCTCATTCAGTAACACTTCAAGCTTAGCAGAATCCTTCTTCATTGGAATTTCACTTCCATCATCTTCAACAGTATTAGGAATGAATTTTGTAAGTCTTGAACCAGAAATTCTTGCTTTATCTTTGATGGTCTTCAATATGAAGTTTGACCATCTCCTGGTAATATCAGACTTTACCTCTAAAAGGTAATAAAAGAATTGAAGTTCTTTCAGTGATTTGTTCAGCACATCTGATTCTGACATCTGATATGTCCTGTAACACCCCCAGATCCGGGGTTGGGGATCCGGGTCGTCACGGTCTTTCTTTCCACAATATCACTTAACTTAATTAATAAAAAAATAACCTCATGCTGTGACCCCACACTAACACACACCACAACCCGTTATAGTCTCAGAGATGAAATTGAAATAAGTACAAGTCCTTGAATCCACAATTTAAAAGTTATTACAACCCAAAATTATTACTTGATAAGTTTACAGTTAATTGCGATTATCTGCCACAAGTTATAATTATACAATATTTGGTTCCCAAAAGTAGAATGCATGTTCTACCAATAGATCTACCTCTGCAGCTATAGCAGCTACAACATCAACGGGAAGACGCGGGACGCTTCCCACGCGCTTGCGCTGGGTCTGCTTGAGTCTGGCCATCTTTCCAAACTGTTATTGTGTGATGAAGAAATGAAGCAAGAGTGAGCATTATAGCTCGCAAAATAATATATAGTGTAAATAATAATGCAAGTATCTAAATGGATAACTTACTAGAATCCTTTATCAAGTGTAAGGTAATTACTTACTGGATATAAGCTTAAAGGAAGATGAATTTACCAATTACTTCACTATACTTATACCCTTTTTAGAAATCTACTTGAACTACCATTGTTCAAAGTATAATAAGTTTTAAAAGTTCGTCCCATAGATGAGTGTTATTCCCAGTGGACTAACAATGAGATTTACAGAAGGGGGGTTGAATGTAAATCTCAAAACTTTTTCAAGTTTTGAGCAGTTTGTAAGGCTAAGTGTTTGAGTGATCAAATGTGTGTGAATTGCTTGGAGCTGATGCAGACAGATATATATTCAAACACAAATGTAATGAACACAAAGAACTTAAAAACTTTTCTGGTGGATTTGTTGTTCCACCAGAGATGTGTTATTTCAAAAAATCTGTGATTCAAAATTAAATCACAGCTACTTCCTAGTATAAACTAGATGATTTTCTCTCTTGATATTTCTAAACAGCTCAGGGAAAATTCACATCTAATTACTAGCTACTACTTGGTTTATATATCACCAAGTTTACAAGTGAAGACAAAGATAAAGTACAATAAGAAAATAGTTCTCCACTTGTTTCTATTCCATTTTTATCCAGTGTAATATGGAATTATTTGTTGACTTTCCATTTTGAACCAGACAAAAAATGGCTGCTTTTTCTGCTGTTCCTGAAATAGGCTACCACATCTCTGTCAATCCATGTGCCTCTGTCAGCTTTGTTAACTGTCACTATCAACTGCTATGAGATTGAGCATCCGTTGAAGCTTTCATCCATTGATGGCTTTATCCATTGATGCTCTAGCAGTTGAAGCTTTATCCGTTGAAGCACTTATCCGTTGATGGATATTTATCCGTTGAAGCATTAGAGACATCCGTTGAAGCTTTGTTTCTTATCCGTTGAAGGTCTTCAATATCCGTTGACACTCCTTCACTTATACAAAATTACAAGGCATGAAATATTTACAATTAGCCCTCCTATTTGTACATCCATTAGTAGTCAACATGACTGATTATTTCCTAACAACATCTAAGAATTACAGCTTGAAACCAGAGAGTGAAATGTGCTACAATACCAAAATTATTGCTAAGTAAGGCTACTCCTTCAACGGATATCCAAGATGGTCTTATCCGTTGAGGCTACAAACACTAGATTTCTACTTAAGTGTTTTGCTTAACTTATCATCAAACTAATACACATATTCCTAACAATCTCCCCCTATTTATGTCTACTAGAACTGTAGGCATAAATTTGGGTTTAAGCTTGATGATAACAAAGCACTTAACAAATATATAAACTGTAACAAAGCAGAAATTCAAAAGTGCTACAAAAGTGTATATGCTGAGATGAAATTGAAGAAATACATTGTTTCCAAGGGTGCTCCTTTAGCCTGAGCAAATTACTTTCTTTTCCTTTGATCCCTGGTTTTCTTTGCTAGCCTCCTGTCATTCTCCTCTATTTGAAGTTGAAGTTGTCTATAGAATTCATCTTCATCTTCTTCATTGATATCTAACTTAGACTGCATATCCTTGAGAGTTTCATTACTGGCAATCTTTAGCTGATCTTCAATTCTGAAAAATCTTCTGACTCCTTTGTTGTCTCTGAACTTCATCAACCAATGAGGTGATTTGTGAATTGTAATACCTCTCTCTTGAATGAGTAAAGTTCTAGGCAAGGCATTGGGCTCCCTCCAAGTTTTCCTTATATTGGCAATCTTGTTGAGAATCTCAGTCCTGGCAGTCCTGGTAAAGCCAGAATCCTTTTGTATGGCTGAGTAGACTCTAATCAAGGTAGAGTAGCCTTCATTCAGAATTCTGTGAAGAGGCCATGTTCTTTCCCCAGCTCCTTTGTATTTGAACACCAGTCTTTCTGGTAGCTATCTGTAGGCAGCTATTCCTCTTACATCCTCCAGCTCATCCAGATAGAGTTCAATGTCTGAAAATTCTTTTATGTCACAGATGTGAACATAATCATCTTTAGAGGTTTGAGGTTTAGGCTTAGGCTTCTGTGTGAATTTGATTGAGGCTTTAGAGGGTGTTGATTTGATTCTTCTTTTCTGCTTCTTTGATGATGTAAAAGAGGTTAGGAAGGTGGGCAATTTGATGGTGTCCCAATCAATTGGTTCCTCCTTAGGAATGATTGGTTCACCATGAATGTTTATGAAGGGGTCAGGCACAATGGGTTCAGGCATAGAGGGTAGTGGTTTGGATATTGATTGGTTTTCTTCAGTCTCATCTACCATCTTTCTCTTTGCATTGACCTTCTTTCTATTCCCTTTCTGCCATTCTTCCTTACTTCTTTCCTCCATCTCAGTACCAACCATGTCCCCCATAGCTCTATCTTCACCTTTGTCTTCAATTTATTTCTGTTCTTCAGCCTGACTTAACTTTAGCTATTTTTCAAGCTTTGCTTGTGCTCTTTTGTTAGCCTTTAGCTGTTTGGTTTCTTCCTTCAACCTCTTGGTTTCTTCCCTCTTGGCTATTGAGAATTTGGGATGTCCTTGCATCACATAGATGCTCTTTCCCTCTCTAAAGATAACAGCCATGTTCCTCCTTACAGCCTCATCCATGTTCTCTTTGAGCTTTATGATACTTCTACCCAAAAGCTTGTCTTCATCAGGCTTTGGAAGAGGAAAATCCACTCCTTTCATTTGAGCAAGGCTTAGAGGGTTCTTTGTAGAGTCCTTGTTGAAGCTGTTGTTGGGCTTGAGAACCATAGGTTGCAGATCTTTGGAAGAAGTTTCTCCATCCTTATGCCTCCCTATTGGCTTGAGTTCCATAATAATTGATTCCACTTTTGTTCTATGCTTCACAGATTGTGATTGAGAAGTTGTAGAACCAAATATTAGTTGCATCTTTTTATCAATCTTCTTCCTTTGCTCTTTGACTTGCAATTCAGCTGCTGCTATCTGGATTAGATCAATTCCATCTAGCTTTCCTTTGACTTGAATTGGTGGAGAAGTTGTGATGACAGGAACTAGCACTTGAGAAATCTGAACTGTTGTAGATGGCTCTCCTTCCCCTTCCCCTTTATTCTCCCCCTTTTTGTTATCATCAAGGGTAGGGGTCAAGCCTTGTGCTTTTGCCAGCTACATGAGTAGATTTGTTTGAGTTTGTTGATTCTGAAGAATGGTGACCATAGAGTCTTCAATGATTTGAACCCTATCTTCCAATCTGGCCAGCCTCTTGTCAGCATCAGATGCTTTCCTCAGTCTCCCCAACAAATCTTGCATAGTACCATAGGGTATAACTGAATCCAATTTCTCAGCATTGTAGGATTTTAGATCAACAATGTCCTGCTTGAGCTCATCCACACTTAGATTTTGTTGGTAATGCTGCAACTGCAAGAGATGCAGAGATTCCAGATGAGCTTGAAGAATTGCCTTGGTACCAGCATCTTGAGTCTCCTGAAAGGCCTTCTGAATTGTCATGACTTGTCTGACCAAAGTGACACCAAATTCTCCTGGTGTTGGTGATTTGGCCAGTGCCCATTCAGGAAGAGCAGGAGTAGAACTTGGGCCTTCTACTCCCCCTAAGTTCATGCTCTCATTCAAAGAATTAGAGTCATCATCATTACAATTTACTCCAAATTCTTCAGATGGCTCACCAGCTTGAGAAGGCAGCCTGTTGACAGCAGCTTTGTCTCTGAGAAGAGATTCTGAAGTGTGTACAATGTGTAGTGTCTGTTCTGCCTCCACATTGCCCTGAGCAGCCAAAAATTGAAAGGCTGAAACAGGGTGAGTAAAAGTGTCAGCATCCAAGGAAATGTTATCAATGACAGCTTTGTAATGTTGCTGAAATTGTCTTTCCTTATCTGCATCATCCACTTTCATTAACTCACTAGCAATGGCTGGATCCACCCTTATAGCTTCTGTACCTGCCTTTCTCTCAATTTCTCTCTGTTCTTGCATCAGGGGCTCCCCCTGGCTCACACACACCCTCACACCCTCACCTTCACCTTCTAAGGTGGCACTCCTCTCACTTACTTTTGCCATGCTGGAAGAAATAGCATGCATTTGGTGACTCTCAACCTCTCCTTTTTCCTGGGAGCAACCCAGCCTCTCACTCAAAAAATCACTCCCTTCCCTCAAGCCTAAAAGTGATTGTACAGTTGCCATGTCCTCTACAGTTGGAATTGTTTCTGTTAAGTGTGTAGAGGCCATCAACGGATAGGGAGTATCCGTTGAAGTAGAAACTGATGGTATCAACGGATAACTGCTGTTAAGCTTATCCGTTGAAGAACAACCACTTGTCAACGGATGAGAGATATCCGTTGAAGAAGGAAATGATGTGGAGATAGAAAGTGACATAATTGTTGAATCTGTGTGGATTGATTTTAGGTGAGGTAACACAGAATCTTCAACTACATCCGAAAGAATTGCCTGATGATCCAACAAATCATCAAAAGGATGATGATCATCAGGTTTTGAGTGGGGCTCCTCCCTGAGTTTTAATGAGGGAGAATCAGGAATTGATGTGAATATCATGTCCACATCCAGAGAGGGTGTTGGAGATCTTGATGAATGGTGTGTTTCTATATTAAGAGAATGGGGCTGTGATTCCACATTTGCTGGAATCACATCAAGCTGAATTTGAGAAGGCACAGATACTGGTGGATGTATCTGTGCTGTGTGTGTCCCTTGTATGGAAACTAGGGTTTTGACCTTCTTCTTCCTTGAAAAGGCTTTAATAGGTGAATGTGTAGCTTCAGTGTCCCTCCCTCTTTTGTTCTGTGTCCCTGGTTGGGGACTATTTTCAATAGTTACATCCTTTTGGGAGGATGCAACTAGGGATGTGCTGGACTCCTTTTGAACTACCACAGTCTTTTGAGAGACCTGTGGCTTGGCTGGTTTGGGTACCACTCACCTCTCCCACCTTATCCTGGGGGGCTTTTTGATGTTCACCCCTCCCCTCACCACTCACACCCTGTTCACTCCCTTCAGGGTTTATGGTAGTTGTTACAACTGTTGTCTTTTGAGAAACAACAGAGGTAGGTTTCTTTGACTTAACTTTGGAAACTTTAGATTTGGTGGCTTTGGTAGGAGCCTGTTTGGACAAAGACACAGGTTCTATAGCCACACTAGAAGGCAAAGAAACATTGGGGTTGGAAATAGTAGGAGTTATAGAAACATTTACCTCACTTACCTGTGGTGCATTCATGATTGGCAAGTATACCAATGGCACCTGGCTGTTGAGGTTCATTCTCAAAAGGTCTGCAAGGACCCTTTTCTCTTGTGCCCAGCATTTGAGTTTATTATTCTCATTGGATATAACCAAACCTTCAGCAACATGGTTAGCCAATAACATAAAGAATCTAGCAAAGTAGATGTTATGTGGTCTATTAGCTTTGTTGCCTAATCTGGAACCTAATTCTAGCATAACACAGTTGCTAAAATTAAAGTACCTATCAGAAACTAGCATATAGAGCATATTAACAAGAGATGAAGTGATAGCATCAAAATTGCTAATCTTCCCAGAGAAAACCTTAATAAAGGCATCTCCAAGAAAACTCCATTCTTTCCTAAGGCCTTTCCTTCTAAAACTACCTAAACTAGCAGAATCAAAAGCATAGCTTATGGAATCTAGCATTGCAGAGACATCTTTATCAGTATGTGGTGTCATGGCATTATTCTCAGGCAACTTAAAGCAAGATTGTATATCATCACAATTAATGCAATAGTCCTTACCTTTGAGAGAGAAGGCAATAGTCATATCTGTGGAGTTGAACTCTGCAGTTGTCCAAATTTCCTCAATCACTTCACAGTAGATGGTTGGGGCTTCCAGCATTGCATAGCTCAGTTTGCAGTTCTTGATGAAGTCCATCATCTTGTGATAATCAGAATGGGCTTCATTCTTTTCAACCAAGACTATGAAATTATTCTTTTCATAAACAAATCCTGTTTGAGACATAATTTTGACTACTGGTGCCATTGTTGTGAGTAGAGATTGCAGAGAAAAACTTGAGAATTGAGAGAGAAAGAGAATGATAATTGCAAGAAAGCGTAAAGTGAAAATAAGAATTCAATTGGGCTTTTATACTTTCTTGAATTAAAACATAAATCAAATAATTAAATGATACTTTTAAGTAAGTGACAACCGTTCAGGAATAAATAAAACTGTAGAAATTCTGAAAACTACCGTAAATACAAATACATACAACACTGTATATCTGTATCAACGGTTGAGTAAAAGAATCAACGGCTGTGACTCACTGACGTGACACATCAACGGATAAGGTAAATAGTTATCCGTTGATGAACAACACCATTTTATCCGTTGAAGGATAAAATTACCAGAAATGTGTTTGTATTTCAACGGATGACGAATATCCGTTGATAGAACAATTTTGGCTTTCAACGGATAGGGAATATCCATTGACAGGATAAGTCTTGATTAAAACCAACTTTGTTCTTGCAGCAAATTCATTTCAGGCTACAAGACAGATTACATAGATGACATAGATTATGAATAGTTAAGCATACCTAACTCACTTACTAATCTTGTGAATGTTGATTCATCAAGTGGCTTGGTAAATATGTCTGCAATCTACTTTTCACTTGGAACAAAATGAAGTTCCACTGTACCTTTCATCACATGTTCCCTAATAAAGTGGTACTTGATATCAATGTGCTTGGTTCTTGAGTGCTCCACTGGATTTTCAGTAATGGCAATGGCACTTGTGTTGTCACAAAATATTGGAATTTTGTCAACAGTTATACCATAGTCAAATAACTGGTTCCTCATCCATAGTATTTGTGCACAGCAACTACCAGCTGCAATGTACTCAGCTTCAGCTGTTGATGTGGAAACAGAATCCTGCTTCTTGCTGAACCATGATACAAGCTTGTTCCCTAGAAATTGACAGGTGCCTGTTGTGCTTTTCCTGTCTATTTTGCAACCTGCATAATCTGCATCTGAGTAGCCAATTAGATCAAAACCAGACTCTCTAGGGTACCAAATTCCTAGATTTGGAGTCCCCTTGAGATATCTGAAAATTCTTTTAATAGCCACTAAGTGAGATTCTTTAGGGTCAGCTTGAAATCTAGCACAGAGACATGTAGAAAACATAATATCAGGTCTACTGGCAGTTAAATAAAAAAGTGAGCCAACCATGCCTCTATAACTTGTAATATCCGCAGACTTTTCAGCCTTGTTTAATTCAAGCTTGGTGGCAGTGGCCATGGGAGTTTTTGCAGGTGAACAATCCATTAAGTCAAACTTCTTTAAAAGATCATAAATATATTTAGTTTGACTAATGAAAATTCCACCACTAACTTGTTTAACTTGTAAACCAAGAAAGTAAGTTAGCTCTCCCATCATGCTCATTTCATATTTACTTTGCATTAATTTAGCAAACTTTTTACAAAGTTTATCATCTGTAGATCCAAATATAATATCATCTACATAAATTTGTACAAGTATCTTAGAGCCATTAACATTTCTAAAGAAGAGAGTTTTGTCAACAATACCTCTTATGAAGTGATTATCTAGAAGGAGCTTTGATAAAGTCTCATACCAGGCTCTAGGTGCTTGCTTTAGTCCATAGAGTGCTTTCAACAAATAATACACATGGTCTGGAAAATTTGGATCTTCAAAACCTGGAGGTTGGCTTACATAAACTTCTTCCTCTAATTCCCCATTTAGAAATGCACTCTTGACATCCATCTGATAGACTTTGAAATTGGCATTAGCTGCATAGGCTAGAAAGATTCTGATGGCTTCAAGTCTGGAAACTGGAGCAAATGTTTCATCAAAATCTATTCCCTCTTGTTGAGAGTAGCCTTTAGCAACCAATCTAGCTTTATTCCTTATGACAATGCCATTTTCATCCATCTTGTTTCTGAATACCCATTTTGTGTCAATAGAACTCTTGTTCTTTGGCTTGGGTACCAGCTTCCATACTTTGTTCCTCTCAAATTGGTTTAGCTCCTCTTGTATTGCTAAAATCCAATCTGGATCCAAAAGAGCTTCTTCCACTCGCTTAGGTTCCTCCTGTGATAGAAAGCTACTATACAGACATTCATCTTGAGTAGCCCTTCTAGTTTGTACTTTTGATGTAGCATCACCAATGATCAGTTCAAAAGGGTGATTCTTGGTCCATTTCCTTTGAGGTGGTAGATTAGCCCTTGATGAGGTTGCCTCAGTATTGTCATGATGTGAGATAGAATGTTGATTTGTTGAAACTCCCCTTGAGTTGCTGATCCTTTGAAAGGAATTGGGAGTTCTATCAACTGATGAGGTGAATTGATTATCCGTTGACAGACTGTGATCAACGGATGCTTCGTTATGAACTTCAACGGATGATGCACTTTGTCTTTCAACGGATGCTGCATTGCTTCTTTCAACGGAAGCTGAATTATGACTTTCAACGGATGCAGCATTCTGTGCATTATCCAAAGGCAGACTCTGGTTTCTTCTTGAGATGCCTTCTTCATCATTCTCATCTTCACTATCATCACAATATATCTCAATATTGTCAAATTTGAGTCCTTCATGATGTCCCTCATCTGTTAGTCCATCAATCTTTTTATCATCAAACACAACATGTACAGATTCCATGACAATGTTGGTTCTTAGATTGTAGACCCTATATGATTTTCCAGCAGAATAACCAACAAATATTCCTTCATCAGCCTTTGCATCAAACTTTCCTTTGTGATCAGATTGATTCCTTAAGATGTAGCATTTGCAACCAAAGACATGTAGAAAGTTTAAAGTTGGGTTTCTTCTCTTGAATAATTGATAGGGAGTCATGCATTTTGCTTGATTGATTATAGAAATATTCTGAGTGTAACATGCACAGTTAACAGCCTCAGCCCAAAAATAAGTTGGGAGTTTTGACTCCTCAAGCATTGTCCTTGCAGCTTCAATTAGTGATCTGTTCTTCCTTTCCACCACACCATTTTGTTGTGGAGTTCTTGGAGCTGAGAACTCATGCATGATCCCATTTTCTTCACAGAACATCTTCATGGTTGAATTCTTGAACTCAGTTCCATTGTCACTCCTAATATTCCTTACTTTGAAATCAGGATGATTGTTGACTTGCTTGATATGATTGATGATGATTTCACTAGCTTCATCCTTTGATCCAAGAAAATAAACCCATGAAAACTTTGAGAAATCATCTACAATCACTAGGCAGAATCTTTTCCTTGAAATTGACAATACATTGACTGGTCCAAAAAGATCCATGTGTAGAAGTTGCAGTGGTTCATCAATTGCAGATTCAAGCTTCTTACTGAATGATACTTTCTTTTGCTTTCCTTTCTGACAAGCATCACACAGTCCATCCCTTGTGAATTCCACTAGAGGCATTCCTCTAACTAAGTCCTTTTTGACTAGATCATTCATTGTCTTGAAATTCAAATGGGACAGCTTCTTGTGCCATAGCCAACTTTGAACTGGACTTGCTTTGCTGAGAAGATAAGTAATGGATTCTGCATCTGTAGAGTTGAAATCAGCTAAGTACACATTCCCTTTTCTAACTCCAGTTAGAACCACTTTATTGTCCTTTTTACTTGTGACAATACAGGCTTCAGAATTGAAGAAAACAGTATTCCCTCTGTCACATAGTTGACTGATGCTCAATAAATTGTGTTTGAGACCATCAACCAATGCAACTTCATCAATGATGACATTTTCTCTTGAAATCAAGCCATATCCCATATTGAATCCTTTGCTGTCATCTCCAAAGGTTATGCTAGGGCCAACTCTCTCCTTAAACTCTGTGAGCAGGGTGAAATCTCCTGTCATGTGTCTTGAACAACCACTGTCCAAGTACCATAGATTCCTTCTTTGTCCCTGCACACAACAAAATCAATCAAGTTGATTTTGGTACCCAAGTTTCCTTGGGTACACCCTTGTTAGTCTTTATCCTAGACTTCATTCCTCCTGCATCTTTTGACTTAGGTAACTTTGGGTCAACCTTGGTCTCAGATGTGGTTGGTTGAAGTGTAGGGTTAGTCACAGAATCATTTAACACATTTGATTGAATTTGATAAGGCATATGTTGTGCAAGCATGTTATTCCACATAGGCATACTGTATGGCATTTGAGGCATACTAAATGCAGTAAAATAAGGATTGTTAATGTATGGCATGTTTGCAAAATGTGCATGGGGATTCTGGTGAGACATAACAGGCATAACATGCAGAGATGACATAGACATGTTAGGTATGGAGGGATTTGAAGGCATGGGAGCATTTTTAACAGATTTGCAATTATCAGATAGGTGATTAACACTTTTACAATGCACACAGCTTTTTCTAGGAGCATACCTATCATGTGTGTAATTGTTGTGTTTATTAATCCCTACCTTCCCATTTCTTTTAGATTTTCTTTTAGTTTCCTTCTTATCCTCAACCAACTTAAGTCGATCTTTTAGCTGATCTAAAGTCATATGTCCTATATTCACCTTACTAACATCTCTGGATGTGCTAGCTCCTTCTTTGACAAAGTTGTTGAGAGTTGAATCATTCTTTTTATTTAGATTTTTATTTTTAAAAGAACTTGCCTATTTTAATTGATGAGCCTTCAACGGATGCTCCTTTTCTTCCTTCAACGGATAACTTTCATCATCCGTTGATTCCACATCCGTTGACAATCCATCAATTAATTCTAACTTCTTTTTGTTTTTCTTCCAGGCATCCTCACAGAATGATTCAATTCCCTGGACCTTTGCAATCTGAACACTGACATCCCTAGATGTTTTCCAGGCCTTGATTACCTCTTGCTCACTTTCTAACTGTTTAGAAAGAATTTCCACTTTCTTAACAGCTTCTGCTAGTTCACTCTCAACAGTCAGGCATTTAAGTTTTATCTTTTCAAGCTCAATTACCTGATCCTCTAACACAGCATTCCTATCACTTAAAAACACATTATTCTCCTTGATCCTAGTGTTTTCTTTTGCTAGAGATTTAAGGGAAACACGCAAATGATATAATTCATTGGTCATATCATTTATGGTTTCATTGCATTCATGTTTAGAGAGCTGAGAGAGATCAGTAGTACTTACCTGGTTGCTTGATGAACTAGTTTCATTTTCATCAGAATTAGCCATCAGGGCTAGGTTGACATATTCCACATCATCATCTTCGTTTGCCCCATCTACTGCCCAATCATCTTGAGTGAGAAATGCTCTTTCCTTTTGTTTGAGCAAATCAAAATACTTCTTTTTGTAATCAACTTGCTCAAATTTCTTTTTCTCAGAATTTGGCTTCCTACACTCACTTGCAAAGTGTCCACTAATGCCACAGTTGTAACATTTGAACTTTGATTTGTCCACCATGTTTTTGTTTGGCTTAGTGAACTTTATGTTTTTCCTGAACTTCATCTTTGCAAACCTCCTGGACAGAAAGGCCAAATGTTCTTCAATATCATCAGATTCATCCTGACTGGAATTGTCTTCATCCTCAGCAACTTGCTCTTTACCCTTGCTTGATTCTGATTTGCTTGTGCCAACTTTGAGACTTGGCATTGTCTTCTCCTCATTCCTGGCTTCCATCTTCTCACAGTCAGCTAAAAGAGCAACTGTTCCTCCTTTTCTCTTTCCCTTTTCCAACAGCTCATCCTGATCCATTTCAAGTTCATAAGTCTTCAAAATTCCATATAATCTTTCAAGTGTGAAGTTCTTATAATCTTGAGAGTTTCTCAAAGAGACAGTCATGGGCTTCCATTCTTTTGGCAGAGACCTAAGAAATTTTAAGTTGGAATCCTTGACTTGGTACACTCTACCATACAGCTTCAATCCATTCAACAGTTTCTGAAACCTGTTGAAGGTATCATTTAATGATTCACCTTCTTCAAAGTGAAAATATTCATACTGTTGAATAAGAAGCTGCATTTTGTTCTCTCTGACCTGCTCAGTACCTTCACAGATGATTTGTACAGTGTCCCAAACTTCCTTTGCAGTTTGGCAATTGATGACATTGTCAAACATATCTTGATCTAAGCCATTAAACAAAATGTTCATGGCTCTCTTATCCTTGCGGATTTCTTCCATGTCTTCAATAGTCCATTCTGCTCTTGGCTTGGGAATAGACTGTCCAACAGCAACTGTTGCAGTAGCAGCTGTGGCTACCTTGTGAGGGATGTGAGGACCATTTTCAATACAGTTGATGTAGCTTTCATCTTGAGAAAGAAGATGTAAATGCATCTTCACTTTACAGTGATGATAATTATCCTTTTCCAGGACTGGAATCTTTACACCAATATCCTTCTTATTCATGATGGTAACAGGAGAGTTCTTCTGTGCACTCATGATGTTAGCAGAATAGATCTTTAAACTCTTTATATGTTAAGAGCTTGCTCTGATACCAATTGTTATTCCCAGTGGACTAACAATGAGATTTACAGAAGGGGGGTTGAATGTAAATCTCAAAACTTTTTCAAATTTTGAGCAGTTTGTAAGGCTAAGTGTTTGAGTGATCAAATATGTGTGAATTGCTTGGAGCTGATGCAGACAGATATATATTCAAACACAAATGTAATGAACACAAAGAACTTAAAAACTTTTCTGGTGGATTTGTTGTTCCACCAGAGATGTGTTATTTCAGAAAATCTGTGATTCAAAATTAAATCACAGCTGCTTCCTAGTACAAACTAGATGATTTTCTCTCTTGATATTTCTAAACAGCTCAGGGAAAATTCACATCTAATTACTAGCTACTACTTGGTTTATATACCACCAAGTTTACAAGTGAAGACAAAGATAAAGTACAATAAGAAAATAGTTCTCCACTTGTTTCTATTCCATTTTTTTCCAGTGTAATATGGAATTATCTGTTGACTTTCCATTTTGAACCAGACGAAAAACGGCTGCTTTTTCTGCTGTTCCTGAAATAGGCTACCACATCTCTGTCAATCCATGTGCCTCTGTCAGCTTTGTTAACTGTCACTATCAACTGCTATGAGACTGAGCATCCGTTGAAGCTTTCATCCGTTGATGGCTTTATCCGTTGATGCTCTAGCAGTTGAAGCTTTATCCGTTGAAGCACTTATCCGTTGATGGATATTTATCCGTTGAAGCATTAGAGACATCCGTTGAAGCTTTATTTCTTATCCGTTGAAGGTCTTCAATATCCGTTGACACTCCTTCACTTATACAAAATTACAAGGCATGAAATATTTACAATTAGCCCTCCTATTTGTACATCCATTAGTAGTCAACATGACTGATTATTTCCTAACAACATCTAAGAATTACAGCTTGAAACCAGAGAGTGAAATGTGCTACAATACCAAACTTATTGCTAAATAAGGCTACTCCTTCAACGGATAGCCAAGATGGTCTTATCCGTTGAGGCTACAAACACTAGATTTCTACTTAAGTGTTTTGCTTAACTTATCATCAAACTAATACACATATTCCTAACAATGAGACCACAAGTTAAGACTTGAATATATTCAATCTTTGAATTAATTTTTAAAGGAAATGAAGTTATGAGATACTTCATTCAATGGAAACACCATTATAACTGTTTGACCCTTGTCAATGCTTCGGCAATCACCCATTCGTAGCCTTTCGATCGAAATGCTCCGGGTAGTGTTGCAGAAATATCCAACTGGATGATGAACTCATTACGGGAGTTTGTCGCGCCAGGAAGACCACTTACGATGATCATTTGCAGTAGTGCAACCCCACCATTTTCTATATATAGAGGAGAACCTGTCAGATTTACTTGTCAACAGAACACTGGACTCCTAAGGAATGGACCGTCTTAGCGGAACTTCCGGGCCATTTGGGCCAATATAATAAGGCTGGGCCGGCGCCACTCGACCACTTACGCCACTCCTAGTTTAGATGAAATCCATGACTCTGAAACGTAAAGCTCATCCCCACTTTCCCCAAGTAGAAACTTGTTGATACGGCTCCACCAAGAAGTCGTATCTAGTTAGAAAGGAAAACTCACCGATATTTTCCAGGCGATGCCTGTTAATGGATTAACTTGTTCCAAGAATTTTACTTCCCGAGTGTTGGGTAAGTAATCAAAAACTCTTTTATCAGAATAGCAACCTTGTTGCGAATATAAAATACACCACAGAGCCGGATCCCTCAGGTTTTGAGCGAGTATTTAAATCCCCTTCGAAAGGAGGATCTTAAATATAAAAATGAGTTTTGGGATCCGCCCTAACCTTTAAAATCATTTTGAAGACTCGAAAATATTTTTACGAATGTTTGGAGTGATGCTGATTTAATAAAATAAATCAGTCCCAATATATTAGAAAATATCTGAATATTATTATTTAAATAATATTCCCATAAAGAGTAATCTTTATAAAAATAATTGAAGTAGAAGTTGTAAAACTTATACTTGAAATGAATATTAAATAACCAAAGATATACTTATACGAAAGTAATATCTTTATTTGAATAATCAAAAGTGAGTTTGATTATCGACACATTATTCTTTAATAAAGTAAAGAATATTAATTAGTAAATAATCGGAGTCATAAGTCCTCGAATGAATATTCAAAATAATATTCATTAATAAAATAAACGGAGTCATAAACCCTCGAATGAATATTCAAAATAATATTCATTAATAAAATAAACGGAGTCATAAGCTCTCGAATGAATATTCAAATTAATATTCATTAATAAAATAAAGTTATCGAATAAACCTTATTCGATTCATAGTTTTGAAAACTATATCTATATATATATATATAATATACTCGGGAACATTGACTCCCGGTTTTAGAAAAATGTTCACCTTTGGGTCCCCTACACTAAGGGTATACGCAACTACTGCTTATCTCTAGCATAGGTATTATGCAACTTATAAGTAATTGAATCAACAATATATATCAAGATTACGAAACAGACATGCATATATACCATATCACATGCTCCAATATATCGCAAGATTTGCTAATTAACCACCATGCATCTATCACAAGATAATGCATATACATATGTATACATCACAACAACAGTATAACGGGTAGAAAACTTGCCTGAGCGACTGGGGGTGATAAAAGGCTTGGGATGAGTCTGTTAACCTATAAACAACATATAAGTTGGAATTAGACCAAAGTCGCTTATGAATCTATACTTTAACCAATTAGACCCTAACATTCGCATTTGCGCTTAACGATTCACTTAAGTCGCTCGAGTACCCTCGGCTCCACCATTTTTAATAAATTAACCATTAAGGGTTTTAAGACGATTCTTTCGCGAGTCCCCTACCAACTGCCTAACCCACTTTACATAATTGTTTCATACTCCAATTAATCATTTAAGGGCCTTAACCAAGGTTTTAAACTAAGGCGAGGGGTAATGGTTCGTTCGCGAAACACCGTTACTTAAAATGGTCGTTTCTCCTAAACCGTACATCGGATTCAAGCGAACCACATATCAAAACGAAGCTCGTAACATGAACTGTCTAATCATGGCAATGGTCAAAACCTAACAGTGAGTTCATAGGTCCTGATGTTAAGAACAAAAACAGTCTAAAGTAAATCGGGCATTACGACGGCTATGTTTACGCGATTACCAAATTTTATCCTACTCCAAATCAACCACAAATCAATCACAATTCAACCATACAACCAAACTCCATCCATACATCACTACAACAGCCCCAAAACCTCAAGTTTTCCAATTTATATTATTCTCAAATATGAACTAAAACTATTCTTAAGTTCATTAACTAATAACCAAGATTTACAACTCCAAAAACATCACAAAACCAACTAATCTCTATATATTCAATCACCATGCTTCTCATGAACTATCCTACTCATAATAAGCTCTTAATATTCAATAACAATGCTAGGTTAAGAGATAATACCTTCCTTGGTGAGTAAGAGTAACTAAGGAGCTTGGAATCACCCTTCAAAGTCCTTACCAAAGCTTAATCTAACCAAAAATACAAGATCAAACAATTTAAATTTCTTGAAAATACTATTCACTCTCTTCTTAAATGATTTATTGAAAGAGATTGTGAAGGAATTTGGAGCTTAAACTCCTAGGATAGCCATAGCTAATCATAAGGAACTTTGGATAATTACCTTGCAATTTAACAATGGTTGGATCTTGGATTTTGAAATTTTCCTCTTTGAAAAAGAAGAAAAGCCGAGAGCTTCTCTTGAATAATGAGAGTCAACTTTGTTTTTGTGTTTTTTAATTTATTTGGCTTGGTTGATCCACTTTTGTTTTGATTTATTACCTTTTAACCATGGTGAATTTTGTGTGGTTTATAATCAACCAACCTTCCTTCCTCTTTGGTCATGCTTAGGTCATCATTCTTATGTTATCTTCCCATGCTTGTCCTCTTCTTATTAGTTTGATGACATCATCCTCACTAACCTCTTTGATTAGCTCCTAATTACTTGGCTAATGACCGCTGATCTGTTATACGGTTCGCTTAACTTTCATTTTCGTTTATCATTTGAGGGATCATACCCGGGATCTTATTACTTGGGTTCCCTTAACCTTTCTCAATACATTATATTCCTTTTATGATCCTTTCTTATAGTCCTTGAATTTAAATCCTTTTTATCCTGTTCCCTTATACTCAATTCTTTCGGTATCTGGTGGATTTTCGGGAAAAATCAAAGTGTTCAAATTTGGATTCTGACGATCTTTACATACACTTATATCCCATATAAAGTACTAATAAGATCTCAGAATAACAATAGAAGAACCCCTACATAGTGTGGCATGGAAAGTTTTCTTATTCAGCATAATCAGCAAAACACTATTCATAAGGGTTACTAAAAGTTCAAAAATATTGGGGTTATTACATGTCCTTCCATCTTCAAGAAATAGAATCAGATTTTCCTTGACATTGTGTTTGTCATAAGCATCCAGTACCACTTGAATAGAGATAACCTTATCAAGGTGTTTCTGTGTAACATCTTCAAGAGGTCTGTTAGTCAATAGAAATGGATCTCTAGTAGCAACTTCAACTCATGTCTTGATCTTAGCTTCATCAGAACCTAGTCCAGCCCTGTCTCTTGGTTTTCTAACATTTAACCCAATAGTCATGATAGTAGACAGCAATTGACTTTTCTTTGGATCTGATGGTTTGACATTTTTCCACAGAAGTTTCTTTTTATCAGCTACTTCCATCTTATCTAAATCAACTTGAGCACTGTCAAAGGTTGATATCTTGATAACTTTATCAGAACTTGCTGTTTTTGTTATAGCTTGTTGTTCTTCACTCTGAACAACTTGAGCCTTGTCAGAGGTTGTCTTTGATTCTTCAGAAATCTTCCTTCTTTTTTAGAGTTTGAACATCTTCATCTTCAGCAAGAGTGTCATCAGTAACTTGAACCATTTTGCACACTGGTTTTATCAGAATTTGAGGAATTTTCATCTCCAGTGGCTTGATTGGTTCATCAACTTTTCCCTTCCCTTTGTCTTTGGAATCAATCTCAATCTGTGATCTAGTCTTGGGCTTTGATGCCTCTGTATTTGACTTCTCCTTGATCACAATGCCTTTTTCCTTAGGGCTTGGAGGTTTCTTTGCAACAGAAGCTTCTGGATTTAGCTTTTTCTTTTCAGCTTTAAATCTAGCTTCTTCCTCCTTGAAAATTTCCAAATCCATTCCTGGATTATGCTTCAAAAATAATCTTCTAGCAATTTACTCATCAAGTGTCTGAACCTTGGGATCCTTGTAGTAGACAGTTGTCTGCTTTCCCTTGAGCTTCAGAGTTTGCATGAACTTTTGAGAATCTTGACTTCCACCTTGTATCAGAACATTAGGCTTTGTCATTAGACTTTGTTCATCAGAACTTGATATCAGATTTTGAGTTTCAGTATTTTCTATCAGATTTTGAGTTTTAGAAGCTTCATAACTTGTCTTCTTTTGAATAGAAGATTTGCTTGCATCAGTAATTAGTTTCTTTGAATAACCTTGCTGCTGCGCTCTTTACTTTGAACTTGACCTCTACCCTTGCTAGGGTTTCCCTGGTCATTAGCTTCATCATCTTTCTTCTTCAGTATTTGATCATTAGAGCATTTAGACTTAATTATCTTCTCCCCCCTTTTGGCATCATCTGATAGTAGGAGTGAGGGAAAAAGTTCAACTGAAGATTGGATCTCATCCAATTGAGCCTGTTGAGAAGCTTGATTAGCCAGGACCTCAGAGATTTGGGCATGTTGCTTCTCTTGAGCTTTCTCAATTGCTTCTACATTTTCAGAAATTGGTCTGATAAACCTCTTTTTGTCAAGCTTGGTCTCCATATCTAGCTTTTCAGCTTTTTCAAGAAGCTTATCAACCTTTTATTGAGTTTATGAGCGTAGACCTTGAAGGTTCTTGGTAGATAGAGTAGTGATCTTGAGTTGTGTCTTGATATCAGAATTCATCATCAACTCATCAGCTTTAGCAATGTGCTCTGTCAGAACTTTAGAACTTGGAATGAAATCAGAATCATTCCACTTCTTGGTCCACTCTACTCCTCTATGAGTTTCATCCCAAGGTACAGGAGCATCCTGTTCAACAAATTTCTTGACCAATGCTTCCTTTTCTAGTACAGGAGCTGGAGTATGAACAGAAACACTGTCTTCAGAACTTGAAGAAGACTCAGTATGTTCTGACAGCACTAGAGTGTGTGAAGCAATCGGAGATTCAGGAATGACTTCATCTGGATTCTGAGCATCAGAATTTATCTCCAGAACAGGTGTTGTTGGAGTAGATGGTATCTCAACATCAACATTTAAAATTGGAGAATGAGTTGGAGATGTCTGAGCTGCTGTAGGAGCTTCCAAATACAGAATAGTAGGAATGTGCAGCCTATTGATGTCAATTTCAGGACTTAAGCCTGAATCTTCAACTGTAATATCTTCATGAAGAGGAGAGACTAGAGGTGTAACCACTGTATCAGGAACAGTGTCTTGGGCTGTAGCTGGAGGTGGTAGAAATTCAATCACAATTGGATTTGAGATCAGAGATTCCTGATCCCTTTTCTCAGCTTCTTCAGTATTCTCTGATGGATGCTTTGTTGGATTTTAAACGCAGCGGGGGCATGGCAAAACACTTTTACACATATAAAATCCAAATAAAAGCATACAGATCATGAATAAAAATTCGAGGGATCGAATCTAACCTTTAAAAATAATTCGGAGACAACGATTAGAGATCCTTAGCAGTTGCTCCTCAAGTGTGAAGCACTCCACCGGTATCCACCAAGAAAACGATGTTAAGGAGGAGGAAGGAGGTGGAGAGAATTGGGTTTTCCAAACTTTTTGGGTTTTGTGTGGGTTAGAATAAAATTAGGGTCTATAATAGTGTATTTATAGGCAAAATTTTCAGCTGAAATTTTTCCATAAATATTATTATTATTATCCCATTTATTATTCTCATTAATAATTAAAACACCTTTTAATCATTAATCTTTTTTCTAAATACTTTAGAAATAATTCTCTCTCTGGATTTAATTTCCAAAAATTAAATCCTTAATTAATAATATTAAGAACTTTTCTTAATTAATTTATAATCAATTAAATCTCATTTAATCAATTATTAAATTTGCCAATTAATTATTTATTTCATAAATAAATAATTATTAGCCATTATTAATTAATTCCTCCACCATTAAATCATTCTCTTTTTATGGTGTGACCCTGTAGGTTCAATATTAAGCCGGTAGTAGAAATAAATAATAATAAAACTATTTTATCATTATTTATTAAATTCTCTAATTTATTAAATATGATTATTTAATTAATCACATTTATTCTACATCGTGAGGGATACTTCTCAGCATATCGCGACTATCCGGATAATATGAATTCACTGCTTAGAATACCAAGAACCTATTCAGTGAATAGTTACCATACAATAAACTCCTTCTACCCTACAATGTCCCGATTAAATACAAGGCATGGATCTCGTGTCAAGCCTATCTAATTCAATCACTTGCTTACCATTTACTATGCGTAGTTCTATGCAAATTAGAAACTCCTTTCTAATTTCATTCACTCCGGCCAGAGATTCCTGAACTAGCATAAGTAGATCAGCCTTGAACATTCGCTTCCTTCACTGGAAGGGGTAGATCCTTTATTAATCATACACTATCTTCGTGTACAAATTCCTATACCCAGAAGAGCCCTAATAATTGTCCCTGGAGACTAAGAACTAAACCAAAGCATAGTTCAGTGTACACAAGATGACTATGATGACCTCAAGTCTAAGGATACTTGTACAACTATCACTATGTGAACAACTGTTGACACGTGAGTGAACTCCATCAGTTGTTCAGCTGTGCGAGTCATGTTCAGTGAACTTATTCTATAATAAGCACCTACATACTAGCTATAGTGTCACCACACAAATGTCTATGAGAACAGACATCCTTCATAATGAAGCAAGCATAGTATGTACCGATCTTTACGGATTATTAATTACCAGTTAGTAATCCTATGACCAGGAACTATTTAAGTTTAGAGTTATCATCTTTTTAGGTCTCACTATTATGATCTCATCATAATCCATAAAAAGCTTTACTCTAAACTATGGTATATCTTATTTAAACACTTAAATAGATAAAGCCCGTAATAAAAACAAAACAAGTCTTTTATTAATATCAATGAAATCAAAACAGATTACATAAAAGTTATTCCTAAATCCTTATACATGATTGGACTTAGGACATATTCCTTTCAATCTCCCACTTGTACTAAAACCAATCACTCTGGTATCTAATACCCATCTTGTCTTTATGACGATCAAAGTGACTTTCATAAAGTAGCTTTGTGAGTGGGTCTGCTATGTTGTTATGTGTGTCAACTCTAATTCAATACAATACAAGAAATGTTACCGCGCTCCCACTAACCCTTTTGTAGACGCATGGTTCATCTACGTTTTTTGATAAAATCAAACTCTTTGATTGTCTCATCAAAACGAATGTTCCATCTTTCGAGAAGCTTGCTTTAAACCACATATGGTTCACAGGAGCTTACACACTAGGTTTTCATTTCCCTTGGAAAGAAAACCATCTGGCTATTTGCCAGATCACATAGTCGTAGTAAGCAGCATTCGTAAGCAAAATCCGAGCTGATTTTAACAGGGCTACAGGTAAAAGGTTTCATCAAAGCCAATCCATTGCCTTTGTTTGAATCCTTTTCCCAAAAGCCTGGCCTTAAAGGTCTCCACCTGGCCATCTGCTATAATCTATCTTTTGTATACCGTATACATAGATTCCATTCTGGATTTCATGGCATTATGCCATTTATCTGAGTCAACACTACTCATAGCCTCATTATAGGTCACAGGGTCGTCATCATTAATGATCGACAACTCATTGTCATTCTCAATGACAAGGCCATATTACCTCTCAGGTTGGCGAGACACTCTCCCTGACCTATGAATGGGCTGTTCCATAAAAGGTTGTTCAGTCAGAACAGGTGTTTCCACTTAATCCGTAGTAGTTTGTGCTTCTTGAACTTCATCAAGTTCAATTTTGCTCCCACTGTTTCCTTCAAGGATAAACTCCTTTTCCAAGAAGGTAGCATGTCTGGAGACAAACACCCGATGATCGGTGTAAAAGTAATACCCTAAAGTCTCTTTAGGATATCCCACAAAACTACATTTTACGGATCGATATTCCAGCTTATCTGGGTCAACTTTCTTGACATAAGCTGGACATCCCCAAATCTTAACGTGTTTAAGACTCGGTTTCCTTTCTTTCCATATCTCATACGGAGTTTGAGGAACAGATTTGGAAGGCACCTTATTCAGTAAATATGCTGAGGTTTCCAATGCATAACCCCATAGGAATACTGGAAGATTTGCATAGCTCATTATGGACCGAACTATGTCTAACAAAGTTCGATTTCTCCTTTCAGATACTAATCTGGAGGAGTCCACTGGGAGACTATACCATTTACTTTGAGATAATCCAGAAACTTTCCGTTCAAGTATTCACCATATCGCAGAGTTATAATACTATGTTTGGTTGTTTCTCCACTTCATACTTATATTCTTTGAACTTTTCAAAGGCCTCAGACTTGTGTTTCATCAAACACATATCCGAATCCAGATCTATCATCTATGAAAGTAATGAAGTATGAAAATCCACCAATTGCTTGCGTAGACATTGGTCCACATACATCTGTGTGTACCATTCCTAGCAAATTTGCAGCCCTCTCTCCATGTCTACTAAATGGAGACTGCAATGCCATTATAAAGTGAGATTTTCATCATCCCTTTTCTTTTATTAGTTTGTTCAATCTGAAATAAATTATGTCACATACATACAGACTATTATTTAAAGCACCACGTCCATAAAGAATATTATCTCTAAGAATAGAACATTCATTATTCTCAATAATAAATGAAAATCCAGCCAAGTCTAACATGGGAATAATATTCCTCACAATCGAGGGAACAAAATAACAATTATTTCAAACAATAGTCTTGCCCGTAGGCCTATGTAAATGAAATGATTCTACATCTTCAGCAGCAACTCTTGCTCCATTTCCATCAGTAGAATCACCTTCTCTTCCTCAAGATTCCTACTTCTCCTTGGTCCCTGCAACAAATTGCAGATTTGAGAACCACAGGCGGTATCTAATACCCAAGTAGAAATTTGATTTAATGACATATTCATTTCTATCATAAACATACCTGAATCAGAAGCGGTAGTCTCACTACCCTTCTTCTTCTTCAATTCTGCAAGGTAAACCTTGTAGTTCCTCTTCCAGTGCCCCACCTTGTTACAGTGAAAGCAAACAACTTTGCTCTTGGGGTCTTCAGCTTTTGGTGGAACCGGTTTTTCTTCACCTACTTTCTTCTTCTTGGAAGAGTTCCTCTTTCTTTTCTTAGGATTGGAACCTTCACCAATTAGAAGAACAGAACTCTTCTTAGGGGGAAAATTCGATTCCGCAGTCTTCAACATGTTGTGGAGTTCAGGCAGGCTGACATCCAACTTATTCATGTGAAAGTTCACAACAAACTGCAAGAACGAACTCGGAAGCGATTGCAAGACCAAGTCTTGGCTCAGCTCCCCATCCATGGCAAAACCAAGTTGTCCAAGACGTTCAATCAAATTGATCATCTTAAGTACATGGTCATTCACAGATGATCCCTCAGACATCCTACAACCGAACAACTCCTTCGATATCTCATATCGAGCTATCCTCCCTGCCACATCATACAACTCTTGTAGATGCATTAGGATAGTGTGAGCATCCATATGCTCATGTTGCTTCTGTAGCTCAATGTTCATGGAAGCTAGCATGATGCATTGAGCAACATTTGCATCATCTATCTACTTACGATACACAACATGTTCATCATTATGTGCATCACTAGCAGGTTCAGTAGGCTTAGGTGAGTCAATCACGTATTCCAGCTTCTCAATCCTGAGAACAATTCTCAAGTTTCGAAGCCAGTCAGCATAATTAGGACCAGTCAATTTATGAGCATCTAGTATGCTCCTGAGTGATAGTGCAGAAGACATAGCGTACAAAGTAAATCTGTAAATGATAAACACATAACAACACTTAGCAAATATTCGATTTCATTTCAAAACACTATATGAATCGGGTCTTTATTCATAAGTGGCTCCCACTAGTTTTCCTAATTTATTCAACCCCCTACATGAAAAATTAAGTATTCATAATGCTAGTGGGAATAGGGATCCTACATTCCATTACACAACCCCGGCTGTGGCATGAAACGCCATGTAATGTTCAATAGGCAGACAACTCTTGTCAATTACATCTAATGTTATTCCCTAATCAAACTTTAGCCTCTTGAATAATTGAGTCACGGCTGTGGCACGGCAAACTCAATATTCTAAGTCAAGTCTAACCCAACATTCCGTACAATTGAATCAGTCCCCAAAGGCCCACGGCTGTGGCACGTAACGACCTTTAGATTCTTATTCAATGTACACATCTCTATGTAATAGACAAGTATTATTTATTTCGAAATCAAAGCCCTCGGCTGTGGCACGAAACGACAATGATTCAAAAATAAGAACTACTTTCTACCATGTTGGAAGGCTATGACCGACACAAGCCCGTTGTGTCATTGGCCAATTACTACTTGATATTATTTAATTTTAGAGGGATTATATTACGTTACAATCATAATCATATTATAAAGAGATTCTTCCTTTTAAGTTAAATATTTCAAATCAATAATCAATAATCAGATGATTCCCAGATCGGGTGGAGCATTGTCAAGAGGCGTCACTTAATAACCCTTTCTTACAGATAGAAATCTGTTGTTGACAGAATCATCCTTTCTCTCATATCGAAAATTCATATTCAATTACGTGTTTCATAAACACAAGAATCTCATGATTGTATTCATAATATTATTATTAAGGTTATGAAACAATTTCACTATACTAGGTTGTCTAACAAACGCCTTATGTTTATTTAAGTTCACCTAAATCTATCATCGCATGATAAACTAAGCATATATCACATATATCAACATGAATAAACATCAAGGTAGGCATGTTACATCTTCTAGCACATTAGAACAAGCAATATACATCTCTATGTATCACAACAAGCATTTAAAATCAATTCAAACGATCAAAAACAGCTTTAAAACACTTCATGGAATATAAACAGTTCAAAACTTTTATATAAACTAAAATTGATCACTCCATTAGATCCGTCTCGGAAAAACCAATCCAACAGTATATTGCACGCCCAAAACGGAGTTACGAAACTCCCAGAAAATCAATTTTAAAATCAACAGACGGGCTGTAACGCATTACAGGAACGCATTACAAGCCCTGTAACGCATTCCGGTGATGCGTTACACACCTTTTAAGCCATTTAAGGATGTAACGCATTCCGTGAATGCGTCACAGGTGTGTAACGCATTCCCAGAATGCGTGACACCCCTATTTTTTTTTTTAATTTTTCTGCAGCAGCCGCCGTCTTCTCTCCTCGGTTGTCGTGCATGTCAGACCTGTACCTTGCTTTTCTCCGTGCATTCAACAGACATAACAGCAGAGCAGATATATGCAGATGTACGGATATATATATATATATATACTTACAATCAATTTATATATATATACATATTTAATTACGAATTTAATTGCAAGAACTTTAAAAATTCATAATAAAATATCTATACATCATAAAATTATGAAAAAAATACCCAGACGATCTACAACACTTGTAGAACCCAGATCAACATTCAAAATTATTCTGAGAAACGATTTCTCATCAGACAAAATTAATCCATAATATAACTTGTAAATATCATAATTAATTCATACAAGCACATAAAATTCTGAAATTTTTACCACAGATCTATATGCATACAACCTATGCTCTGATACCAATGTTGGATTTTAAACGCAGCGGGGGCATGGAAAAACACTTTTACACATATAAAATCCAAATAAAAGCATACAGATCATGAATAAATATTCGAAGGATCGAATCTAACCTTTAAAAATAATTCGGAGACAACGATCAGAGATCCTTAGCAGTTGCTCCTCAAGTGTGAAGCACTCCACCGGTATCCACCAAGAAAACGATGTTAAGGAGGAGGAATGAGGTGGAGAGAATTGGGTTTTCCAAAGTTTTTGGGTTTTGTGTGGGTTAGAATAAAATTAGGGTCTATAATAGTGTATTTATAGGCAAAATTTTCAGCTGAAATTTTGCCATAAATATTATTATTATTATCCCATTTATTATTCTCATTAATAATTAAAACACCTTTTAATCATTAATTTTTTTTCTAAACACTTTAGAAATAATTCTCTCTCTTGATTTAATTTCCAAAAATTAAATCCTTAATTAATAATATTAAGAACTTTTCTTAATTAATTTATAATCAATTAAATCTCATTTAATCAATTATTAAATTTGCCAATTAATTATTTATTTCATAAATAAATAATTATTAGCCATTATTAATTAATTCCTCCACCATTAAATCATTCTCTTTTTATGGTGTGACCCTGTAGGTTCAATATTAAGCCGGTAGTAGAAATAAATAATAATAAAAATATTTTATCATTATTTATAGAAATTCTGTAATTTATTAAATATGATTAATTAATTAATCACATTTATTCTACATCGTGAGGGATACTTCTCAGCATATCGCGACTATCCGGATAATATGAATTCACTGCTTAGAATACCAAGAACCTATTCAGTGAATAGTTACCGTACAATAAACTCCTTCTACCCTACAATGTCCCGATTAAATACAAGGCATGGATCTCGTGTCAAGCCTATCTAATTCAATCACTTGCTTACCATTTACTATGCGTAGTTCTATGCAAATCAGAAACTCCTTTCTAATTTCATTCACTCTGGCCAGAGATTCCTGAACTAGCATAAGTGGATCAGCCTTGAACATTCGCTTCCTTCACTGGAAGGGGTAGATCCTTTATTGATCATACACTATCTTCGTGTACAAATTCCTATACCCAGAAGAGCCCTAATAATTGTCCCTGGAGACTAAGAACTAAACCAAAGCATAGTTCAGTGTACACAAGATGACTATGATGACCTCAAGTCTAAGGATACTTGTACAACTATCACTATATGAACAACTGCTGACACGTGAGTGAACTCCATCAGTTGTTCAGCTGTGCGAGTCATGTTCAGTGAACTTATTCTATAATAAGCACCTACATACTAGCTATAGTGTCACCACACAAATGTCTATGAGAACAGACATCCTTTATAATGAAGCAAGCATAGTATGTACCGATCTTTGGGGATTATCAATTACCAGTTAGTAATCCTATGACCAGGAACTATTTAAGTTTAGAGTTATCATCTTTTTAGGTCTCACTATTATGATCTCATCATAATCCCTAAAAAGCTTTACTCTAAACTATGGTATATCTTATTTAAACACTTAAATAGATAAAGCCCGTAATAAAAACAAAACAAGTCTTTTATTAATATCAATGAAATCAAAACAGATTACATAAAAGTTATTCCTAAATCCTTATACATGATTGGACTTAGGACATATTCCTTTCATGCTTAACCAAATGCTTCTTAGCCTTCATTTTCTTTAATCTCCTTGTAAATGAAGGAGTTACTTTATCATCAGAGTTTACGGTTCTCTTTCTCTTTAAGGTATCAGAACCTTCAACTGCTGTTGCTTTCTGAGAACCCACATTTTCAGCTTCAACTGTCACAGGTTCTGATGCATTAACATGTGCTTCCTCCTCATCATCAGACTCATCCCTTAGAAGCATCCTTCTTCTCTTTATTGGATATTTAGGAACAGATTGAGCCCTTTTTTGCCTGGAAGATGAAGATCTGATGGTATGTGCTGATGGTTGAGGTTGAGATGATTGAGTTGGTTTGAAATATGTCCTGACGGAGGGTTGAGTTGGTTGAGGTTGAGAAGTTTGAGGTGTTTCTATAGTGGTGGTAGGTGCTGATGGAGGTTGGGTTGGTTGGACATCAGTATATATGGAGGTGTATGTGGCTGGATCAAAGTTTACTAAAAACTATTTAATTGAAATTGGAATTTGGAGGGGTCTCAAAACAGTTTTCTTATTATCAGTGGATAATAAGTCAGTGAAAGCTCTCTTAGCTAGCTTAAATGGTGAGATAAACTCACTGGCAAGTTGTGGTGCATCAGAGCAACAAAAACTGTATAATAGCTGACAAAATCTAGCAAAATAGACTATATTTCTGTCTTTTGTCATTCTATCACCAATAAAACCTAGTACAACACTAGCATAGTCCAAATAAGATTGAGTAATTAGAGCATACCCAATTTGCTGACTGAAGATAGGAATGGCATCAAAATTTGAACACTTGTTTCCAAATGTTCTTGTGATGCAGTCGAGGAAGAAACTCCATTCCCTCCTTATGTTCGGTCTCTTCAACTGGCCCAGCTTTACCAATGTCTTTTCATACCCCAGACTGGCCCTCATTTGTTGAAGAGCTGGCTCCTCAACTGTTGAATAATTACAGTTTTCTGGCAGGTGGAGTGTTTATCGAACTGTGGCCACAGTCAACACATGTTCATCCTCCCCAGTTGTGAAAATCAGACTAGGGGACCCATTTTCTCCACCATCATCATACACTTGAGTCCCTGAGATAGCTTTAGGTTGAGTCAAAGTATAGCCTATCTCACTATAAGCAAGGAAATCCTGGATGAAATGAAGATCTGTTGGGGCTTCATCCTTGCTCAGAATAACTAAGTAATTGTTAGGAACAAACTTAGCTCCATTGAAAATCAAATCTTTTGGTGCCATTTCTGTTAAAAATCAAGTGAGAAAAGAGTGTTTGCAAGGTGTTTGATAAAATGCATGTATGAAAAAGAGCTTCAAAGAATATTAGTGGGTGAGAGAAAATAAAAGAGATAAGAGAATGAGAGAAGTAAGTAAAAGATTGTAAAATCTTTTAACTTTTTATTTATACAACCCACATGAAGTATGACAGATAGTTTACACCTGGCAATATGTGAACAATCAATAGTTAAAGCGGGAGTTAGTGGGCATGGGAAATAAGTAATAATTACTGTGCACATGCAGTTTTTCAAGACAAGCACGTTACCACTAACCCAAATAATTATGGCTGTTTTTATCTCACCTAATTATATTCTGATTAAATATGACCGTTACAGTATTTGTCACAAATAAGTCAAGTACATAAATAATGACACGTAAGCATCAGAGTGTCCATCAGGATTTAATATTAGAACTTGACTATTATCAGATTTTAATAGTCATCAGAACATGGCTTCTGTACTCAAAAAGTGAATATATGTTTCTGTGATTCTTCATACAAATAATGACTTGTTTCTTCAGAGTTTAATCATCAAAACTTCCATCAGAACTTGTCCTCAGAATTTATGCATATGACACTTAACTGTTTATTTGAAACAACTTGATCACCATAATAATTTTTATCATTCATATGGAGTGATAGTGTGTGCAATAGAAAAATATCAGATAAAGATTAAAGTCTGAGAAATTTCAGTACATCTTAGAAATAAGGCATAACTAAGAAAAGTGCTTAAAATCTGTCATTAATAATGAAGTCTATTATAGAATGAATTTATGCAAAAATCCACCTTAACTGTTTGTGCTCATTTTATGCATCTTTTGAAATTCCTTTTTACAGTGGCTTCTCAGTGTAAGTGAGTCACAACTGCTATCAGAATTTATGCTATTATCATAGTATTTCTCCAGTAATCAGAGAATGTGAAAAGTCACCAAGAAAAATTTATTTACTTTTCTGATGCATATTACTTAATACCAGCAATGCACTTGGGTCTTCCCTTCCACATATTTACTCTAGATCTGAAAGGAGTACCTGACTTTAATTTTCATTTCTTTTCTTTTCTTTAGATAAGTGAGGCTTATCAGCATTTAGTTTATCATTAAGATTTACTAACATCAGAATATGACAGATAAGAAGCAAGAATCTAGTTTGTGACTTAGTAATAAGATACACAAAGTAAATTTGACTAAGCTCAAAATCAGAATTTGCTTGTGTTAATGAATTTCCACATAAATAACTAATTCAAACATGGGATTTCTAGTATGTTAAAGACTACTAGGTCAGCATCTAGCACAGTAATCCTCATGGGATTGAATAGTCACAAAACATTCAAATCACTATTAGAGTATATAGATCCACATCAGATAACAATAAGCATTTAATGTATTTCAATTTAAGTACAGATTATATGAAAATAAGACAATCTGTAAACACTGATCATAAAGTCTGATGCATGAGAACAAAAAACTAAGCAGATTTAGAGAAAGAACCTGAAACCATTCGAAGTTCATTTACCAGTCTTGTAAAAGTAGCTTCACATAGTGGTTTTGTGAAGATATCTGCTAGTTGTTGATCTGTTGGAACAAAATGCAATTCCACTGTACCTTCCATCACATGTTCACTTATGAAATGGTACCTAATGCTGATGTGCTTTGTCATTGAGTGTTGAACTGGATTACCTGTCATAGCAATAACACTTTAATTATCACAGTAAATAGGTAATTTAGAAAATTCTAAATCATAATCCAGTAATTGATTCTTCAACCAAAAAATTTGTGCACAACATCTTCCGCCAACAATATATTATGCTTCTGCAGTTGATGTGGAAATTGATTTCTGTTTCTTACTAAACCAAGAAACCAATCTGCCTCCAAGAAATTGGCAGCCTCCACCAGTGCTTTTCTTGTCTATTTTACATCCTGCAAAATCTGCATCTGAGTAACCTATTAGCTTAAAATCTAATTCTCTAGGATACCACAATCCTAGATCAGCTGTACCCTTGAGATACTTGAAAATTCTTTTCACAGCTATTAGATGAGGTTCTCTTGGATCAGCCTGAAATCTTGCACAAAGACAGGTAGCATACATAATATCAGGTCTACTTGCAGTTAAATAGAGTAAAGAGCCAATCATACCCATGTAGTTAGTAATATCTACTGATGAACCAGTATCTTTATCTAACTTGGTTGCAGTGGTCATGGGAGTGGATGCAGTTGAATAGTCTTGCATTCCAAATTTCTTCAGTAAATTTCTTGTGTACTTGGATTGATTGATAAAAGTACCTTCTTCATTTTGCTTGACTTGAAGTCCCAGAAAATAGCTAAGTTCTCCCATCATACTCATTTGATATATTGACTGCATTAGCTTTGCAAATCTTTCACAGAGATTGGCATTTGTAGAACCAAATATGATATCATCAACATATATCTGTACCAAAAGTAAGTCCGTTCAATGGTTGAGGTAGAACAGAGTTTTATCAATTGTACCTCTGTGAAATCCACTTTCCAGAAGAAATTGAGCTAAAGTGTCATACCATGCTCTTGGAGCTTGCTTAAGGCCATAAAGTGCTTTATCAAGCCTGTAAACATTATTTGGAAATTTTGAATCTACAAAGCCTGGAGGTTGTTCAATATAAACCTCTTCTTCCAATTCTCCATTGAGAAAAGTACTTTTCACATCCATTTGAAAGACTTTAAACTTTTTATGACAAGCATAAGCCAGAAAGATTCTTATGGCTTCCAATCTAGCAACTGGTGCAAATGTTTCATCATAATCAATACCCTCCTGTTGAGAGTAACCCTTAGCAACCAGCCTTGCTTTGTTCCTTGTAATTATGCCATCACTGTTAATTTTATTTCTGAATACCCACTTTGTGCCAAAAATGGATCTGTTCTTTGGTCTTGGCACTAGGGTCCAAACTTTATTTCTTTCAAATTCATTCAACTCTTCCTATATTGCTTGCACCCAATTAGCATCTTGAAGAGCTTCTTCCACTTTCTTTGGTTCAGTTTGAGATGGAAAAGAATGATAGAGACATTCATTTCATGCTACAGTTCTAGTTCTGACACCTACTTCAAGATCTCCAATTATTAAGTCAAGTGTATGCGATTTGGTCCACTTCCTTGCAGATGGAAGTTGATTTCTAGAACTGGATCCTCCCCCATGATCCATGTGGTCTCCATCAGCATTTTCTGATGCTCCCCCTGTAGTTATGCTCTCTGAGACTTCAGAATTTGAGTTAGATTCTTCAGGATTTGAAGAATCAGAGTTTCCAGAATTATTAGAATTTGGCTCATCAGAACTTGATGAATCAAAACTTGAAGAGCCAGTGACAGGTTCTGATACTTCTTGCCAGTCTTGAGTTGTGGTAGGATCTTCGGCTTGCTCCCCCTAGACAGGTGCATTTTCCTTTGGAGTTGTTACCACAGTTTCAATGACATCAGAACTTAACCCGTCAAAACTTACAGGATCAGAGTTTAAGTCATCAGAATTTACAGTATCAGAGTTTAAATCTTCATTTTCAAATCTCAGCTAATCATGATCATTTAAATCTTCAAGTCCAGTAATCTTCTTATCATCAAAAGATACATTGATAGATTCCATGACAACCCTTATTCTTAAATTGTAGACTCTGAAGGCTTTTATGGAAAGTGGATATCCAACAAAAATTCCTTCATCAGCTTTTGGATCAAATTTTGACAGCTGTTCAGGATGAGTCTTAAGAACAAAACACTTACAACCAAATACATGAAAGTATTTAAGATTTGGATTCATTTTCTTCACTATCTCATATGGTGTTTTCCCATGCTTGTTTATGAGTGTAGCATTCTGTGTAAAACAAGCATTCTGCACAGCTTCAGCCCAAAAATAGGTTGGTAGCTTTGCTTCATCAAGCATAGTTTGTGCAGCTTCAATGAGAGTCCTATTCTTTCTTTCTACAACTCCATTTTGCTGCGGAGTTCCAGGTGCAGAAAATTCCTTTTTGATTCCATGCTCCTTGTAGAACTCTTCCATGATTGAATTCTTGAACTCAGTGCCATTATCACTTCTTATAATTTTAACAGAATCTTTGACCAACTTATCCAGCTGTCTGACATGATCAGTTAGAGTAGATGCAATTTCATTTTTCTTGTGCAAGAAATACACCCAAGTGTATCTTGTGAACTCATCCACTATAACCATAACATATTTCTTCTTTGCAATAGACATGACATTGACTGGACCAAATGGATCAACATGTAGTAGTTGATATGGCTCCAGAATTGAAAATTCAGTTTTGCTCTTGAATGAATATTTTCTTTGTTTTGCCTTTTGACATGAATCGCAAAGGCCATCAGGAGCAAATACTGATTTTGGTAGTCCTCTCACAAGATCTTTCTTTACTAGCTCATTTATGTTATTGAAGTTTAAGTGAGAGAGTCTTTTGTGCCAATTCCAGCTTTCTTCAATTGATGCTCTACTCAACAGACAGATTGCAGAACCATCAGAACTTGTTGAAAGTTTGGCTTCATAAATGTTACCATGCCTGTTACCTTTCAGAACCACTTTGCCTGTAGAATTGCTTACTACTTCACAGTGTTCTTCAAAGAAATCCACATGATAACCTCTGTCACAGATTTGACTCACACTTAGTAGATTGTGTTTAAGTCCTGAGATAAGAGCTACTGTTTCAATGATGACATTTCCAAGATTGATATTTCCATATCCCAGAGTTTTTCCCATGTTGCCATCTCCATAAGAAACTCCTAGGCCAGCTTTCTCCACATAGTCTGATAGCAGTTCCAGTCATATGTCCTAAACATCCACTGTCCAGCACTAGGATTTTTTTCATGTTACCCTACAATCACAAAGACCACTATTAGTTAGTATTTGTAGCGGATTTAATTTCAGAGTTTTAACTTTGTCAAGAATCATTATGGATTCAGATTGACTCAGTGAGATTGGTAAAAGCTACAAGGACTGTAAGTTGTAGTTAGTTATCTAGCTAAACTCTTAATTGCATTTGTATTTAAATGTTTTTGTCGTCATCAAATCTATTAACTTGTATATTTTGCATAATTTACAAGTTGGGGGAGATTGTTAGATATATTTGAGATGTCACAAACTAACCAATAGTGGTCTTTGTGATTGTAGGGCAACAGGAAAAATATCCTAGTGCTGGACAGTGGATGTTTAGGCATATGACTAGAACTGCTATCAGACTTTGTGGAGAAAGCTGACCCAAGAGTTTCTTATGGAGATGGCAACATGAGAAAAACTCCGGGATATGACAATATCAATCTTGGGAATGTCATCATAGAAACAGTAGCTCTTGTCTCAGGACTTAAACAAAATCTGCAAAGTGTGAGTCAAATCTGTGACAGAGGTTATCATGTGGATTTCTTTAAAGAACACTGTGAAGTTGTAAGCAATTCTACAGGAAAAGTGGTTCTGAAAGGTTATAGGCATGATAACATTTATGAAGCCAGACTTTCAACAAGTTCTGATGGTTCTGCAATCTGTCAGTTAAGTAGAGCATCAATTGAAGAAAGCTGGAATTGGCACAAAAGACTCTCTCATTTAAATTTCAACAACATAAATGAGCTAGTAAAAAAAGATCTTGTGAGAGGACTGCCAAAATCAGTATTTGCTCCTGATGGCCTTTGTGATTCATGTCGAAAGGCAACACAAAGAAAATCTTCATTCAAGAGCAAAACTGAATCTTCAATTCTTGAGCCTTATCACCTACTGCATGTTGATCTATTTGTTCTAGTCAATGTCATTTATATTGCAAAGAAGAAATATGCTATGGTTATAGTGGATGAGTTCACAAGGTACACTTGGGTGTATTTCTTGCACAAGAAGAATGAGACTGCATCTACTCAACTGATCATGTCAAACAGCTGGATAAATTGGTCAAAGATTCTGTCAAAATTATAAGAAGTGATAATGGCACTGAGTTCAAGAATTCAATAATGGAAGAGTTCTGTAAAGAGCATGGAATTAAGCAGGAATTTTCTGCACCTGGAACTCCACAGCAAAATGGAGTTGTAGAAAGAAAGAACAGGACTCTCATTGAAGCTGCACGAACTATGCTTGATGAAGCAAAGCTGCCAACCTACTTTTGGGCTGAAACTCTGCAGACTGCTTGTTTCACACAGAATTCTACACTCATAAACAAGCATGGAAAAACACTATATGAGATGGTGAAGAAAAAGAAACCAAATCTGAAATACTTTCATGTATTTGGATGTAAGTGTTTTGTTCTTAAGACTCATCCTGAACAGCTGTCAAAATTTAATTTAAAAGCTGATGAAGAAATTTTTGTTGGATATCCACTTTCCACAAAAGCCTTCAGAGTCTACAATTTAAGAATAAGGATTGTCATGAAATCTATCAATATATCTTTTGATGATAAGAAGATTACTGGACTTGAAGATTTCAATGATCATGATAAGCTGAGATTTGAAAATGAAGATTTAAATTCTGATACTGTAAATTCTGATGACTTAAATCCTGATCGTGTAAGTTCTGACGGGTTAAGTTCTGATATCATTGAAACATTGTTAACTACTCCAAGGGAAAATGCACCTGTTCAGGGGGAGCAAGCTGAAGATCCTACCATAACTCAGGACTCTCAAAAAGCATCAGAACCTGTCACTGGCTCTTCAAGTTCTGATTCATCAAGTTCTGATGAGCCAAATTCTGATAATTCTGAAAACTCTGATTCTTCAAATCCTGAAGGTTCCAACTCAAATTCTGAAGTCTCAGAGAGCATAACTACAGGGGGAGCATCAGAAAATATTGATGGAGACAACATGGATCATGGGGGAGGATGCAGTTCTAGAGAATAACTTCCATCTGCAAGGAAGTGGACTAAGGCACATACACCTAACTTAATAATTGGAGATCCTGAAGCAGGTGTCAGAACTAGAACAACATCATCAAATGAATGTCTCTATCATTCTTTTCTATCTCAGGCTGAACCAAAAAAAGTGGAAGAAGCTCTTCAAGATGCTGATTAGGTGCAAGAAATGCGTGAAGAGTTAAATGAATTTGAAAGAAATAAAGTCTGGACCCTAGTGCCAAGACCAAAGAACAGATCAATTGTTGGCATAAAATGGGTGTTCAGAAACAAAACTGACAGTGATGGCATAATTACAAGAAACAAAGCAAGGCTGGTTGCTAAAGGCTACTCTCAACATGAGGGTATTGATTATGATGAAACATTTACATCAGTTGCTAGATTGGAAGCTATAAGAATCTTTTTGACATATAAGGCTCACAAAAAGTTTAAAGTCTTTCAAATGGATGTGAAAAGTGCTTTTTTCAATGGAGAATTGGAAGAAGAGGTATATGTTGAACAGCATCTAGGCTTTGTAGATTCAAAATTTCCAAATCATGTCTATAGGCTTGATAAAGCACTTTATGGCCTTAAGCAAGCTCCAAGAGCATGGTATGAGACTTTAGCTCAATTCCTTTTGGAAAGTGGATTTCACAGAGGTACAATTGATAAAACACTGTTCTATCTCAACCATGGAAAGGACTTACTTTTGGTACAGATATATGTTGATGATATCATATTTGGTTTCTACAAATGCCAAACTTTGTGAAAGGTTTGTAAATCTAATGCAGTCAAGATATCAAATGAGTATGATGGGAGAACTTAGCTATTTTCTGGGACTTCAAGTCAAGCAAAATGAAGAAGGTACTTTTATCTGTCAATCTAAGTACACCAGAAATTTACTCAAGAAATTTGGAATGCAAGATTGTTCAACTGCATCCACTTCCATGGCCACTGCAACCAAGTTAGATAAAGATACTGGTTCATCGGTAGATATTACTAACTATAGAGATATGATTGGCTCTTTACTCTATTTAACTGCAAGTAGACCTGATATCATGTATGCTACCTATCTTTGTGCAAGATTTCAGGCAAATCCAAGAGAACCTCATCTAATAGTTATGAAATGAATTTTCAAGTACCTCAAGGGTACAGCTGATCTAGGATTGGGGTATCCTAGAGAATCATATTTTAAGCTAATAGGTTACTCAGATGCAGATTTTGCAGGATGCAAAATAGACATGAAAAGCATTAGTGGAAGCTGTCAATTTCTTGGAGGCAGATTGGTTTCTTGGTTTAGCAAGAAACATAAATCAATTTTCACATCAACTGCAGAAGCATAATATATTGTTGCAGGAAGCTGTTGTGCACAGATTTTTTGGATGAAGAATCAGTTACTGGACTATGGGTTAGAATTTTCTAAAATACCTATTTACTGTGATAATCAAAGTGCTATTGCTATGACAGGTAATCCAGTTCAACACTCAATGAAAAAGCACATCAACATTATGTACCATTTCATAAGGGAACATGTGATGGAAGGTACAGTGGAATTGCATTTTGTTCCAACAGATCAACAACTAGAAGATATCTTCACAAAACCACTATATGAAGCTACTTTTACAAGACTGGTAAATGAACTTGGAATGGTTTCAGGTTCTTTCTCTAAACCTGCTTAATTTTTGTTCTCATGCATCAGACTTTATGACCAGTGTTTACAGATTGTCTTATCTTCATGTAATCAGTGCTTCAATTCTAATACATTAAATACTGATTGTTATCTGATGTGGATCTATATACTCTTATAGTGTTTTGAATGTTCTGTGACTATTCAATCCAATAAGGATAACTGTGCTAGATGCTGACCTAGTAGTCTTTAACATACCAGAAATTCCATATTTGAATTAGTTGTTTATGTGGAAACTCATTAACACAAGAAAATTCTGATTTTGAGCTTAGTCAAATTTACTTTGTGTATCTTATTACTAAGTCACAAACTAGATTCTTGCTTCTTATCTGTCAAATTCTGATGTCAGTAAATCTTAAGGATGAACCACATGCTTGATAAGCCTCACTTATCTAAAGAAAAGAAAAGAAAATTGAAGTCAGGTACTCCTTTGAGATCTAGAGTAAATATGTTGAAGGGAAGACCTAAGTGCATTGCTGGTATAAAGTAATATGTATTAGAAAAGCAAATAAATTCTTCTTGGTAACTTTTCAGATTCTCTGATTATTGGAGAAATACTCTGATAATAGCATAAATTCTGATAGCAGTTGTGACTCACTTACACTGAGAAGCCACTGTAAAAAGGAATTTCAAAAGATGCATAAAATGAGCACAAACAGTTGAGGTGGATTCTTGCATAAATTTATTCTATAGTAGACTTCATTATTAATGACAGATTTTAAGCACATTTCTTAGTTATGCCTTATTTCTAAGATGTACTGAAGTTTATCAGACTTTAATCTTTATCTAATATTTTGCTAATACCCACACTATCACTCCATATGAATGATGCAAATTACTGTGGTGATTAAGTTGTTTTAGACAAACAGTTAAGTGTCATATGCATAAATTCTGAGGACAATTTCTGATGGAAGTTCTGATGCTTAAACTCTGAAGAAACAAGTCATTATTTGTATGAAGAATCACAGAAATAGACATTCACTTTTTGAGTACTGAAGCCATATTATGATGACCGTTAAAATCTGATAATAGTCAAGTTCTGATATTAAATCCTGATATAAACTCTAATGCTTACGTGGTTAGTGGGAAGTGTGTTGTCCTTGAAACACTGCATGTGCATATTTATTACTGCTTATTACCCGTGCCCAATAATAATGTTTTGACTAATGATATGCTGCCATGTGTCTAAAGTCTGTTCTGCTTCAATCATAACAGTTGTAAAAAAGAGAGTATATATATGGGAGTTAAAAGATTTTATAATCTTTTACCTACTTTTCTTTCTCTAATCTCTCTTATTCTCTCTCTCTAATATTCTCTGAAGTTAGTTTCTTACTGGCCTTTTATCAAACACCTTGTGTACACTCTATTCTCTCACTTATTTTTCACGGCACCAAAAGACATTGTTTTCAATGGAGCTAAGTTTGTTCCTAACAACTATGTAGCTATTCTCAGCAAGGATGAAGCCCCATCAGATCTTCATTTCATTCAGGACTTCCATGCTAACAGCGAGATTGGTTATGCACTGACCCAACCTTAATCTCTCTCAGGAACTCAAGTGCTGGAGTTTTGGAGGAGTGGCGTGTATGATGATGGGGGAGCAAATGGGTCCCCTAGTATTATTTTCACAACAGGGGAGATGAACATGTGGTGATTGTGGCTACAGTTCGCCAAGCACTACAATTGCCAGAAAACTGCACTTATTCAACAGTTGAGGAGCCAGCTCTTCAACATCTAATGGCCAATCTGAGCTATGAGAAAAGTTTGTCAAAGCTTGGGCAGTTGAAGAGACCCTACATCAGGAGGGAATGGAGTTTCTTCTTTGACTGCATCACAAGAACCTTTGCAAACAAGTGTTCAAACTTTGATACAATTCCTATCCTAAGTGAGCAAATTGGGTATGCTCTGATTATTCAATCTCATTTTGATTATGTTACTGCTGTACTAGGATTCATAGGGGATAGGATGAAAGAAGATAGAAATATTGTATATTTTTCTAGATTCTGTCAACTTATTTACAGCTTTTGTAACTATGATGCACCCCCTCTAGCAAGTGAGTTGATTTCACCATTTAAACTTGCTAAGAGAGCATTTACTGACTTATTATCTACTGATAATAAGAAAACTGTTCTAAGAACTCTTTAAATTCCATAATCAATCAAACAGTTTTTAGTGAACTCTGGCCCAGCCACATACACTGCTAAATATCCTGATGTATAACCAACCCAACCTCCATCAGCACCTCCAACCACTACACAACCAACCACCTCTCAATCTCAACCAACTCAACCTACCATCAGAACATACTTCCAACCAGCTCAATCCTCACAACAACAACCATCAACACCTACCATCAGACCTTCATCCTCTAGGCCTAAGAGGGAAAAGTCAGTTCCTTAACCTCTATCAAAGAGAAGGAAGATAATTTTAAGGGATGAGTCAGATGATGAAGAAGCACAGGTTCATGCATCAGAACCTGTGACTGTTGAAGCTGAAAGTGTAAATTTTCAGAAAGAAATAGAAGCCGAAGGGTCAACCCATCAGAATTTAGATGAAGCTGCGGATTCAGGTAATTTGAAAAGGAAAACTGTAAGTTCTGATGCAGATCAAGCAACTCCTTCACTATCAAGGAGATTAAAGAAAATGAGGGCAGGAAGGCACATGGATAAGCCTCCATCTGAGGATACTACTGAAGCTGAGGAAGGAGATCAGGATTCTCTGATCTCAAAGCCAATTGTGATTGAATCTTTGCCACCTCCAGCTCAAGCCAAAGACACTGCTAATGATACAGTGATCACTTCTACTGTCTCTCTAGTCAGAGAAACAACAGTTGAAGATTCAGGATTAAGTCCTGAAATTGACCTTCAAATGATGATTATTCCTACTATTTTATTTCTGGAAGCTCCAACTATAGCAGCTCAACCATCTACAATCAATTTTCCTATTCTATAGGCTGAGATACCAACAACTCCTATTCTGGAGATGAATTCTGATGATCAGAATTCAGATGAAGTTATTCCAGAATCTCCAGTTGCCTCATATACTCTTGTACTATTAGAGGATAATGAGTCTTCTTCCAGTTCTGAAGATAGTGTTTCAGTACATACTTCAGCTCCTATTCTTGGAAATGAGGCATTGATCCAAAAATTTGTTAAACATGATGCACCTATTCCTTGGGAAGATACTCACAGAGGTGTGCAGTGGACCAAGAAGTGGAATAAAATTGATTTCATTCAAAGCTCTAAAAGTTCTGACAGAGCACATTGCTAAGGCTGATAAGCTGATGACAAGTTCTGATTTCAAGACACAACTCAAATTCACAGCTCTGTCTACCAAAAATCTTCAAGGTCTACACTCTCAAACTCATGCTAAGGTTGATAAACTTCTTAAGTCAGCTGAAAAGCTAGATATGACTCTTAAGTTAGACAAGTCAAGACTTATCAGACTTATACATGAGAAGGTTGAAGAAATTGAAAAAGCTCAAGAGAAGCAACAGGCCCAAATTTCCGAGGTCCTATAGAATCAAGCCTCTCAAAAAGCTCAATTGGATGAAATCCAATCTTCAGTTGAACTTGTTCTCTCTCTCCTACTACCTGATGATGCCAAAAAGTGGGAGAAGGTAAGTAATTTCAAATGCTCAATCACTCAGATACTGAAGAAGAAGGATGACAAAGGTGATGACCAAGGAAATTCTGATAAGAGTAGAGGTCAAGGTCAAGGGAAGAACAGCAAGTTTTTTTCTAGGAAACTAATTACTGATGCAAGAAAATCTTCTATTCAAAAGAAGACAAGTTCTGAAGCTGCTCAAACTCAAAATCTGATAACAAGTGCTCAAACTCAAAATTGGATATCAAGTTCTGATGAGCAAAGTCTGATGATAAAGCCTGATGTTCTGATTCAAGGTGAAAGTCAAGACTCTAAGAAGTTTCTGCAAACTCTGAAGCTCAAGGGAAATCAGACTACTGTCTATTACAAGGATCCCAAGATTCAGACACTTGATGAAGAGATTTCTAGAAGATTATTTCTGAAGCATAATCCTGGAATGGATTTAGAAAATCTCAAGGAGGAAGAAGCTAGATTTAAAGCTGAAAAGACAAATCTAAAGCCAAAAGCTTCTGTTGCAAAGAAACCTCCAAGGCCTAAGGAAAAAAACATTGTGATCAAGGAGAAGTCAAATACTGAGGCATCAAAGCCCAAGACTAGATCACAGACTGAGATTGATCCCAAAGACAAAGGGAATGGAAAAGTTGATGAACCAACCAAGCCACAGGAGATGAAAGTTCCTCAAATCCTGATGAAACCAGTGTGCAAAATGGTTCAAGTTCATGATGATACTCTTGTTGAAGATGAAGATGTTCAAACTCTGAAAAGAAGGAAGATTACTGAATAATCCAAGACAACCTCTGACATAGCTCAAGTTGTTCAGAGTGAAGAACTGCAAGCTACAATAGAAACATCAAGTTCTGATAAATTGATCAAGACATCAACCTCTGACATTGCTCAAGTTGATTTAGACAAGATGAAAGTAGTTGACAAAAAGAAACTTCTATGGAAAAATTTCAAACCATCAGATCCAAAGAAAAGCCAATTGCTGTCCGATTTCATGGCTATTGGGTTGAATGCTAGAGAACCAAAAGACAGAGCATAGCTAGGTTCTGATGAAGCTAAGATCAAGACAGGAGTTGAAGTTGCTACTAGAAATCCATTTCTATTGACTGACGGACCTCTTGAAGATGTTATATAGAAACACCTTGATAAGGTTATCGCTGTTCAAGTGGTACTGGATGCTCATGACAAGCACAATGTCAAAGAAAATCTGATTCTATTTCTTGAAGATGGAAGGACATATCAAATGTCAGAATCAGATGTGCTGAACAAATCCCTGAAAGAACTTCAATTCTTTCATTATCTTTTAGAGATAAAGTCAGATATTACCAGGAGATGGTCAAAGTTATAATGAAGACCATAAGAGATAAAGCTAGAATTTCTGGTTCAAGGGTTACAGAATTCATTCCAAACATAGTTGAAGATGATGGAAGTGAAATTCCAATGAAGAAGGATTTTGCTAAACTTGAAGTGATAGTGAAAGAGAAATTTCTATGCTACAATGAAGATTATTTTCATCCAAAGGTAATAAGACTGGGTGATGGTTTAGAAAGAATTCATATTTCTGCTTTAAGGACTGCCATCTACCAGATTGGAAGTCAGAATGAAGAGATGAAGAAAGTCAAGACTACAATATCTCAAGTCCTGAGGAATAAAGATGAAAAGGTGATATCAAACTTTGTCAAAATTCATTTTGGCTTCAGATTGACTCAGTGAGATTGGAAAAGCTACAAGGACTGTAAGTTGTAGTTAGTTATCTAGTTAAACTCTTATTTGCATTTGTACTTAAATGTTTTTGACATCATAAAATCTATTAACTTGTATATTTTGCATAATTTACAAGTTGGGGGAGATTGTTAGATATATTTGAGATGTCATGTCTAATATGATTCGTGTTCAATTTTCAGATCTTAACAAACAGAACATATCAGGACTTACTAAAATCCGAACTTACTGAAGTCAGAACTTACTATCAGAACTTAATGTAACACCCCCAGATCCGGGTTCGGGGATTCGGGTTGTCACGAGTTCCATTTCCCTTATCAATACTTAATCTTAACAGTCAACCAACTACTGCGTACTGTGACCCCACAATATACACACACACACCACAAGTTATAGTCTTTGAGATGAATACCAAAAATAACACAAGTCATTTTACTCCATAATTATAAACCATTTCACCTCAAAAGGGTTTCTGAATAATTTTCATATTCTTTGCCATTATTACAATTCATAATATACATAAGTCTGGTTCATCAATAGTTGAAAGCCTAGCCTATTGGTAGTTCCTACCTCAGCTACGGCGGCATCAACGCTTCCAGAAAACTGCGGAACGTTTCCTAACCGCTTGCGAATTAGAAGCTTGGTCCTGTTCATCTTTTCTATCTGTTGTTGTGTGATGAAAGAAGAAAGCAAGGGTGAGCAACAAGCCCACCGAAATAGTATGTATAATAATTAACAATATTTGAGCATTCTCATAGTATTCATGAAAGTCTTGGTCAAGAAGAAATGAACCAAGTTGATATCTTAACACGACCAAGTCGCAAAATATTCAGTATATATATACATATATACTTTTCACAATCTTTGAAATCCTCTGACATGTATAATATACACAGAGTTCCAGTTTATAACTGTATAAAAATATCGTTGCAAGGTGATCTCATATATCTAAACTTGTCTCAATGTTTTTCTGAAAATCTTTGTCATTCATAAGATAATCATTAACTGGATATAAGTTGAAAAGATGAAGTTACAAGATACTCCAATATACTTATATCTTTTTCGAATACTAGTTGAACCACCACCGTTCAAGGTATAAACAGTTTCGAAAGTTCATCACATAGATGAGACTACAAGCTAAGACTTGAATAGATTCAATCCTTGAAATGTTGTTTAAAAGAAAAGAAGTTACGAGATACTTCATTTGAGGGAAACATCATTATAACCGTTTGACCCTATAAATGCCTCAGCAATCACCCATCCGTAGCCTTTCGATCGAATGCTCCGGGTAGTGTTGCAGAAATATCCTAACTGGATGATGAACTCATTACGGGAGTTTGCCGCGCCAGGAAGACCACTCACGATGATCAGTCGCAGTAGTGCAACCCCACCATTTTCTACATGTAGAGGAGAACCTGTCGGATTTACTTGTCAACCGAACACTGGACTCCTAAGGAATGTACCGTCTTAGCGGAACTTCCAGGCCATTTGGGCCAATATAATAAGGCTGGGCCGGTGCCACTCGACCACTTACGCCACTCCTAGTTCAGATGAAATCCATGACTCTGAAACGTAAAGCTCGTCCCCCCTTTCCCCAAGTAGAAACTTGTTGATACGGCTCCACCAAGAAGTCGTATCTAGTTGGAAAGGAAAACTCACCGATGTTTCCCAGGCGATGCCTGTTAATGGATTAACTTGTTCCAAGAATTTTACTTCCCGAGTGTTGGGTAAGTAATCAAAAACTCTTTAATCAAAATAGCAACCTTGTTGCGAATATAAAACACACCACAGAGCCGGATCCCTCAGGTTCTGAATGAGTATTTAAATCCCCTTCGAAAGGAAGATCTTAAATATAAAAATGAGTTTTGGGATCCACTCTAATCTTTTAAAAAAAATCATTTTTAAGACTCGAAAACATTTTTAAGAATGTTTGGAGTAATGCTGATTTAATGAAATAAATCAGTCCCGATATATTAGAAAATATCTGAATATTATTATTTAAATAATATTCCCATAAGGATAATCTTTATAAAAATAATTGAAGTAGAAGTTTTAAAACTCATACTTGAAATGAATAATAAATAACCAAAGATATACTTATACGAAAGTACGATCTTTATTTGAATAATCGAAAATAAGTTTGATTATCAAAACATCATTCTTTAATAAAATAAAGAATATTATTTAATAAATAAGTGGAGTCGTAAGTCCTCGAATGAATATTCAAAATAATATTCATCAAATAAAATAAACGGAGTCATAAGTCCTCGAATGAATATTCAAACTAATATTCATTAAATAAAATAAACGGAGTCATAAGTCCTCGAATGAATATTCAAACTAATATTCATTAATTAAAATAAAGTTATCGAATAAACCTTATTCGATTAATAGTTTTGAAAACTATATCTATATATATATAAATATATATATATATATATAATATACTCGGGAACATCGATTCCCGATTTTAGAAAATGTTCACCTTTGGGTCCCCTATACTAAGGGTATACGCAATTACTGCTTATCTCTAGCATATGTATTATGAAACTATAAGCATTGGAATCAACAAATAGATATCAAGATTATGAAACAGACATGCATATATCCCATATCAGCATGCTCCAATATATCGCAAGATTTGCTAATTAACCATCATGCATCTATCACAAGATAATGCATATACATATATACATCACAACAACAGTATAACGGGTAGAAAACTTGCCTGAGTGCTCCGGGGTAGACTTAAGCTTAGAGTGGGTCCGGTAACCTATGAACAACAAAATAAGCCGGAATTAAACCACGGTCGCTTAAGAAACTAGACTTTAACCAATTGAACCCTAACGTTTACTTATGGTCATTTCTACGCTTAACAAATCACATAAGTCGTTCGAGTACCCTCGGCTCCACCATTTTTAATAAATTAACCGTTACGAATTTTAAGGCGACGCTTTCGCGAATACCCTAACAACTGCCTAGTTCACTTTACATAATTGTTTCATACTCCAATTAGTCATTTAAGGGCCTTAACCAAGGGCGAGGGGTAATGGTCCGTTCGCGAAACGCCGTTACTTAAAACGGCCGTTTCTCCTAAACTGTACATCGGATTCAAGCGAACCACATATCAAAACGAAGCTCGTAACATGAACTATCTAAACATGGCAATGGTTAGAATCTAACAGTGAGTGCACGGGTCCTTAAGTTAAGAACAAAAACAGTCTAAGGAAAATTGGGCATTACGACGACTATAACTTAGAAATTCCCAAATTTTTTACCCAATCAATTCAATATTAAACCACCACCAATCAACACCATTCTACCATCATTCAACCACAAATCAACAATACAACCAAACTTCATCCAAATCCTATTAAATCAGTCCATTACTTCATGTTTTATCCATCTTATTCAATCACAACAAGAGCTACTAACTATACTTAAGGTTCATCAACCAACAACCAAGATTTATAACCCAAAATTATTATAATTCCAACAAAACTCTAAACATACAAGAATCATGCTCTCATGAACTATAACAAACAAAACCAAACCTAATACTCAAAGTAAAGTTAGGGTTTGGAGGGGTTATACCTTCCTTGGAGTGATTAGAGTAGTTAGGAAGCCTTAAGAAGCCTTGAGATAGCTTAGGAATGCTTGGATCTTAAAGGAAATCAAAGAAAATAAAGTTAGTAATCTTGAAAACACTATTCATCATCTTCTTCCTTGATTTATTGGAAGAGTTTCATGAAGAATTGGAGGCTTAAACTTCTAGGATAGCCATAACTAGTCATAAGGAACCTTGGATAATTACCTTGTAATTTAACAAAGCTTGAATCTTGATTTTTTGGAAATTTTCTCTTCTTTAGGATGAAGAAGCCGAGAGCACTTGTTCTTGGGAGGGTTTTTACTTTGCTAAATGAGTTTGTGGTGGAAAATGGAAGGGAATGGGATATTTGGGTGATTAATTGGTTGAATAAAGTGAGTGGAGTGTGACTAAGCATGACATCACCTTGGTGACTTCATCAATTACCACTTGTCATCACTTGGTGTTGGAAGCATCTTTCATGCTAATCCTTGCTTAGTTGCTTGATTATCATCCTTAATCCTTGCACTAATCTCTCTTGCATTACCTGTCGTTTAATTGTTTTACGACTCGTTTATCGTTTGTTCTTACTAATCGTTTGAGGGATCATATCCGGGATCTTATTACTTGGGTTCCCTAAACCTTTCTCAATATATTATATTCCTTTTATGATCCTCTCTTATAATCCGTGAATTAAAATCCTTTTAATCATGTTACCTTATACTCAATTCTTTCGGTATCTGGTGGATTTTCGGGAAAAATCAAAGTGTTCGAATTTGGATTCTGACAATCTTTACATACACTTATTTACTTTATGAAATACTAATACGATCTTAGAATTTCCATAACAGTACTCCTATATATCGTGGTCTGATAATTTTCCTTAATCAGCATCATCAGCAAAAGTTACTATTCATCAGGGTTTCAAAAATTCCGAAAATTGGGGTTATTACACTTAAGGTGTCAGAAGATACATATCAGTACTTAAGTGCGAGAAGACTTTCAGATAAGGAATACGGCTGATTTACAAGAGAAGATCGAGACTAAAATAAAAGAAGATATGCATGAAGAGTTAGAGGACTAGAAGACTTGTAGAAGATATCTGATTGATATATTTTAGGAGAAAGAATTGTATTCCATATCAATTAGAAGTTATCTTGTAACTGTGTACTATATAAACACAGCTTAAGGTTTACACTATATGTGTTATCATTATCGAGAAGATTATACATTATAACCTAGCAGCTCTTAGTGATATTTGTTCATCACTGAGAGAGAACAACAATTCATATTGTAATAGAGTTTATTGAATATACTTGATCTTTGTTACATACTTATGTTAAATCGATTTGATTGTATGAACACTGTATTCAACCCCCTTCTACAGTGTTGTGTGACCTAACAATGCATATAATATTTTATATATAGATTTATAATTGTGTGTGCATTGTGAACCCCAAACTTCTGACCCATGTTATGGAGGGTGTCACAGGTTTGGTATCAGAGCTAAATGTTATAAGTCACTGGAACAAGCCTAGATTGTCGGGAATCGATAGAGGGTTAGGATTAAGAAATAGAAAGATAGGACGTCGAGAGGTTGAGTGTGACTTTATAATAGGTTTTTGTATGAATTGTGTTGAGATTCGATATTCTTATCTAGCGATGCGATTTTCAGATAGAAGCGATGGCAGATTCTTTTATACCGGTATCGCTTGTTCATTCGGAGCCTTCAGTCGGAGGACCATCATCTGATTTACGCCCTGCTCTTCCACTATTATTAGCCATATTACCTCCTGTTGTGACGGTTGCACCTCTTCAAGCTATTATTCCATCCCCTATTGTGAGACTACCTATTCGAGGATCTCCATATGCTGATTCTGGTTCTACCGGACATTCAGCTGTGAGTGCATCTTTTCAGTTTACCCTACACCTTGCTCTATACCATCAGTTTAAGACCCGTCTTATGGAGCAACAGCACCTACGAGGATGGATACGAGAGTTACAGTATATGATGAGTACACGAGATATTAATAAAGGTGAGAAGGAACCTAGAGTGGGGATACATGTCTTCCGGAGGATAGCTACTACCAGGTTATATGGATCCACTAGTAAGTAGGCCACCCATAATTATCTTGTGAAGAGCTAGATGGGTTTTAAAGGAGTTTGAGAAGATTGGAGACTTAGAGTTTACTTGGAATTAGATGATGATGTCATGACAAATGTGGCATGTATAGTAGCAATGCGATGTCATATCAGCAGACTTTGTTTTATAGAATAGATTTATTGACTATTTGATAGACTTGGTGTACTTAGCAATAGCAAAAATTGTGATGGGAGTATTACCAGGATAGAAGTCTTGCAGTGAAGTTTCAAACAAGATAATATGCAACTGTAACTGAAGTTCTCGTTAACTAATGAAGGCAAAATGGACCCAATAAGGGGTAGAGAATATATGGAAATGAATGGGCTCTTTACTGGTTGTTTCCCTGATTTGATAACTTGTAGTGATTAAAAATGACAACAACCAACTCATATAGTAATGACGACCAGGTGTATGATTTTCAAAATTTTAAACCAGTTTTCAAAAGAGATTTTCTTAACAAATTTTTTCTAGAAGTCCATTAAACAAAACAAGTTTTAAAACTTGGTTGTCAAACTACTACTTGAGTTTCTTGTTTGTAATAAGATCCAGATCATCTGGAAGAATACTTGTTCTAGAATTAGTATTGTTAATTCAGAGGGTCAAGTAAACCCGCTATTACAAAAAAGTTTCGATTGTTCTCAATAGAGGAATTCAAATTTTGTTTGATAATATTAATAATAGACTCAGCTTGTGGATACACTATTTAATTCCTGAGACGATTAGAGTTTAAAGAGTTTGTTAATTGAAAAGAAGCCCGAGTATGATCAAAGAAGATTGAGAAAAATTCTAGACTTTTCTAAAGAAATAATATTATTAGTAAAAGAGTCGATATGTTGGATGATCAGTAGCGTAAGCGAAATTTATAGTTATGATGGTAAATTTCGTAAGAGTGCAAATATGGTCAAATTATGAAAATATTGAACATGGAAGTGCGATGCTAAAGATACAAGACCTAATAAATAAGAATCTATTTTAATGATCGATTTAAGAAGACATTTCAGAGAACTTTCTGAAGTTAATGTACGACTCGGAATGGGATCTATTGATCGAACAAATGCTTAAGATGTACATAAGTGAAATGTGAATGGCGACCAATGATATTATTCTTTTCTACAATATTATAGTGTATAATCTTCTGATTCCTGAATAAAGTATGAACTTTCTTCATTATAAGTTCTATGAGGTGATAAGGAAAAGAAAATTTCTGAATTCCTTTCAAATCATTCCTCCTCCAAAATATTGCTTTCTGATTGAGACAAACAGTGTTATGGTGTGACGCTTTGTCGAAATGATGAAGAGTTTGGTGGGACGCTACCTAATCATGTGCTGTATGCCATATAGTATGAAAGACTAGTCATCTTGAGTACAAATATGGTTATCTCACTCATATCTAAATCATCATTCATTCTTTCTTCTTCAATTATGATTTATTGATATATGGATCCTTCCAATTATTTCCTTGTTCTGTTATTCTTTACAAAAGGTTTCCAATCAGAATCATATATACAAATTCCCTTCTTGTGTAAGGTCAATTCTTTGAGTGTTTTAAAAGATGTGAAATGATCTCGTGTAGCAGATGGAATTACATGTTGAGTATGGATAATTACAAGCCAATAAATGGTGGACATTTACGTGCAAAGAAGAATCATTATGCCAATAACATGGTTATTATGAAGACATCAAATCTTAGGCAAAAATCTGTATATATGATACATTTCAAGTCTGAGATTTTGGCGTGAATTGGAGAGGTTAGCGAACCATATGAGGTAAATTAACCATAGAAATAAGAAATTAAAGCTGCGTATACCGGATAAGGAAAATGATTGATTGGACAAAAGAAGTGAATGAAAAAGTTCTTAATAATGACCAGATAATCGATTAATACACTATAAAGGTGAAGCATACCTCAATCATGTGGGAGATACTTGTCATGAAGGTTCAAGATCGAAGAAATTCTAGTTATGAATAAACTTTGAGTGTGTTCTTCAAGGAATGGTTGGGCTTTCCCACTCAAGTAAGTGAGTTATGGTAAATTTGATGCTCATAACTCATCCAGTGAAGAAGGTTCAGTGTGGAAAGATATAAGTGGAGATGAAGATATGGTGATTCAACTATGAAATTTTTTAAGAAGTAATGCTTTAAAACCAATTGAATTCTTTCACAAGATTATAATAGTGTTGGTTGAGACCATGTGTTGGTTATCAGAAGTTGAACAAGTTAACTAATAAGAACACGTGTATATTGTCAAGGATAGATGAATTTTTAATTAGAGAGCTTGAATTGAAACATGAACTAGAAGAATTCTAGAATAATTTGTAACTGTATTCATTAGTGATATTCTGTTATAATTATAAGAAATGAGAAAATGTATGGTATATTAAGAATTGTTCTCTATAATCTTAAGTTGAACTAAAAATAAGGGTTGTACTGGTTAGTATTATATGTGGTGGTGAAATAGTGAGTTTATAAGGTGGCAGTTGATTGGTATACTTGTGGGCGTTGTTGGTTGTTTGATTGATTATTGGTGTCGGCTTGAGTCCGACTGGTAGTCAATAATATAAAGGAGATTCTTCCCAAATTTTTGGAAATTACCCTACTTTTAAAGATAAAAAGTATACTTCCGTGTGTTACTGATACTCATGTTGATACTCCAAATAATTGTGATCTCGATCCTTGAAAAAGGTTGTTACAACCAATCCGACTATATATAGTTGGTCTTTGATTTCATTTAGCTAGTCATCACTTGGTACAATTGATCAATTAAGTGAGTTAATTGGTTAATTTTATGAATTAATGGTCAGTTAGATGGAAATCAATTCCAATTAGATTAAGACAAATTTTGATGTGGTTTTCAAATCCGGAATCAAAGCAATAAGGAATTTGGAGAAAGTAAGGACACCAGTAGAATTCAGAAATTGCCGCAAGTGTATGTGGCTTTACTTGGATGAATATGCTGTTACGACCGGTATTTTGTGTAATATAATTTGTCAATTTTGTATAATATTAGAGACAAATGTAAATATACTTAATGATTGTACGTTGTGTGAATGAAAATCTGCATTATAAATTTGCTTTATGTAGAATATGATTTTTCAAAGCAAGAGTTTATTTATTTCCCTTATTTTTGATTTATAAGGAATATTCTAAACCTTGGAAAAATTTTCTTTTAAAAGTTATTTCATTCACAAATTTCAAAAGTGATCTTATAAAATTTCTAAAAATACAAGTTATTTTATAGTATAAATTTTATAATTTTTGAACTTGTATTTTATTTTATAAAAATAATTCTTTAAAAATTTATTTGTTATAATTAGAAAATTACATGGCAGCCCTTACATGCAAATCACTCTTCCATTCTATCAAAGGGCAAAGGAGACCTTTCCAACCCCACTTACTCATTTGTTATTAACCAAATTACCACACTAACCTTGCATGCAAAATGACCTAACTTTAGCTAGAGGTTATTCTTGTACATTCTCATTTCCACTAATTTTTTTTTGTCAATCAAAAGCAAAAAACCAAAAACAAAATGGGAGAAGTCATTTTCACTCACTCCATACTCCAACTCACCTTACTTTTTCTCTCCTCCCCCTCCCTCTCCTTGCTCTCGGCCGAGAACCCCCCTCCCCCATTCCCTTCCATTTTTCATCCCATTTCTCATCTTCCCTAGTGTAATTCCTCTACCTACATGTATTTTATATACTTCCCAAGAGTTTTGTGGTTTGGGAGATGAGGTTTCATGATTGCATGTATAGCTTTTGTGTGATCTCCAAAGAGAAACTCTTGATTCTTGTGAATTCAAGAGCTCTCTATGAGATACCGTTTATATATGTGTTAACTAAGTGTTTTATGGAGAAACCACGCTTTAAAAACCTTTGCATGCTACTGAAATTTCATTATATAATCATGCTTAGTCATGCATGCTAGTTTTAAGATGGATATGATGATCAACCATGTTATGAATGCTACTCTTTTCGAAATCATGTTTTTATGTTTAAAAATCTATAAATTCGAATTATTTGTGCTTGAAATAGATTGTCTCCATGATATATTTCTTAATAATAGTTAAAAGAAGATATATTTCATGATTATTAAGGTTGAGTAATAGGTACAAGTCGAATTTGCAAGAATTTAAACTCCATGTTTAGCCGAAATCTTGTTAAGTGTTTTCCATGAGTTGCATGTTATATTTTTATTTGCATGTTGGTGTTCTATGACATGGATGATCTCCACTCCTGTTGAGGCACTATTTTAGGATGTTGATGCACTAGGTTTGCTTTGGTAAAAGTTGGATGTTTGGTTAATAAGTGGGAGTCAAGGTGGAAAGGGATTAGTTAGTGTTTGCATTTTTTTCAGATTTGATACACTAGTTTATGGAGAAGTTTTGAATGAGCATTTGTTGTGCACTTTGAGGATCAAGCCACCAGAAGCTAGCACTAGGAGTATATTATAGGTTTTAGGTGTTTGTTGGAGGTTTGTAAGACTTTTGGTTAGGTCCACAAGTGAAATCACAAAATCTGTCCAGCAGGGGACAGTTTTATTGCAACCTACAAAATAGGAAGTTTTGACCATGTCATAGGTAAGCCCTCATTAGGCCCTGTTGGGCCTTAGTTAGAGGGAGTGTCAGAGAAGTTTTTCCAGCCATAGTTCATAGGATTTGAGTTAAAATAATGTGTCACAAGTTAGTTCAAGTCAGGACATTTTCTGCCAAGAAAAATAGGGGAACCATGGACTTTAAGCTTAGGCTTAGGAAGGCCCAAGCTAGGCCCTTCAGCCACATAAAGTTTGGGAGTTGCCTTATGATCAGAAGAGTCTAGTGTAGAAGTTTTGGAGGTAAACTTGTAGTTTAAGAGTGTCTAATGCACTCAAGAAACCATATGTGTCATTCGGAAATTAACTATAGTAAGCACCTTCACTTACCACATAGTTTTAAAGCACTTATGAGTGAGGCCTAGGTTGACCACTATAGTTGCAAGATAGCATAAAGCCAATAGAGTGAAAGGCCCAAGTCAGAGTCAATAGGTTTTGGATGGTTTAGTAAAGGCACATCGAGTTAGGAGGCCAAAGTTGGAGACTTTGTCTAGTTTAGCGATTAAGTGACTTAAGTTGTGGATCGAGATCATCCAAGCCTAGTGTTGCAATATTATGTGTGTGTGTGATATGTGGCTATGTGTACTATTATGAGGTGATTATAAATTGCATGCATATAGGCCTAAGTACCATTTGTGTTTAATTTCGGGTTATAAATAGGTTGCGTTGGTGAGAATATATTATAACGAGGTTATTATCAATTGTGTAGGATCTCGAGACGAGGGTAAACTTGCCATAAAGGTCGAGTAAAGCTTCCAGTTGCTCCTACCTTCCGGTCCAGTCCAGCCTTCTCAAGGCAAGTGATTCAACCTACTTTCTAGTTTACACTTCAGATGTGTGACAGCTAATTCTTATATATATATGATGCAAGTATTCTAATTTATCTTGTCATACCTGGACCAAGTGATTCTCAAATCTATCTTCGTATTATATAGAAATGCCATGAACCCTCAAGTACTTATTGCAAGTAGATCAAAAGTCGTATCATGCTAGTATATCAAAGTAATTGGAATGCCATGATAAAATAGGGATTTGTTATAATACTTGATTGATCCTTTTGATTAACATGCTATTGATTCCTGAGAAATCTTGATATTTCACCCTGATGCTTGAACCCCGATAGAATCTTTACCTTGATACCTAAAAGCCAGATATTCTTTAAAGTCGTTCACGATTGTTTGATAACCCTATCCTTACCCTAAAGCTTGACATCCGGATATACCTTGAGCTAATGATCACTTTCTTTATATCTTAATACCTCTATCATACTTGTAACCAATAATGCTTTTCTTCTTGATGTTCTAATACCTATACCTTGTCTAAAACCATTGCTTTAAGCCTAGTTTGGCATTACTCTTTCATATTATCCAATAACCCTACTAAATCTTTATGTCAAAATTCTTGTAAATGGAAACCTTTCAATTACCCTGCTAGAGTAAAGTCTAGTGGATCATGGCCCTAAGATTTAGTGAACGTAATTCCAGTGTTTCAAAGACAATCTACAATCCCTTGATAAAGATGTTTACTATTTAAGAAATTTTATTATCAATCGGCATCAGTTTTTGAAATGATTAAAATTTGGATTTTCAGTCCCAAAGGGGGATAAATGTTTTCTTTAAATAGTGGATCTAGACTGAGACGCAAGTCCTTTCCACACTGATATTGTAGGCTTAAAAGTTGCCTAGGGATCCCATTAATGTTTTAGAACCCAGCGAGGTTCGGGATTACTTCGCGGCTGATCACCGGATGTAATCCGTAGCGTCATAAAATGATTTTTGATTAAGATATGATTTTGAAAATATTTTGATTCAAGCAAATGATGCCATCACCCAAAAGTTCATCTCTTGTTATTATTAGTTATATCTTCACATTGTCATTCTTTAATATATATATCTCGATTCATGTTTTGTATCGTATCGTTTAGCACTTGGTGAGCATTTGGCTCACTCCTTGCTTTAACCCTGATATTACAGCTAGCAGCTATGGTTAGATTCAAGCAGACAACACGTAAGACTTGTGATGCCGATGCGTATATCCAAGCTCAGGTAGAATAAGAGATAGTTTTGTGTGAGGACTCGATATTAAAACCAGTTGTAATAGTTAGTAGTGTTGGGCTGTTCCAAACCCTAAACTGTAAGATCTTGGATTCAGTTGTATTTACTTTCTTTTAAATATTGTAATAGTTATATATTATGTATTGTTAAGTTGGGGGTGTGACAGGTCTAGGTATCATATATTATAACGAGGTTATTATCAATTGTGTAGGATCTCGAGACGAGGGTAAACTTGCCATAAAGGTCGAGTAAAGCTTCCAGTTGCTCCTACCTTCCGGTCCAGTCCAGCCTTCTCAAGGCAAGTGATTAAACCTACTTTCTAGTTTACACTGCGGATGTGTGATAGCTAATTCTTATATATATATGATGCGAGTATTCTGATTTATCTTGTCATACCTGGACCAAGTGATTCTCAAATCTATCTTCGTATTATATAGAAATGCCATGAACCCTCAAGTACTTATTGCAATTAGATCAAAAGTCGTATCATGCTAGTATATCAAAGTAATTGGAATGCCATGATAAAATAGGGATTTGTTATAATACTTGATTGATCCTTTTGATTAACATGCTATTGATTCCTGAGAAATCTTGATATTTCACCCTGATACTTGAACCCCGATAGAAACTTTACCTTGATACCTAAAAGCCAGATATTCTTTAAAGTCATTCACGATTGTTTGATAACCCTATCCTTATCCTAAAGCTTGACATCCGGATATACCTTGAGCTAATGATCACTTTCTTTATATCTTAATACCTCTATCATACTTGTAACCAGTAATGCTTATCTTCTTAATGTTCTAATACCTATACCTTGTCTAAAACCATTGCTTTAAGCCTAGTTTGGCATTACTCTTTCATATTTTCCAATAACCCTATTAAATCTCCATGTCAAAATTCTTTTAAATGGAAACCTTTCAATTACCCTGCTAGAGTAAAGTCTAGTGGATCATGGCCCTAAGATTTAGTGAACATAATTCCAGTATTTCAAAGACAATCTACAATCCCTTGATAAAGATGTTTACTGTTTAAGAAATTTTATTATCAATCGGCATCAGTTTTTGAAATGATTATAATTTGTATTTTCAGTCCCAAAGGGGGATAAATGTTTTCTTTAAATAGTGGATCTGGACTAAGACGCAAGTCCTTTCCACACTGATATTATAGGCTTAAAAGTTGCCTAGGGATCCCATTAATATTTTAGAACCCAGCGAGGTTCGGGATTACTTCGCGGCTGATCACCGGCTGTAATCCGTAGCGTCATAAAATGATTTTTGATTAAGATATAATTTTGAAAATGTTTTGATTCAAGCAAATGATGCCATCACCCAAAAGTCATCTCTTGTTATTGTTAGTTATATCTTCATATTGTCATTCTTTAATATATATATCTCGATTCATGTTTTGTATCGTATCGTTTAGCACTTGTTGAGTATTTGGCTCACTCCTTGCTTTAACCCTCATATTACAGCTAGCAGCTATAGTTAGATTCAAGTAGACAACACGTAAGACTTGTGATGCCGATGCATATGTCCGAGCTCAGGTAGAATAAGAGATAGTTTTGTGTGAGGACTCAATATTAAAACCGGTTATAATATTTAGTAGTGTTGGGCTGTTCCAAACCCTAAACTGTAAGATCTGGGATTCAGTTGTATTTACTTTCTTTTAAATATTATAATAGTTATATATTATGTATTGTTAAGTTGGGGGTATGACAGGTTTTGGTATCAGAGCTACGGTTTAGAGTCCCTGGACAGCCCAATTAGGTTATATGATATAGGTTATAAATAATATGCGAGAGAGTAGGTTAAGTAAATTTATTATTAATACTCCTCTTATATATCTATGTATGGTTTGTCAGCAACGGGCGCACTCCTCGTCATCCGCTGGGTCGGACGACACTATTGCTTTCTCCGTGTATGCTGAGTTGAGGCGTGAATTTGACATGCTTCAGGGCAAGTACGACCGACTAATAGACCGATTGAAGAACGTGTATTCGGACAGCTGAAACTATGAAGGGAAGCCTAAGGAGCAGATGACTGTGAGAATGGAGACTTTGGTTTAGTACGTCAACACTAAGCTTGAGGAGATGCCATCACACCGAGACCGCACCAGCTAGTATATCATCCAGATGGTGGCGGATGAGTTCCAGAGTATTGTGAAGATGCTTCGAGAGGAAAAGATTACCAAGCCCCATTCCGATGGAATGGAGCCTTAATTCTTTCCATTATCTACCTTTCATGTTGTTGTATTATCGGACTTCGTAGAATTCCCAGTTGTTTCCTTTAAATAAGCATGTTATTGAAACTTGACCTCATATGTAAATAAGAATACCATGCGACACCCTTGAATTATTTCATTATTCATACCTGTTTTGACGTAACTCTTATTCAGGATCATGCCACCCAAAAAGAAGAACCCAACAACCACATCTACCACAGATCCAAATATTCTTCGATTACTGGAAACCTTACAACAACAAACAAACGCTATAGCTCAACAACAACTAACTCTTCAACAACAATTTAAAAACCAAGATAACCGTGAACCACATCAACCACCTGATCCACCAATACCACCTCAACAAGTTCTTACTTTCAAGGCTTTTCAGAATGTGAACCCACCTGTATTTTATGATACCACTGATCCAATAATAGCTAACACATGGATTAAGGAAATTGAAAGGGCTTTTGAGTTGGTACAGTTAGGGGACGATCAGAAGACACCATATGCTACTTACTTCTTGAAGGGCGAAGTCATCTATTGGTGGGAATCAATAAAATCTATGGAAGCAAATCAGCAAGTTTCTTGGGAAAGATTTAAGAAGTTATTTCTGGAAAAGTATTACCCTAAGTACATGCAGAATCAGATGGAGCTTAAATTTCTTGAATTGAAACAAGGGAACATGTCTGTACTGGAGTATGAGAAGAAGTTCACAGAATTGTCAAGGTTTGTGACAAAGTATACCATCAGTGAGGAGGAAAAAGCGAAGAGATTTCAACAAGGATTGGAGTCTTGGATCAGAGATAGAGTGGCTATGTTTGAGCTTGATACTTATGCAGGCGTAGTACAGAAAGCTGCTCTGATTGAGAATAATGAGATGCAGTCAAGAAAGGAAAGGGATAACAAGAAGAGAAAGGTTCCATTTTATGGAGAAAAGTCTGAAGCCGGAAATTCACAAGATCGGAACGTAAAGAGGATTGGATTCCATAAGGGCGGAAATTTTCAAAAGAGGGGAAATTTGAGTAAAAGACAAGAATCAAATGGGAACAACCAGGCAAGCCAAGGACAAGTTGGATAAAACAGATTTCAAAGACCGGAATGCAAGCATTGTGGAAGAAGGCACCCCGGAATGTGTAATAAGCGGAGCATGACATGCTATAGGTGCAACCAGAAGGGACATTTGGCAAACGAGTGTAAGATGCCGAAGCCAGGAGGTACATGTTACAAGTGTGGAAAGACTGGACACATAGCTAGGGAGTGCAAGACAACCAGACCCGTTAAAGCTCTGATGAATGTGGCAAGTACCAGTGCAAGTGTGCCATCCGAGGTATTGGCATTACCTCCACCACCTACAACAACTCCACAAGCAACAACAAGGACATTCGATTTGAAAATGAAGGATTCTGTTCAGAACTCTGAGGTGATAGCAGGTACACTTTTCCTAAATAATGTCAAAGCTAAAGTATTGATTGATTCGGGAGCAACGAGATCTTTCATATCAGAAACTTTTGTTGATAAACTTCAATGTGATAAAATGGTTATGAACGAGGTAGTAAATGTGGTAATTGCAAACCAAGAGAAGATTCCTGTGAGTCAACTCTGTCCGAAGTATGAGATTGATATCTCGGGGTATAAGTTTTCGGCCGACTTGATGCTCTTCAAGTTGGGAGAGTTCGATATAATTTTAGGTATGGATTGGTTAAGGAAGAATAACGCCCAGATTACTTGTAAGTCCAAAAAGGTGTATTTAAAGACGAAGAGTGGAGAGAAAGTAGTATTTAAGGGACAGAGGCAAGAGCAACTGTTTCTTACAATCGTTCAGGCTAAGAAGTTACTTAGAAAAGGTTGTGAGTCATTCCTAGCTTATGTAGTAGATTCAGAAAAGGGCAACCCCAGCATAGAAGATATTCCCGTAGTTAATAAATTCCCAGATGTGTTTCCAGACGAACTACCAGACCTACCGCCAGATCGACAAATCGAGTTTGAGATCAACCTTGCTCCGGGCACAAAAGCAGTTTTGAAGGCCCCATATAGGATGGCACCAGCAGAAATGAAAGAGTTGGCGAGCCAGCTACAAGAATTGTTGGACAAAGGAGTGATACGGCCAAGTACGTCACCATGGGGAGCACCTGTCTTGTTTGTAAAGAAGAAAGATGGAAGTATGTGGTTATGTGTAGATTATCGGGAGTTGAATAAGGTGACGATTAAGAACTGCTACCCGCTACCAAGAATAGATGACCTATTTGATCAACTGAAAGGACCAAAGTTCTTTTCAAAGATTGACTTGAGATCAGGATACCATCAATTAAAGATCAAAGAAGAAGATATTCCCAAGACAACATTCAGGACCAGATACGGACATTATGAATTCTTAGTAATGCCTTTTGGATTGACTAATGGCCCGACATCATTTATGGATCTGATGAATCGGGTATTTAAAAAGTATTTGGACAAGTTCGTACTAGTATTCATTGATGACATCCTTATTTATTCAAAGTCGGAAGAAGAATATAAGCAACATCTGTGGATAGCATTGGAGATACTCCGACAAGAGAAGTTGTATGCCAAGTTTTCTAAAGGTGAGTTTTGGTTAGATGAAGTTCAATTTTTGGGACACGTCATTGGAGATGAAGGAGTTAAAGTAGATCCGGCAAAGATTGAGGCGATTATGAGTTGGGAGAGGCCAAAGACACCTACGGAATTGTGAAGTTTTCTAGGATTGGCAGGGTATTATAGAAGATTTGTCAAGGATTTTTCGAAAATCGCCACGCCATTGACTAAGTTAAGCAGGAAGAATCAGAAGTTCGAATGGAATGCAGAATGTGAGGATAGCTTTCAAGAGTTGAAACAGAGATTGGTAACAGCTCTAGTGTTAGTACTACCAGACGACCAAAGAAACTTTGTGATTTTCAGCGATGCTTCACATAAAGGATTGGGCTGTATGCTAATGCAACACAATAAGGTGATCGCGTATGTGTCAAGATAGTTAAAACCGCATGAGTTGAAGTACCCGACGCATGACTTGGAACTAGCCGCCATAGTGTTCGCATTTAAGATTTGGAGACATTACCTCTACGGAGAAAAGTGTGAAATCTACACGGATCACAAGAGTTTAAAGTACATTTTCACTTAGAAGGAGCTCAATATGAGGCAAAGAAGATGGATGGAATTGATTAAGGACTATGATTGCTCGATAAATTATCATCCTGGAAAGGTGAACGTTGTAGCCGATGCTTTGAGTAGGAAGGAAAGATTGAATATGATAGCAACACCAAAAGAATTGTCTGAAGCGATTAAGAGATTTGAGTTGGAACTTTGTGATTTTGGAATAGTTGAAAAGGTTTATCGTGCAATGACTTTTCAGCCAACACTAGTGGAAAAGATAAGGAAATGTCAGGAAGAAGTAATGAAGAAAGAGAAAAATCAGCTAACTGAAGAAGAGATTGGTACTCAAAAGGATGAGCAAGGTATACTAAGGTTTTCCTCAAGAATTTGGATTCCTCATGTACCTGAATTAAAGAATGAGATTTTGCAAGAAGCCCACAATTCAAGATTTTCAATCCATCCGGGAAGCACCAAGATGTATCGGGACTTGAAACGGAACTTTTGGTGGCCAAATATGAAGCGAGAGGTGGCAGAATGGGTTGCGAAGTGTTATACTTGTCAGAAAGTGAAGGCAGAACATCAACGAACAAGCGGATTAATTCAGTCCCTAAAGATTCTAGAATGAAAATGGGAAACTATTTTGATGGACTTTATAGTGGGACTACCGCGAACGAAATCCGGACATGACGCTATATGGGTTATAGTTAATCGCCTTACGAAGTCAGCGCATTTCCTTCCAATTAATGAGAAGTCATCATTGGACAGATTGGTTCATCTGTATGTGCGTGAAATCGTACTAAGACATGGAGTACCCGTATCGATAGTTTCAGACAGAGATCCCCGATTTAACTGGAGATTCTGGAAGTAATTTTAAGAGAATCTTGGCACGAAGTTGAACATGAGTACAGCGTATCACCCGCAGACTGATGGGCAGAGCAAAAGGACAATTCAAACAATCGAAGACATGTTGCGCAGTTGTGCAATTGATTTTACAGGAAGTTGGGACGACCACTTGCCATTAGTAAAATTCTCCTATAATAACAGCTATCACTCCAGTATTGGCATGCCACCATACGAAGCTTTGTACGGACGGAAATGTAGATCACCGACAAGTTGGGATGAAGTAGGAGAAGGAAAGATTCTAGGCTCGGAATTGGTATAACAGTTGCATGAGACAGTCAAGTTAATTTAGAAAAGGTTGCTTGCTGCTCAAGATAGACAGAGAAAGTATGCGGATCCAGTGCGTAAGGATGTTAGATTCCAAGTAGGCAAATCCGTTTTGCTGAAGGTGTCACCAAGGAAAGGGTTGTCTAGATTTGGCAAGAAAGGGAAGTTAGCACCTAGATATATAGGTCCTTTTGAAATTTTGAGTCAAGTGGGGAAGGTGGCCTACAAGTTAGCCTTACCACCTCAGTATCAACATGTGCATAATGTGTTCCATGTGTCATTGCTTAAGAAGTACAATCCTGATGCCAACCATGTGATAAAATATGAACCTGTAGAAATTCAGGCAGACCTGTCATTTGTGGAGCAACCTGTCAAATTACTCGACTGACAAGTAAAGAGTCTTAGGAATAAGTTGGTAAAGTTAGTGAAAGTACTTTGGAGGAACCCCAAGATCGAAGAATCAACTTGGGAGTTAGAGTCTGATATGCGTTCCCGGTATCCTACTCTGTTCTCTTAGCTTCTGGGGACCGAATCCCTTAAGGGGGGAGGATGTTATGACCGGTATTTTGTGTAATATTATTTGTGAACTTTGTATAATATTAGAGCCGAATGTAAATATACTGAATGATTATACGTTTGTGTGAATGAAAATTCTGCATTATAAATTTGCTTTATGTAGAATATGATTTTTTAAAGCAAGAGTTTATTTATTTCCCTTAATTTTGATTTATAAGAAATATTCTAAACCTTGGAAAAAATTTCTTTTAAAAGTTATTTCATTCACAAATTTCAAAAGTGATCTTATAAAATTTCTAAAAATCCAAGTTATTTTATGGTATAAATTTTATAATTTTTGAACTTGTATTTTATTTTATAAAATAAATCTTTAAAAATTTATTTGTTATAATTAGCAAATTACATGGAAGCCCTTGCATGTAAATCACTCTTCCATTCTATCAAAGGGTAAAGGAGACCTTTCCAATCCCACTAACTCATTTGTTGTTAACCAAATTACCACACTAACCTTGCATACAAAATGGCCTAACTTTAGCTAGAGGTTATTCTTGTACATTCTCATTTCCACTCATTTTTTTTGTCAATCAAAAGCATAAAACCAAAAACAAAATGGGAGAAGTCATTTTCACTCACTCCACACTCCAACTCACCTCATTTTTCTCTCCTCCCCCTCCCTCTCCTTGCTCTCGGCCGAGAACCCCCCCATTCCCTTCCATTTTTCATCCCATTTCTCATCTTCCCTAGTGTAATTCCTCTACCTACATGTATTTTATATACTTTCCAAGAGTTTTGTGATTTGGGAGATGAGGTTTCAGGGTTGCATGTGTAGCTTTTGTGTGATCTCCAAAGAGAAACTCTTGATTCTTGTGAATTCAAGAGCTCTCTATGAGATACATTTTATATGTGTGTTAACTAAGTATTTTATGGAGAAACCATGCTTTAAAAACCTTTGCATGCTACTGAAATTTCATTATATAAGCATGCTTAGTCATGCATACTAGTTTTAAGATGTTAATATGATGATCAACCATGTTATGAATGCTACTCTTTTCGAATTCATGTTTTTATGTTTAAAAATCTATAAATTCGAATTATTTGTGCTTGAAATAGATTATCTCCATGATATATTTCTTAATAATAGTGAAGAGAAGATATATTTCATGATTATTAAGGTTGAGTAATAGGTACAAGTCGAATTTGCAAGAATTTAAACTCCATGTTTAACCAAAATCTTGTTAAGTATTTTCTATGAGTTGCATGTTATATTTTTATTTTCATGTTGGTGTTCTAGGGCATGGATGATCTCCACTCCTGTTGAGGCACTATTTTAGGATGTTGATGCACTAGGTTTGCTTTGGTAAAGGTTGGATGTTTGGTTAATAAGTGGGAGTCAAAGTGGAAAGGGATTAGTTAGTGTTTGCATTTTTTCCAGATTTGATGCACTAGTTTATGGGGAAGTTTTGAATGAGCATTTGTTGTGCACTTTGAGGCCCAAGCCACCAGAAGCTAGCACTAGGAGTATATAATAGGTTTTAGGTGTTTGTTGGAGGTTTGTAAGAGGTTTGGTTAGGTGCACAAGTGAAATTACAAAATCTGTCCAGCAGGGGACAGTTTTGTTGCAACTTAGAAATAGAAAGTTTTGGCCATGTCATAGGTAAGCCCTCATTAGGCCCTATTGGGCCTTAGTTAGAGAGAGTTTCATAGAAGTTTTTACAGCCTTAGTTAATAGGATTTGAGTTAGAATAATGTGTCACAAGTTAGTTCAAGTCAGGACATTTTCTGCCCAGTAAAATAGGGGAACCATGGACTTTAAGCTTAGGCCTAGGGAGGCCCAATCTAGGCCCTTGAGCCACATCAAGTTTGGGAGTTGCCTTATGATCAGAAGAGTCTAGTGTAGAAGTTTTTGAGGTAAACTTGTAGTGTAAGAGTGTCTAATGTACTCAAGAAACCATAGGTGTCATTATGAAATTTACTATAGTAAGCACCTTCACTTACCACATTGTTTTAAAGCACTTATGAGTGAGGCCTAGGTTGACCACTATAGTTGCAAGATAGCATAAAGCCAATAGAGTGAAAGGCCCAAGTGAGGGTCAATAGGTTTTGGATGGTTTAGTAAAGGCACATCGAGTTAGGAGGCCAAAGTTGGAGACTTTGTCTAGTTTAGCGATCAAGTGACTTAAGTTGTGGATCGAGATCATCCAAGCCTAGTGTTACAATATTGTGTGTGTGTGTGTGATATTATTTGGTATTTAAAATATGGTATGTGAGTATATATGGCTATGTGTACTATTATGAGGTGATTATAAATTGCGTGCATATAGGCCTAAGTGCCATTTGTGTTTAATTTCGGGTTATAAATAGGTTGCGTTGGTGAGAATATATTATAACGGGGTTATTATCAATTGTGTAGGATCTCGAGACGAGGGTAAACTTGCCATAAAGGTCGAGTAAAGCTTCCAGTTGCTCCTACCTTCCGGTCCAGTCCAGCCTTCTCAAGGCAAGTGATTCAACCTACTTTCTAGTTTATACTGCGGATGTGTGATAGCTAATTCTTATATATATATGATGCGAGTATTCTGATTTATCTTGTCATACCTGGACCAAGTGATTCTCAAATATATCTTCGTATTATATAGAAATTCCATGAACCCTCAAGTACTTATTGCAAGTAGATCAACAGTCGTATCATGTTAGTATATAAAAGTAATTGGAATGCCATGATAAAATAGGGATTTGTTATAATACTTGATTGAACTTTTTGATTAACATGCTATTGATTCCTGAGAAATCTTGATATTTCACCCTGATGTTTGAACCCCGATAGAAACTTTACCTTGATACCTAAAAGCCATATATTCTTTAAAGTCATTCACGATTGTTTGATAACCCTATCCTTACCCTAAAGCTTGACATCCTAATATATCTTGAGCTAATGATCACTTTCTTTATATCTTAATACCTCTATCATACTTGTAACCAGTAGTGCTTATCTTCTTGATGTTCTAATACCTATACCTTGTCTAAAACCATTGCTTTAAGCCTAGTTTGACATTACTCTTTCATATTATCCAATAACCCTACTAAATCTCCTTGTTAAAATTCTTGTAAATGGAAACCTTTCAATTACCCTACTAGAGTAAATTCTAGTGGACCATGGCCCTAAGATTTAGTGAACATATTTCCAGTGTTTCAAAGACAATCTACAATCCCTTGATAAAGATGTTTACTGTTTAAGAAATTTTATTATCAATCGGCATCAGTTTTTGAAATGATTAAAATTTGGATTTTCAGTCCCAAAGGGGGATAAATGTTTTCTTTAAATAGTGGATCTGGACTGAGACGCAAGTCCTTTCCACACTGATATTGTAGGCTTAAAATTTTCCTAGGGATCCCATTAATGTTTTAGAACCCAGCGAGGTTCGGGATTACTTCGCGGCTGATCACCGGCTGTAATCTGTAGCGTCATAAAATGATTTTTGATTAAGATATAATTTTAAAAATGTTTTGATTCAAGCAAATGATGCCATCACCCAAAAGTCATCTCTTGTTATTGTTAGTTATATCTTCACATTTTCATTCTTTAATATATATATGGTGATTCATGTTTTGTATCGTATCGTTTAGCACTTATTGAGGATTTGGCTCACTCCCTGCTTTAACCCTGATATTACAGCTAGCAGCTATAGTTAGATTCAAGCAGACAACACGTAAGACTTGTGATGCCGATGCATATGTCCGAGCTCAGGTAGAATAAGAGATAGTTTTGTGTGAGGACTCAATATTAAAACCGGTTATAATAGTTAGTAGTGTTGGGTTGTTCCAAACCCTAAACTGTAAGATCTGGGATTCAGTTGTATTTACTTTCTTTTAAATATTATAATAGTTATATATTATTTATTGTTAAGTTGGGGGTGTGACATTTGCCCTTTGTAATAGATAAGAGAAATAAAAAGTTATTTGTATAGACAAGTGAGAAGAATGTTTTCAAGAACTAAATATTCAAGATAAAGCAAAGAGAAAGAATGAAGGAAAGGAAGAAGGTAGGTGGAATAAAGTAGAGATTAGTAACTACACCAATATGGATTTTGTTAGACAATCAAAGAGATTTTATCATCTGGAATAAGGTTTTATTAAAGGACTTGAAGGTATACCAATTTAGAACGATGATATAATGAGAATTACTCTAAAATACCGGAAAACTCGCGAATACAAGTATCCGACGTATGGTAGAAATTAATAATGATACTAACGTATATGTTAAGAAGAAATAATGAGCTATAATTTTGGATATATTTGAGATGTCGTGTCTAATATGTTTCATGTTTAGTTTTCAGATCTTAACAAACAGGAAATATCAGTACTTACTTGAATCAGTACTTACTGGAAGTCAGGACTTAGTGTCATATCAGGACTTAAGGTCATATCAGAACTTAAGTACGAGAGGACTTACAGTTAAGGAAGGAAGCTGATTAACAGTAGAAGATCGAGACTAATACAGAAAAATATATGTAAGGAAAGAGTTAGAGGACTAGAAGAATTATATAAGATATCTGATTGATATATTTTATGAGACAGAATTATATTCCATATCAATTAAAAGTTATCTTGTAACTGTGTACTATATAAACACAGACATAGGTTTACACTATATGTGTTATAATTATCGAGAAGATCATACATTGAAACCTAGTAGCTCTCGTGATATTTGTTCATCACTGAGAGAGGACAGTTCCATTGTAACAGAGTTTATTATATCGAATACATCTATTTTCTGTTACTTGTGTTCTAAATCGATTTGATTGTATTCTACACTGTATTCAACCCCCTTCTACAGTGTTGTGTGACCTAACAAGTGGTATCAGAGCTTATCTGTTAACACACATACAGTAAAGATCCAAAATAATCATGTATGAAGAAGCAGAAAATCCAACCAAGCCCGCCAAAACTGAAGAAACTCCGAAGACTCAAACCCATAGTCGATATGAGACTATTAGGGTTCCTATGTTGAGACCGCCTGAGTATCCCATATGGAAAGTGAAGATGCCTATGTTTCTAGAAGCTACAGATCCAGAATACCTTGATAGAATTAATGAAGGACCACATAAGCCAACCAAGCTCTCTGTTGTAGTTGCAGATCAGCCAGCAAAGACCGTACCAAAGGAGAAAAGTGAGTATACAGCTGAAGATATCTCATCTATTTCTAAGAATGCAAAGGTAAGGCATTTGCTGCATAGTGCCATTGATAATGTCATGCCAAACAGGGTAATTCACTGCAAGGCTGCAAAGGAGATATGGGATGCTTTGGAGACAAGATGTCAGGGAACTGATGCAATCAAGAAGAACAGGAGGACTATACTCACTCAATAGTATGAGCACTTTGACTCAAAAAGTGATGAGTCATTAACTGACTTATATGACAGGTTTGTCAAACTCTTGAATGATCTATCACTGGTGGACAAGGAATATGATCTTGAAGATTCAAATCTAAAATTCCTTTTAGCTCTTCCTGAAAGTTGGGATTTGAAGGCTACTATTATAAGAGACAACTATGCTCTTGATGAAACTACTCTTGATGAAATTTATGGTATGCTCAAGACTTATGAACTTGAGATGGATCAAAGAAGCAAGAGATAAGGGAGAAAGTCAAGAACAGTTGCTCTTAAGGCTGAGGAGGAATTCCCCAAAGTCGCTGTCTCAAAAAAAGGTAAAGGAAAAGCTCTCATCACAAAGTCTGATTCAGAATCATCAAGTTCTGATGATGATGATTCAGAAACTGAAAGTTTACCTGAAGTAGATGCTGATGATGAGATGATGAAATTGTGTGCTCTTATGGTGAAGGGTATCACAAAGATAGCCTACAGGAAATTCAGAAGGGGAAAGAAGTTTTTCAAGAAAGGTGGAAGTTCTGATAAGAAGGGATTCAGAAAATCTGAAGGCAGAGGAGGAAAGTATGACAGAGGAGATTACTCAAATGTCAAATGCTACAATTGTGGTGAAAGAGGCCACATATCTCCTGACTGCAAGAAAGGAAAGAGTGACAAAGGCAAGACACTTATCACAAAGAAGAAAAGTTGGACAGACACTTCAGATTCCGAAGATGAGGTGAACTATGCCTTGATGGCAAATGTTGATGGCAGCCCTGAAACTGCTTAGTTAAAGGGCAACAGGAGAAACATCCTAGTATTGGATAGTGGATATTCAGGACATATGACTGGAAATAAAGCCCTGCTCTCAGACTTTGTGGAGAAAGCTGGCCCTGAAGTTTCTTATGGAGATGGCAACTTGGTAAAAACTCTGGGATATGGCAATATTAATCTTGGGAGTGTCATCATTGAAACAGTAGCTCTGATCTCGGGACTTAAACATAATCTGTTGAGTATAAGTCAAATATGTGACAGAGGTTATCATGTGGATTTCTTTGAAGAACACTGTGAAGTTGTAAGCAATTCTACAGAAAAAGTGGTTCTGAAAGGTTACAGGCATCGTAACATTTATGAAGCTAGAATTTCAACAAGTATTGATGGTTCTGCAATCTGTCTGTTGAATAGAGCATCAATTGAAGAAAGCTGGAACTGGCACAAAAGACTCTCTCATTTAAACTTCAACAACATAAATGAGCTTGTAAAGAAAGATCTTGTGAGAGGACTGCCAAAATCAGTATTTGCTCCTGATGGCCTTTGTGATTCATGTCAAAAGGCAAAACAAAGAAAATCTTCTTTCAAGAGCAAAACTGAGTCATTAATTCTTGAGCCTTATCACTTACTTCATGTTGATCTATTTGGTCCAGTCAATGTCATGTCTATTGCAAAGAAGAAATATGCTATAGTTATAGTAGATGAGTTCACAAGGTACACTTAGGTGTACTTCTTGCACAAGAAGAATGAAACTGCATTTATTCTAACTGATCATGTTAGACAGCTGGATAAGTTGGTCAAAGATTCTGTTAAAATAATAAGGAGTGATAATGGTACTGAGTTCAAGAATTCAAATATGGAAGAGTTCTGCAAATAGCATGGAATCAAACAAGAATTTTCCGCACCTGGAACTCCTCAGCAAAATGGAGTTGTAGAAAGAAAGAACAGGACTCTCATTGAAGCTGCATGAACTATGCTTGATGAAGCATAGCTGCCAACCTATTTTTGGGTTGAAGCTGTGCAGACTGCTTATTTTACACAGAATGCTACACTCATAAACAAGCATGGAAAAACACCATATGAGATGGTGAAGAAAAAGAAGCCAAATCTGAAATACTTTCATGTATTTGGTTGAAAGTATTTTGTTCTTAAGACTCATCCTGAGCAGCTGTCAAAATTCGATCTAAAAGCTGATTAAGGAATTTTTGTTGGATATCCACTTTCCACAAAAGCCTTCAGAGTCTACAATTTAAGAACAAGGGTTGTCATGGAATCTATCAATGTCTCTTTTGATGATAAGAAGATTACTGGACTTGAAGATTTCAATGATCATGATCAACTGAGATTTGAGAATGAAGACTTAAATTCTGATTCTGTAAATTCTGATGACTTAAACCCTGAACCTGTAAGTACTTATGTCATTAAATCTGTGGTAACAACTCCAAAGGAAAATGCACCTATCCAGGGGGAGAAAACTGAAGATCCTACCATATCTCAAGACTCTAAAGAAACATCAGAACCTATCACTGGCTCTTCAAGTGCTAATTCATCTAGTTCTGATGAGCTAAATTCTGATAATTATGGAAGCTGTGATTCTTCAACTCTTGAAAAATCAAACTTAAATTTTGAAGTCTCAGAGAGCATAACTACAAAGAAAGTGGAAGAAGCTCTTCAAGATACTGATTGGGTGCAAGCAATGCAGGAAGAGTTAAATGAATTTGAAAGAAATAAAGTCTGGATCTTAGTGCCAAGACCAAAGAATAGATCTGTTGTGGGCATAAAATGGGTGTTCAGAAATAAAACTGATAGTGATGGCATAATTACAAGAAAAAAAGCAAGGCCGGTTGCTAAAGGCTACTCTCAACAAGAGGGTATTGATTGTGATGAAACATTTGCACCAGTTTCTAGATTAGAAGCCATAGGATCTTTTTGGCTTATGCTGCTCACAAAAAGTTTAAAGTCTTTCAAATGGATGTGAAAAGTGCTTTTCTTAATGGAGAATTGGAAGAAGAGGTATATGTTGAACAACCTCCAGGCTTTGTAGATCCTAAATTTCCCAATCATGTCTACAGGCTTGACAAATCACTTTATGGCCTTAAGCAAGCTCCAAGAGCATGGTATGAGACTTTAGCTCAATTCATTCTGGAAAGTGGATTTCACAGAGGCACAATTGACAAGACTTTATTCTACCTCAACCATGGAAATGACTTACTTTTGGTACATATATATGTTGATGATATCATATTTGGTTCTATAAATGCCAAACTCTGTGAGAGGTTTGCAAAGCTAATGCAGTCAAGATATCAAATGAGTATGATGGGAGAACTCAGCTATTTTCTGGGCCTTCAAGTCAAGCAAAATAAAGAAGGCACTTATATCTGTCAATCCAAGTACTCCAGAAATTTACTGAAGAAATTTGGAATGCAAGATTGTTCAACTGCATCCACTCCCATGGCCACTGCAACCAAGTTAGATAAGGATACTGGTAAATCAGTAGATATTACTAACTACAGAGGTATGATTGGCTCTTTACTTTATTTAAGTGCAAGTATACCTGATATCATGTATGATACCTATCTTTGTGCAAGATTTCAGGCTGATCTAAGAGAACCTCACTTAATAGTTGTGAAAAAAATTTCAAGTACCTTAAGGGTATAGCTGATCTGGGATTGTGGTATACTAGGGAATCATATTTTAAGCTAATTGGTTACTCAGATGCAGATTTTGCAGGATGCAAAATAGACGGGAAAAGCACTAGTGGAAGCTGCCAATTTCTTGGAGGCAGATTGGTTTCTTGGTTTAGCAAGAATTAGAAGTCAATTTCCACATCCACTGCAGAAGCAAAATATATTGCTGCAGGAAGCTGTTGTGCACAGATTCTTTGGATGAAGAATCAGTTACTGGATTATGGGTTAGAATTTTCTAAAATCCCTATTTACTGTGATAATCAAGGTGCTATTGCTTTGACAGGTAATCCAGTTCAACACTCAATGACGAAGCACATCAGCATTAGGTACCATTTCATAAGGGAACATGTGGAAGAAGGTATAGTGGAATTATATTTTGTTCCAACAGATCAACAGCTAGCAGATATCTTTACAAATCCACTATGTGAAGCTACTTTTATAAGATTGGTAAATGAACTTGGAATGGTTTCAGGTTCTTTTTCTAAATCTGCTTAGTTTTTGTTCTCATGCATCAGACTTTATGATCAGTGTTTATAGATTGTATTATCTTTATGTAATCTATGCTTAAAATTTGAAAATTCACTAAATGCTGATTTTTATCTGATGTGGATCTTTATACTCTGATAAGTGTTTTGAATGTTCTGTGACTATTCAATCCAATGAGGATAACTGTGCTAGATGCTGACCTAATAGTCTTTAACATACTGGAAATCTCATGTTTGAATCAGCTGTTTATGTGGAAACTCATTAACACAAACAAATTCTGATTTTGAGCTTAGTCAAGTTTACTTTGTGTATCTTATTACTAAGTTACAAACTAGATTATTGCTTCTTATCTGTTAGATTCTGATGTCAGTAAATCTTAAGGATGAACCATATGTTGATAAGCCTCACTTATCAAAAGAATATATATATATATATATAATTCAGGTACTCATTTGAGATCTAGAGTCAATATGTGGAAGGGAAGACCCAAGTGCATTGTTGGTATTAAGTTATATGCATTAGAAAAGCAAATAAGTTTTCTTGGTGACTTTTCACAATCTCTGATTACTGGAGAAATACTCTGACAACAACATAAATTATGATAAGCAGTCGTGACTCATTTACACTGAGAAGCCACTGTAAAAAGTAATTTCAAAAGATGCATAAAATGAGCACAAACAGTTGAGGTGGACTCATGCATAAATTTGTTCTATAGTAGACTTCATGATTGATGACATATTTTAAGCACTTTTCTGAGTTATGCCTTATTTCTAAGATGTACTGAAGTTTATCAGACTTTAACCTTTATCTGATATTTTGCTGAATGCACACACTTTCACTCCATATGAATGATGAAAATTAATGTGGTGATTAAGTTATTTTTGACAAACAGTTAAGTGTCATTTGCATAAATTCTGAGGACAAGTTCTGATGGAAGTTCTGATGATTAAACTCTGAAGAAAATAAGTCAGTCTTTGTACGAAGAATTACAGAAACAAACATTCACTTTTTGAGTACATAAGCCAAATTCTGATGACTGGAAAAAACTGATATAAGTTAAGTTCTGATATTAAATCCTGATGGACTCTTCGATGCTTATGTGGCATTATTCTTTACTTGACTTATTTGTGGTAAAATCTGAAATAGTCATATTTAAATCAGAATATATTTGGGTAAAATAAAAATAGTCATAATCATTATAGGTTAGTGGTTACCGTGTTGGTCCTGAAAAACTGCATGTGCACGATAATTATTGCTTATTTTACGTGCCCATTAACTATTGTTCTAACCGTTTACTGACTGTTCACATGTTGCCAGGTGTAAAGTGTAGCCCATGCTTCTAAAATATAACTGTTGAGTGGAGAGAGTATATATATGAGAGTTAAAAGATTTTCTAATCTTTTATTTACTTTTATATTTTTCTTTTCTCTTATTCTCTCTCTCTCTCTCTAATATTCTCTGAAGTTTTTTCTTACAGGACTTTTATCAAACACTTTGCAAACACTCTCTTTCTCACTTAATTTCTTACAGAGATGGCACCAAAAGACGTGATTTTCAATGGAGCTAAGTTTGTCCCCAACAACTACTCGTCTATTCTTATCAAGGCTGAAGCTCCATCGGAACTTCACTTTATTTAGGACTTTCGTGCTAATTCTGATATTGGGTACGCTCTAACCCAACCTGACGCAATCTCTGGAATCCAAGTTCTAGAGTTTTGGAAAATTGGAGTATATGATGATGGTGGTGCTCAAGGGTCCCCAAGTATTATCTTTTCAACAGGAGAGGATGAGCATGTCGTGACATTGGCCACGGTTCGACAAGCACTGCAGCTGCCTAAGAACTGCGCTTATTCCACTGTTGAGGAGCCAGTTCTTCAAAATATGATGGCCAGTCTGGGGTATTAAAAGACATTGGCAAGGTTGGGTCAATTGAAGAGATCCAACATAAGGAGGGAATGGAGTTTCTTCTTTGACTGCATTACAAAGACCTTCGCCAACAAATGCTCTAATTTTGATGCAATCCCCATACTCAGTCAACAAATCGGGTATGCTCTCATTAATCAAACTGATTTTGATTATGCAAGTGTTGTTTTAGCTTTTATTGGGGATAGGATGACAGAAGATAGGAATACTGTCTATTTTGCTAGATTCTATCAGCTTATTTATAGTTTTTGTTGTGATGATAAACCCCAATCTGCTAGTGAATTAATTCCATCTTTTAGACTAGCAAAAAGAGCTTTTAATGACTTATTATCTATTGATAATAAGAAGGCTGTGTTAAGACCCCTTCAAGTTCCTTTATCTGTCAAACAAGCCTTAATAACATATAATCCAGTTAAATATACTGCATTATATCCTGATGTTCAACCATCCGAACCTCAACCATCAGCACCTACCACCACTACCCAAACACCTCAAACTTCTCAACCACAACCAAAATCTACCATCAAGACACCTATAAAACCATCAACTCAATCATCTCAACCTGATTCATCAGTACATACTATCAGACCTTCATCTTCCAAATCTTCTAAGAGGACAAAGTCTGTTCCTCAACCTCCACAAAAGAGAAGGAAGATGATCCTCAGAGATGAATCTGATAATGAGGAAATGATTAAAGCCCAGGTTCCGGCATCAGAACCTGTGATAAATGAAGCTGAGAATGTTACTTCTCAGAAAGAAACACCAGCTCAAAGTTCTGATACTGTGAAAAGGAAATCTGTAAATTCTGATGCTGCAACAGCAACTCCTTCTTTAGCAAGGAGATTGAAGAAAATGAAGGCTAGGAGGTATTTGGCTAAATCTTCATCAGAATATAATGAAGAAGCAGATGAAGGGGATCAGGAATCTCTGATCTCATAAGAACCAATCATTATTGAAGCTCTGATTTCTTCAGCTCATGTCACAGACACTGTTACTGATACAATGGTTACCCTTCCCGACTCTTCAATAAAAGCTACAGATGATGCTAAAGAACAAACTGACAACTCTGAGATAGATATTCACAATTCTGATGATGTTGAGATACCATCTACATCAAAGAGACTAGCTCTGGAGATAAATTCTAATGATTAGAATTTTGATGATCTTATTATTGGATCTCCAGTTGCATCACACACTCTTGTACTGTCAGAAAATGACGAAACTTCCTCAAGTTCTGGAGACAGTGTTTCTATTGAAACTCCAGTTCCTATTCTGGAAAAGGAAGCTTTGGTGAAGAAATTTGTTAGACAGGATGCTCCTGTACCTTGGGAAGAAACTCACAGGGGAGTTGAATGGACCAATAAGTGGAATGACTCAGATTTTATTCCATGCACCAAAATTCTGACAGAGCATGTATCAAAAGATGATGAGTTATTATCGAATTCTGATTTCAAGACTCAACTCAAGATTACAGCTATAAGTACAAGAAGTCTTCATGGTTTACATTCTATTACTCATGTTAAAGTTGATACACTCAGGGAATAAGCTGATAAGCTAGATCTACAACTTAAGCTTGACAAGAATAGGTATGTCAGACCTACTCTTGAGAAAATTGAAGCCATTGAGAAGGTTCAAGATGAGCAACAGGCCCAAATTGCTGAGGTTCTGGTTAATCAAGCTTCTCAGAAAGCTCAATTAGATGAAATCCAATCTTCAATTGAACTTCTTCTCTATCTCTCTCTCTCTCTCTCTCTTACTTCCTGATGATACCAAAAAGGGGTAGAAGGTAGTTAAGTTCAAATGCTCACCTACTCAAGTACTGAAGAAGAAAGATGATAAAGGTGATGACCAGGGAAACTCTGAAAAGAGCAGAGGTTAAAGAAAAGTTTAAAGAAAATCTTCTATACAGAACAAGTCAAGTTCTGATGTTGTGAATGTTCAAAGTCTGAAGTCAAGTGCTGATAAACAAAGTTTGATGTCAAGTTCTGATATTCTGATTCAGTCAGGATCAAAAGACTCTCAGAAGTTTATGCAAACTCTGAAGCTAAAAGGGAAACAAACTACTATTTATTACAAAGATCCTAAAATCCAAACACTTGATGAGGAGATAGCAAGAAGATTATTTCTGAAACATAATCCAGGAATGGATTTAGAAGCTCTCAATGAGGAAGAAGCTAGATTTGCAACTGAGAAGACAAATCTTAAGTCTAAAGCTTCTGATGCAAAGAAACCTCCAAGGCCTAAGGAAAAAAGGCATTGTGATCAAGGAAAAGTCAATTTCTGAAAGTTCAAAATTCAAGACTAGATCACAGACTGAGAGTAATCCCAAAGACAAAGGGAAAGGAAAAGTTGCTAAACCAATTAAGTCACTGGAGATGAAAATTTCTCAAGTTCTGATGAAACTAGTATGCAAAATGGTTCAAGTAACTGATGATAATCTTGTTGAAGATGAAACTGTTCAAATTATGAAAAGAAGAAGGATAATTGAAGAATCTAAAACAACCTCTGACACTGCTCAAGTTGTTCAGAATGAAGGACAACAAGCTATAAAAGAAACAACAAATTCTGATTAAGCTATCAAGACATCAACTACTGACAATGTTCAAGTTGATTTGAATAAAATGACAATTGCTGATAAGAAGAAGCTGTTATGGAAGAAAGCTACTCTAGTTGAACCAAAATCCAATCTCATGATTAATAAACTAGCTACATTTGGGTTGAGAGCCAAGCAACCTAGAGATAGAACTGGATTAGGTTCTGACGAAGAGAAGATTCAAACAGGAGTAGAAGTTACTCTAAGAGATCCTTTCATGTTGACAAACAAACCATATGAACAAATCAGAAAAAGCACCTTGACAAGGTGTTGTCTGCTCAAGTTATGATAGATGTTCATGATAAGGAGAATCTAAAAGAGAAATTGATCTTATTTCTCAATGATGGAAGGACTTATAGACTAGCTGATACTGATGTACTAAAGAAGTCTGTCAGAGAGCTTCAACATATTCACTATCTTCTGGAAGTAAAATCTGATGTTACAAGAAGATGGTCAGAATACATTTTGAAGGCTATAAAAGATCTACTCAGAATCTCTGGTACAAAGACTTTTTATTACAGTCCAATGATTATTGAAGATGATGGAAGAGAAATTCCTATGCTGAAGAATTATGCTAAGGTGGAAGTAATTCAGAAAGGAAAATGCTTATGTTATAATGAAAACTCTTCATATTCTAAAGTTATCAGACTTGGTGATGGACTTGAAAGAACATCCATTCAAGCTCTCAGAACAGCCATTTATCAAATTTGTGATAGTAAAGAAGAAGAACTGATGCAGGTCAAAGCACAGTTAGTTGAAGTTCTGAGGAAAGCTGAAGATAAGCTGGTGAAAGATTTTGTTAAGAATCATTATGGATTCAGATTGAACCAGTAATGTTGGTAAAGCTGGATGTTCTGTAAGTTGTAATTGATAGTCTTATTAAACTCTTATTGCATTTGAACTTAAATGTTTTTGACATCATCAAATCTATTAACTTGTATATTCTTGCTTAATTTACAAGTTGGGGGAGATTGTTGGATATATTTGAGATGTCGTGTCTAATATGTTTCATGTTTAGTTTTCAGATCTTAACAAACAGGAAATATCAGTACTTACTGGAATCAGTACTTACTGGAAGTCAGGAATTAGTGTCATATCAGGACTTAAGGCCATATCAGAACTTAAGTATGAGAGGACTTGCTGTTAAGGAAGGAAGCTGATTAACAGTAGAAGATCAAGACTAATACAGAAGAAGATATGCAAGGAAAGAGTTAGAGGACTAGAAGAATTATATAAGATATCTGATTGATATATTTTAGGAGACAGAATTATATTCCATATCAATTAGAAGTTATCTTGTAATTGTGTACTATATAAACACAGACATAAGTTTACACTATATGTGTTATCATTATCGAGAAGATCATACATTATAACCTAGCAGCTCTCATAATATTTGTTGATCATTGAGAGATGATAGTTCCATTATAACAGAGTTTATTATATCAAATACATCTATTTTCTATTACTTGTGTTCTAAATTGATTTGATTGTATTCTACACTGTATTCAACCCCTTCTACAGTGTTGTGTGATCTAACATATGAGAATGAAGAACTCAAATATGAAAGAAAGTGTAATCAAAAGGATGATAAAGAAACTTTATAAGATCCCATGATATATGTAAGATATGGGTATTATGTGAGACAGAAGTAAAGTGAAGAATTTGATGAAACATTTGTAAATTAAGATAGAGAATGCATCCCAGGAGTACGATTAATTATCGAGGGTTAAAAAAAATATCTAGTGATCAGACATGAAGAGAAAATGGGGGAAAGCATTAATTGAATCATTATTCCCAAACCTAGCCATTCACTTTTATTAATAAACAGCTTGTCCAATAAGTGGGTTAGTTGCTGCTTGAAGAAATGGTGGTACATCATCAGATCTAGGAATTGATTGTAAATGATCAATATTATTTGATTGGAGATTTGACATAAATATTTAGAATACGATGAATTATGTCGAACCAGAATAGTATATACCACTCCTAGATGAACGAACATTAAGTAAGGCATAACTAAAAGATAGGAATTTGGCTAAACATCGATAACTCGAGGGATTCAAATATGATACAAGACAAAGATATCAAAGAAGACTTTCTGATAATATGGCATAAAGAAAGAATAAACATTATATGTGACTAGACGTCAAGGAAGAACATTGCAGTCAGTTTCGTATGAGAACTCCCTAGAACCAAAATAAATGATAATATGGCTAATAATATGCGGGTGATGCCTCCAGGTTAGTATATTTTCTTTTAAATAGTAAGAGATTTTCGCTCGGCAAATATACTCGATTGTGATTCAAGTAAATTAAGGTATGATGATAAGTTTGTGCGTCAATCATATCCAGTCGATATTTTCTCGTTAATTCTTAATTCTAGAGTAATTTCGAGAATGTCAGAAATCGAATACGCCATGGATTCAGTATATCATTCTCAGATGGATAAAAAGATTAAGGTAAGAATTAAAGAGCCTCGAATGTGATTGGAAGCTATTACAAACTAGGTTAAATGAACAAAGAAACATGTGGGAATGAGGTTCAACAACCAGTAACTATTGAAAATGTTTATGAACATGAATTACTAGAATTAGAAAGAAAAGAGAATTAATATGCATTATGTTGGTCCTTTTGAGACAGTAAAATAGACAGGATAATTGTAAGTGAGTTGGCTTCACTGCCACAGGTATACCAGGTTCATAGGGTGTTTATATGTGTATACTCAGGAAGAGTAATTTAGCTCCATTATATATAAAATGGAGACTTGAGTTGAGTTATAAGAGCAACTAATATAATATGATGTCAGCAAGAGGTTGTTGAGTAATGATTGATGTTGCGAGTTAAAGTTTATGAAAAGTAAGGTTGATGGATCAACTTGAGAAAATGGAATTGAGATACTTGAATGTATTGTTATCTGATCCTTAGTGTGATTCTGAGGACATAATCCTTTTAAGGGAGGAAAGATGTAATATCCGGGATATATTGTGTAATTATTTTTATCAATAAATAATTATTACGTGATTATTATGTGATTTTTGATGAATTATCTGATGAATGGTATTGATATTTAGATGTTTATATGCGATAAAATTTGAGTATTTTAATTTTTATAACTCCAAAATAAAGTATAGATAATTTTGATATTTTTCTGGTAATTTTTTGATTGTTATATGATTTTATAAATGATTTATGAATTTAATAATAATTTTCTAAGTAATTATAAAACTATTTTATAAAACCAGGAATCGTCCAACTTCAACCATTTTTGTGTTTTTACGACCCAAAACTCTTCGGAAAACTCATTCCTAACTTAATCTGATAATTCTGAACATTTTTCGTGTTTTGACTTTTTCGATCTAGAGTACGGTTTGACCCGTACGAGTCCCGGTGCAAAATTTTTGATACGATAATCATTTTGATAGATCAATAAAACCCGTATTCTTGAAAGACGAGATATTATTACACTATCTTCGTATAAAGTGTTTTATAAGAAGCCCAATTTTGATAATTATCCAATACGGGTATCAATTTGGATCGTTTCTGCAATTACTTAGCGGCTAAGTAACCTATTTCCGGATCCAATACGATCCAACAGGTATTAATATTCCATAAGTATAAATAGCCTTTTTCCTATTTTATTTTATTCGTATAATCATAAACACACAGTTAAAATAGATAAATTACAGAGAAAAACCCGAAAATTCGTCGCATTCTTTAGAATCGAACCTAAAAACGAATACATTACCGAACTCAGGAATCAAGCGTGCAATATACCGAATCGAAGCTCTCAAAAAGTACTTTCAGAATCCACCA